>NW_005842436.1:138598-142229 GCF_000455745.1 Alligator sinensis
CACTGTGCACGCTCCTGGAGGAGGCATGGGGGGCATGTGCCCCCCCCAGATTTGTATGTAAGGCGAGGATGGGCTGCCTGCTGCAGGCTTGGAGCCAGGGGTTGCACTGACCTCTTCCCGGCAAGGGGGTTGGGCTGGGGCTGTGCTCAAGGTGGGCAGGGGAGGGGCAGGCAGTGGCAGCGCTGGGAGGAGTGGATGTGGGGTGGCTACAAGGAATTTTGGGGTGGCTGTAGCCCACCCTGCAACTCCCCGTCCCCTGTAGTCACCCCTCCAAGCTCCGCTGCCACCTGCTCCAACCTCACCCAGCCCTAGCACAGCCCCAGCCCCCCCACCGAGAAGAGGCTGGCGCTACCCCTGGCCCTGAGCCCACAGTGGGCAGCCTGCCCTCGCCCCACACACAAATCCGGGGGGCACATGCTCCCCATGCCTCCCCCCCCAGAGATGCACACAGCAGTGGGGAGCTGCCCCCCTTCCCCACCCCCCAGATGAGCTGCTGATGGCCCCATCCCATTCCCGGCAGGGTCACATTCACTGCCCTGGCTGGGCAACACCTGCCCCTGCCCCCACCCTACTCCCTCCCTCACTGTGGGGGGGGGGGCCTCAATCTAGCCCCCCACCCCCTTTTCCCCCACAGCCCAGAGATGCACACAGCAGTGGGGAGCTGCCCCCCTTCCCCACCCCCCAGATGAGCTGCTGATGGCCCCATCCCATTCCCGGCAGGGTCACATTCACTGCCCTGGCTGGGCAACACCTGCCCCTGCCCCCACCCTACTCCCTCCCTCACTGTGGGGGGGGGGGCCTCAATCTAGCCCCCCACCCCCTTTTCCCCCACAGACTTACTGGCCAGACTCTGCTCTCCCAGCTGCCAGACTGCATTCCTGTAAATCAGCTACTGGCTGATATGGCTGGTTAATAATCGGCCATTGGTATCAGCCAAGAAAATATTGGTGCACCCCTAGGATGAAGTGGTAGGTGAAACAGTTACCAAGCACATACACTGTAGCTTGAACAGTCAAAGATTTTGACATATGGTGAAAACTGGACAACAGGGAGGAGTGACATGACTACAGCAGCAAATGTAAACAATAAAGTTTACTGTAATATATGCCTATAAGCTACCTGGGCACCAGTGAAAAGCAGGGGAATAGTTTACATTTATAGCAGGACTTCTCATACAGTTCCTGTGTAGGAACTGTATGTGTGAAGAAGTGAGAATATTCCCCGATGAAAGGAATGCTGGGAGTGCTGGGGAAGACTGGACACTGTTCTCATGACTATGTTCTATCCTCGCTAAAAGTAAAAGAAAAAACAAAAAGTCAGGAAGCCTACAATGCAGCTCTCTATTGTCCTGCAGTCACCACTGAGGCTTGTTTGTCACGTATTTGCTACATCTAACCCAGGTTTCAACAAATCAGAACATGTTGTATGGAGACAAAATCTATTGCTTGTAAAACAAGCCCTATAGAAGGCTCATAAATGCTTTATCCTAGACTAACGTGGGCAACCAGGCACTCTCCCCCACAGGGAATGGTATGTTGTGCAACCTGTGTTAGTATGAATAGCTTTCTTATGTGGTATCTTCTACAGTGTACTCCTTTTAGCATTGTTCATACAAACTACTGCTGTATAAGGCCAGAAGAGATGAAATATCAGGAAGGCAGGCAGGGCGGGGATGAAAGAGCATCAAGAACAAAAAAAATAGAACAAAGGAGCATTTTCTGACAGTCATGGACAAGAAGCGCCACTTCTAAAGAGCAGGAACAAGAGTAGAACCATCTGCCCTACATAAGCAAATCCTAGGGGCATGGCACCTACCTTTGGAATCCACACTCTCAGATTTGTCATTAGTGGGGTCATTGTTCTACCTCCTGGGCTTTTTAGGGCACTGCAGTCTTAAAGTGCATATTGTCCTGCACAGAACTCAGAGGCTGCATTCTTCCCCCACTATCTTACAATGAATGCTTTTCAGACAGCTGTGCAATCTGGTGCACATACAAAGCTGGCTATTCATCCAGGATGATAAACTCATTCTTCATCTCTCTCGGTGCCTTGGCCCACGCTCTGTTAGGGTTTCGTTAAAACTTTAGAATGAGGGACGTAAGGAACACTGCTCTGTAACAACTATTTAATCTACTCTGTAACAACCCTCCTCCAGAATAAGAATGTGCGCGGCTACGAAAACAAAGCCACCCTACACCTCAGGGAGGACAATTATTTAAATACAGTTTCTTTTTGAAAAAAAAATATTTAAAATTAAAATGTGACATTAAGGCAACTAATATTTAGGCCTTAATTCAGTATGGCATTATTTAATTTATATTAAAAAAATAACACACAGTACGTGTGTCAAAGTTTAAAAAAAAAAAGTCAAAGCCACCTAACTAGGGAAAGTCATTAGCTAAGCATCTGCAAAAAACATGTTATAATGCTAAACCTTTGACACAAGTAGCTACTTCTACAGGTGGAGAGAGTATCTTCTTCATTTTATTGCAACTACTTTTTCTTTCAGAGCTGAGCAACTGACTGGAAATTGGAAGAAAAAAAAATAGCAAAAAAGCTTGTTTTCCAGTTCCAATTTATGAATAAAGATGAGGTGCCAGGGGATAGAGATCTACCAGTTCTAAAAATCCTAAGATACAGTGAAGAAAATAATGTCCCTACTTTCCTATGATTCAATACACTGACTAGAAATACCCCCCTTGTTTAATAAATCCATGTTTTCCTGCAAAATGTTTTGATACGCTTTTTATTTTTTGTATACATCAGTACATTTAAAGTAGCTTTACTGAACTGAGAACAATTTTAAAATGCTGATTTTGAGCATTTTAATTGAACTCAAATTTCCATTCAAATATAGCTCAATACAGCACATTTACCCTAATCCAAGACAACTCTGAATTTAATATGACCTCCCTCTAATTAGACTGTATACATGGAAAATTTATAAATTTTTATTTTATAAATAAGACTGGTGGTGGGAAGAGCAAGTAGTAGGGGAGTCAAGCAGCTTGACCCCTGCCCCCAGAGGTGCACTGATATATTGGTCATATACTGGATCGGCACTGATAAAAGGAAAATGAACATTATTGGCAATCAGCTTCTTTTGGCCAGTGTACCCGATAATGTCACTGATAAATGCTGTGTACATGTGCGCAGTTGCAACATGCATGCGGCCAGGAATGCAACCAGGAAGCTTGGAGAGCAGTGTCCGGCGGCTAAGTCCGGGGGGGGGCGTGGCGTGGCATGGCGTAGCGTAGGAGAGGGAAGTGGCATGGGGGGCAGATTGAAGCCCCCACAGTGACGGAAATGCTCTCTAAGGTGGTAGGTGTCATGACCCAAAAGGCATGATTGTGTGTGCGCTTCGGCACCAGAATTATCCCCGCCAAGTTGCAGAGCATTGCACGGGAGTTTCCTGTAGCAAGAGGAAACCCCGGTGCAGGGACGAGTTTCCCGCCTTTTCTGCAACTTCTTTTGCAGAGTGCATTGCTCATGTTGCAAGAGGAATGCACGGTGCAAAAGAGTTCCTGCCACCGGTATGCAAATTCGTTCCCCGTGATTGGCTAGTGTTAAATTATTCACACGTGGCGGCTAGCGATTGGCCTGTTAGCCGTATAAAAGGCTTGAGCAGGTT
>NW_005842436.1:142613-142864 GCF_000455745.1 Alligator sinensis
GCTGGCCACAGCCCGCGTGCAGCACGGAAAACGGCTCAGGTCGCTCCCGGCCTGCACAGTAGGCTGCATTCCTGTACATCAGCTATCGAATCGGTATCCGCTGATATGGCTGGTTAATAATCGGTCATCAGTATTGTGCGGGCCGGGAGCGACCCAAGCCCTTTTCGTGCTGCACGCGGGCTGTGGCCAGCAGCCCGGGCACGCCGGGTCGGAGAGGGAAGGCCGTCGAGCTGGAATTAGGCACAAACGCT
>NW_005842436.1:143285-150217 GCF_000455745.1 Alligator sinensis
GGGAACTCTTTGCAACGAGCATTTCTGTGCTGCAACAAAGAAATGCACCCTGCAAAGAAAGCTTCAAATTGGCGGGAAATTCTCCCTTGCACCGGGGTTCTCTTTTGCAGCAGAAACCTCCACCGTGCAAAGAAGCTGCAATTTAGCGGGAACAATTTAGCAGTGCCGAAGCACACAAAACAAAAATCACACCCTTTGGGTTGTGACAAGCATCAGCCAAGAAAATCTTTATCGGTGTACCCCTACCTGTCCCTTTCCCCCAACTCATCCTCCTCTGCTGCCTACTCCTCCCCAGCACCTGCCCTCCTCAGGTGCCTGATCCCTCTCCCAGCCCCTGCTCCTCTGCCACCTCTGCCCTCTCCCCTACACCCCTGTTCTGTACCATCTGCAGAGCTGCTGCCACAGCATCAGTGCAAGAGAGCCTGGGGCTCTCTGTTCCTTTAAGAAGAAAAGCAGCCTGGCCAGGGAGCTCTGCAGGCTAGGCAGGGGGCAGCAGCTACTGGTTGCTCAGGCAGCAGAGCTAATGAAGCAGTTAGCAGCCAGTCCAGGCAGTCACCTGACCAGATGTAGGCAGGGCCCTGGGAGCATATAAGCCCAAGGCTGGGGCTGGCAGGGAAGTCTCTCCCTGGTTTCCGCAGGGAAAGGAGCTCCTGCCCAGGGGACCCACCCAGGGATGCTGGGCTGACCGTTTTGCTACCTACAGGAGCAGGAAGGCTTGGGGAACTTGTGAGGTACTCTGGCTAGGAGTCACGCTATACTTGGTGTAAAGATTTGCCCTCTTAAAGGGACTGAGGGCTGCTACTTTACTGTTTACGTTATAGCCCAGGGGCTCATGTTTTATGTTACTGTTTCAACCAGTGGTTTGGGATGAGGCTGGAAGGGGAGGTAAGGAGGCCTACTTAGTGCCCAGGAGGCACTTGACTGCCTTGAGCCCTGCCAAGGGCAGGCTCAAGCACATGGACCCAGTGACTGGAAGGGACAAATGAAGTTAGTGCTACAAAGCCAGGTCCAATTCAGTGGGCCTAGGCTAGAAGGCTTAACTAGATTAACGAGGAAGAGGCCGAAGCCCTAACAGAGGGACAACATACCTGTAACACCTGCAGGCACGGGGGTGTGGTAAAGGGAAGGATTTGGAGCAACACAATTAGCCCTTCAGGCTGTGTGCGCCCTGCCAGGCATAGTTCACTACAGAAGCCCAACCAGGGACCTGGGACAGTCAGACTGAGGCAAAGGCCTGTGGGCAGCCTCCCCATATTTTATAAATACCATCAAGACAAGGCAGGAAGGCGCCACAGAGCAGAGCAGGGCACTATCGCAGAGCCACCAGGGGGCTTCATGGCCACCCCTGGGACCCTGACATGTTACAACTGGCTGTTACCAGGCTGGAGCAAACACGTGCTCCATGCCCAAGGCTGGAGTGGGGCTGGAGCCCTGCTGGAACCAGAGTAAGGGTAAGTGTGAGGCAAGGGACAGGAGTGGGAGGCAGAGACAGAGGCAGCGAAGGGGCAGGCAGCAGCTGTGGCTCTGGCTCCAACCCCAAGTCAGGGCCAGAGCTGGAGTTGGAGCTGCAGCCTGCCACCTCCTACTCAAAATCCAAGAAAAGGGGTCTCCCTCCCCAAAGGGCTTGCCTTGGATTCAAGTAAATACATTAAGTCGCATAAGAGAGACACTGTCATTAACAGCCCTAATGTCTGTGGCAGAAGGCAGGGGCTGGGGCTGTGACAGACTCTGCCTAGAATTCCCTTCCCTGTGTCCTTGACAGCCAGAGGCTGCAGGTAACGGAAGGATTCAGGGGAAGGCACTGGGACCTGGCATCTTCACTTCATTGTGAAGATTCAAGCTAAAACACTTGAGTTCTGAGTCTTCCGGTACCTTCCCCTAGTTCTCCTGCAGTTGACGGGCAGAGTCTCAGGCACATAAAACATGAGTTATGGCTCCAAGACACACAAGGTCAAATGCAGAAACAGCATGAATGAGAATGGGAGTAGGGCTTTTAAGTAGGGATGTTCATATCCAAGCTAAGCTAATGGGGTGCCCAAATACAATCACCAAGCACCCAAGATAATTTCCCAGTGGGCCTACAACTGGTAGGCAAGACAAACAAGTGAAGTTGGGGGTGGGGGGCGCAGAACAGATGATAGAACAACAGCAATACAATGTTTCAGCTGAGACTTGCTCTCTTTTGGGGTAATGAACCAACTGGTTGCAGTGGCCATAAATGACCTTTTGCCTAGCTGTTATGAAATAACTTTCTGTTGAAGGCAGTGTTGCAGAGGTGAATTTTAAAGGAAAGATTAGGAGGAAGAGAGGGCAGTAGCACTGAGGGCTTCCAACATCACTGTAGTAGTGTGGGAAAAAAGATATCTGCCTCTCCCATAGGTACACCCAAGTGGGAGATCAAGACTGGCACCAGAAGCAGCCTCTTCTACTATGCCAGCATCAACCTAACAGGATGGCAAGGCAAAGTACAGCTAAACAACAAAATTCTTTAAAAGCCAAGTCAAGAAGCTTGTGTTTGGGACAGTGAAGAAGGGGAAAGCAGTAGAAAGGTGTAGGAAGTGGGTGATAATCAGAGCAATGGGCAAGGAAGAGATACAGTGCAGCAGAATTTTTTTAATGGGCTTGAGAGCATCACCTGGACTGTAGTGCCCACAGACACAGGTCTGAACGGGGAGGTCAATATGCAAGTCACCAGCATGAAGATGTCAAGTGAAGCCATATCTGTGGCCAGTACCACCCAGGGATATGATGTAACAGGAAGAGAAATGGTAGGATGCCTGGGATGGTACAATGGAGATCATCAATGGAAAAGGGGAAGAAGGAACCTCATACGTGGACACACTGAAGGAAGATCTGACAGCTTACAGGTGAACTAGAATGGGACATATCCAACAAAGCAAAAAGAGGCCAAGATTCCTAGAGCACAATTAATGGTGCCAAAGGCAGAGGGTGGTCTGAGGAGAATGAGGCTAGAGCTCTAGACAACAGGTGACTGACTGGCAGACATCCTGGAAAGAGCAGGTGCAGAAGGGCACAGAATGAAGAGGGAGGAGAAAGGTGGTGGCAGTCCAGCACTGCAGAGAGCAGTAGCTCATAGCACATTCAGGGAGTCTGGAAACAAGGCAATAGCTTGAGGGGAGGAGGGGCCAAGGGCAGCTTTAACTATTGCAGAAGATGAATGCCCATTTGTATTGGGAGGGAAAGAAACCCAAGGAGAGAGAGGTAGAGGACAGAGAATTGGTAGAGGGGCTAAAGGGAAGAAAAAACAACAAGGAAGATGTTGTTGCTCCTCTCCTGTCAGAGATGCTGTGAAACAAGGATGACAGCCTGAGGGAGCAATAGGAAAGGAACATGGAGATCACATGCGACTCTTCCTTAATAATCTTACCCAAAGAGAATGGGGCAATGAACTATAAGCAAATGCTGGAAGGCTCTGCAGGAGAATGAGGGATCTGTGTGGATGAAAGATGTTCCTTTTAAGAAGCAAGAATTCTTCTGGATTATATCTTTTATTGGACAGATTGCATGGTTGGGATAGTTGTATCCCTCTAGAAATACACCTGAAGCTTTTTACATAACAAAGAGATTTTAAACGTCTAAGGAATAAGTGAGGTGCAGCAGAGGGGTGCAGTGGCTTTGGGTCCTAAGAGTAAGTTCCATATTCTGATTCCTCTATTCAGTGGACTTATGCCAGGGAGGAATCTGACCTAGTTCTGACAGAAAACCTCTACAATCAGAACACTTTTCCTGTCATTGATTGTTTGGTCCTTTTGATACAAGGCATTTGAATTTCTGGAATCTACTGATCTGGGCAACTATACATCCAGGCCTTTGTATTTAGGCTGACTAAAACATTAAGTTTTGTTTGGCTAACTACTTTTGGCTTGGTACAGTTCTTAATACACACCTCAATCTCATTGCATCTAAGCAAGATTCTTCTTAGATCTGCCAACTTTCATTCGCAAAATACCCTGAAAAATATCTTTGCAGAATCAGCTTTGCATAGGGCAGGCAATGGACACTAGAAAATAGACAGCTCATTTCCATTTTCAAGTCCTCACGGCAATGGCTTTGAAGTTATGTCTAGACTCAGACTCCCACCAGCACCTCGGACTCAACGTTTCAGAGCAGACTGGCTTTTTTGGTATACAGCTTTCAAGTTAGAAATCAAGTTACTGAACCAATTTTTCAAGTAACAGTAGATGATGCTTTAAAGTTTTGCTCACTTTGTTTGGAAATGATTTGTAAAATTTGTCAGATCAGTTGTTCCTAAAAACTAAACTACCTCACAAAAGTTTAAAAAAAACCAAAAAACTAACAATACAGTGCATTTGGGGGAGTCTCTCGCAGATCATTATTTCCTCTGGCAATCAACAAGCCCAGTCTTGGTTGGCTTCGCCGTTGATCTTGTCGAAAGCAAACAGACTGCCATACATAGATACGAGGACAGACCCTAAGAATATTTGCCCTTCACATTGTTCTTGCCCTAGAAAGGCAACAATTAGGCCTTATGGGGAGAAATAACACCCCTGGAGCCCTTCAGTGTCACACTAATAGAACAATACCAGTTTCCCATAGGGACTCCATTAGGGACTGAAGCAGATGCTCCTGACAAGAGGCACCATGGGATATGAGCAGAAGCACTGGCTATACAGAAGCTACCAGCCAGAGATGCCATGAGGAGCCAGCAAGAGAATTAACTTTTGGAGTCTCCCAGCTACTCTAGTGTGGGCCTACCCCAGCAGCCCCTAGTCTAGTGGAGAGTACCATTTCCTCAGTTAAGCAATTCTTTTTCCTCAGGTGTCAGGCACTGTTTTGAGACGAGATTGCTGAAACCCACCTCCTAATCTAAGCCCCAGTTCCAAACCCCCAACCTCTCCCCACCCCTGCCTCATACATTCACGTAAGAAAATATATGCATACAACACAACAGCTCAGGCAGTTTAATCTGCACCCAGTTAGCAGAAAATGCTTGGTTGGACTTCCCTCTCTCGCTTGCAACTGCAGCAAGTGGCAGTTCTAACAGTTTGGAGCCATTTTTCACTCCCCAGTCTGCCACCTCCCATTCCACAGTAACAATTAATAGGGCTACAACCCTCTTTGCCAGGATCTCCAAAGCCTATGTATAACAAAGCCACTGGCAACTGCATGGGTGTTATCTGCACTGTCAGATGAGAAGGTGGTCCAGTGAGGTGAAGCATGCAAGTCACACAGCAAGTCAATGAAGAGAACCCATGAATCCCGACTCCCAGTACACACCTCAAGCTGCACAATCATTCCCTCTCCATCAGATGCTGCTACTTCTATACAAAGACTTGTGATTTACATTCAAACTATAAATCCCTTGAACAGAGAGACAGATAGAAAGTGGATTTTGCTGGGCAGCTGTTCCTCCATCAAATCCCCATTTTTTTCTCTCCCAACTCTCCTGACAGGCAGATGCATTCCCCTGACCTACTTTTCCAGAGGAAGAAAAGGCTCGGCTACTGCACCTGAATTCCAATGAACTTCCCCACTCTGACAATTCAGCTCCCTGTCACTGGGACTGCTGGCCAAACAAACACATAGCCACTGAGAACAGGGCTGAGTGCACATCACACAAGAGGGAGAACAGCACAGAGTGCACACTGGAAGCCCCATCATAGCTATAACTTGTTTTACCATGAAACCAGCCTGAACACAACTGTGCACTGCAGCCACATAGCCAGAACAAATACTGACAGGCACGTTAATAGCCTGCAATGTTTAACACTGTTACAGCCACTGGCAAGCAATTCAGTCATTAGTACAAACACTGATCTACCCAGGACAGATTTAGCCACCTAACTGCGTTCAGACACACCTTAGCACACAAGCAGGTGGGGGATGAGGAGGCAGCCATCAGTAGTCAGCTACCCATCCAATCCTATGTATTCCAGTCAGCAAAATGGTTAATACTGACAGAGCAAACCACCACCAGACTTCAAAATTAGGCCCCCACAAAAAGGAGTGGGGCAGCCACATCTCTGACTGGCTGCAGGCACGTCTCCGAGTAGCTGTGGCTAACTTCATGAGATTCTTCAGAGCCGGGCAAGTAAAGATTTTTTTTTAAACATAACTTTGCTCTTTTCAGAAAGTGTGCGGCTCTGGGACAGTAGTAGCCATCCTGTTCAGCTTGCAGCCCTTCAGGATTCTTTCCAGACAGGCTCCAGAGCAGCCTCCAGATGCTGATATTCTCACCATTTTCAATTTTCACAGCAGCTTGTCTGCCCATTGCCACCCTCCTGGTGCCACTTCTCATGCTTGTTATATCCCTGCTTCACCACCAGGGATCCAGGTTTTTTGTTTGTTGCAGAAGAATTCAATGTTGTCTTTTAAAGGAGAAATTCAAGGATTTTCCCCTTCAAAGAAGAAAAATGTGGGAAACAGCAGGTTTCCCTTTGCAGGCTGGCCAAGTTCTAGCCTGCAAGGGGCTGCTTAGGGCTGCAGGGAGCAGGAGGGCGATCAGGCAGAGGGTGCCATGTACAAGTGCATGCACATGGCATCCAGGTAGTGGTGGAGATCGGCTCCCGCAGCTCACTCCAGGAAAGTCTATATAGGAAGGAGCACAGGCTTCAGGTTGGGCTGGGGGGGGCACCAGCCCCATGGGAGTGCACGGGTAGGGGTAGAGGCCATGTGCCAGAAAGGGGGGGCACATGTCCCCTGAGATTTCTGTGCCCCGCAGGAGCAGGGGGGACAAGTCTACACCACCAGCACTGCCGCTTCTGCACCTAACCTTGGTGGTGCAGCACTCCCTCCAGGGCCGGGTCCTGCCCACTGGGCCATGGAGGTGGCTCCTACCCAGAGCTGGTCTAGCCTGGGTGCAACCCCATTGTGAGCACAGAAATCTTGGGGGGCACAAGCCCCCCCCCCCCCCCCCCCCCCCCCCCCCCCCCACACAACCCCCCCCTCCC
>NW_005842436.1:150248-159799 GCF_000455745.1 Alligator sinensis
TTCCCCACATAACCACTCCCTTCCTCACACACTGGTGTCTGAGGGCATTGGGCTGAGGACTGGGAGTGAGGGGCACCAGCAGGGTTGGCCAGGGGGCCGTGGGTTTGGAGTGAGGTGTACCAGCAGAGCCAGGAGGCTGTGGGTCGGGAGTGAGGCACACCAGTAAAGCTGGGGGGCTGTGGCTTGGGAGTAAGGGGCAACAGCATGGGCACAGGGAGGGCACTGGCATATCAGGGCTGCTCAGTACCACAAAGCTATGGGGTGGGAGGAACAGCTGCAGCTGGACCTGTGTCCTGGTGAGCAAAGGGGGCAGGGGGAGCTCTAATTTTCCATGATAAAAAACCCAAAATCAAATGTCAAAATTTACAGATATTTAGAATTTTTTTTTATTATTATGATTGAGGCACTGGTAGGCTTCCAAATTGCTTAAAACTTGTAAACGTATCGATAAAACATTGTTCTCAACTGATATATTATCTATCTATCTTTGGGAGTTTCATTTTAAATCACAGAAAAATGCAGGTTTTGGGGCTTTTAATCAGAGAATTTGCTATTTTTATCAGAGAATTTGTCATTTTTAAACAGACAAAACCAGGATCCCCCATCATCACTTCACCAAACCGAAGAATCATAAAGTCCATGATGGTAAGTGGTGGAAATAGAAATGAAATGGCTGTGGTTACTTCTAGGAAGATTTCCCAGATCTTCCAAGCTGCTGTAAATCTTTTCTACAAAGTGTTGGGAAGCATGCACATGCAAAATCCATGACATGATACTACCAAAGATAGTGGCAGTTCCGTCAGTAAGTCACCAGTTTGCTCACATTTCCATTCCTGCCAGCTTCCAGGGTCTAATCAGAGCAAGGTTGGCTGCTTGGGATGAAAGTCCTGCTCCACACAGAGGCCTGATATGTGGCCCAGAAGGGCACTTCAGCCATGAAATCTAGGATATGGCTCAGTGGGGGCCAATATTTTTGGCAGGGATGCCACAAATTAGCACCCCTGCCCAGGGCCAGTCCCATTCCCTTCCCCTGTCCTATCTGCTACTCTGCTTTCTCCTCCTTGCAATGTGCCTCTGATCTGCTGCTCTGTTTTCTGATTCCTGTTCTATCTGCCACTGTGCTGCCTCTGCCCTCACAATCTTATGTGTACTGCACACACACATGCCACAAGTTGGCCCCCTGATATGGCCAATTGTTCAGCATTTGACAACACGTACGCAGAATTCCTGTGCAGTGAGCACACATTGCAGACGTGTGTGTCTGAAAGTTGTTGTGCATTTCATGGATTAACATTTGAACTACAAACTGCTGATGAGCAGGCTTCAGTTACCCAGCATCTGGAACAATACATGTTTGCTGTTCCTAATTATCTCCACCTCACTTCACCCATCTCCCTGACTCAGCGAGAACCATCATACCCTGCTTCACAAGACAGCAGATTTAAAGGTCCAGCAGGCATGATCCTGGACCAAAAGGATCAAGTCCCAGAGTCCACTGCCTCCCAGTCTCAGAGTCATTTTGAAGAGGTTTAAACTCTCTCTCAGAATGTTTCTCAGGGTAGGTTGAAGATATGAGACTAAATTTGGAGGCTGAGGCACTATACCATGGAAATCAAAGTCTCTCTGCAAATCTCCCAAAACAGTGTGAGCATAAGCATTACCACATCAAAACAAAGTGCCAGGAAATGCATAGTTAAGGTAATGTTTCCTAATGAGCACTCCATCTCCTGCCCTAAAACAGGGCGTAGCAACTTGCAACCCATAGAGCCATCTGATCCAACCAGCAGATATAGGGCTTTGAAGATCATTTGGTGGTGGTGGTCTTCAGCAGTAGCTGCTCTCCCTGTGCCTACAGGGAGAAAACCACCAGCTGTGGATGGGTCTTAGTGCCCACCTTTCTTGCCAATGACCTGAACTGGATCACTGGCTCGCAGCCTAAAAATGTTGCTGCCGCTGCCCTAAAAGGGTACCACAAGATGCTCAAGCATAAGAAACAGTACCTTACCCCTCTCTAGACACACACGTACCATATTTTCTCATATACACACACACCATGGAATATAATTGCACCTTGCTTTTGAAGGCAAAAAATGAAGAAAAAAAAGATTTTTCCAGCTTTATGGCTGCATACAGCAGGGATGTGGCCTAATCTTCAGGTTACTCACCCTCCCTTTCCCACTTAACTAAAGCTTGAAACCCAGCTGTCATTGGAAACTGCTCTCCAGGGGTAGATTTATGATTTTGATTAGAACTAGTCTCTCCAAGGCACTGTGAAACAGGAGTAGAGACCAGGAGCAGCTAGCACACAGCAAAACTGCCCTGAAAAGGGTTAGCTTGATTGGTGGAACATCAAGACCATTAAAAAAGTCATAAATGTTAACACCTGTTCAGTGAAGAACAAGGAACCTTTAAGTCAACTGACTCCCTTAGCTGCCTGAATATTAACACAACATCGACTGCATTGTGGACCAGGAATCAAAGCACAGTGCTTCTAATCTGGGAAACAAATCAGCTACCCCACTTAATATAAGCATCCCAAGGGTGGGGGGGAGGGAAGGAAGGAGGAGACTGTTTTAAGGGGGAAACTGCATATTGTACGTAAAAAATACAATATTTCAGATGGTTCCAACTCAACTCCCAACTGCTTCAAATGACCCAGTTGTTAACACAGAGCTGGCAGGTCTCCACATCTTATGTGAGCCTCTCAAGCTTTCCTTTCAATCCCAAATGCTTGCCTCCAATTGTAAGCCTGTTTCTGCATGCACACCAGATACATATTTAAACATTATCTGAAAACTAGCCAATTGCCCATCAAGAATGATGGGCGAGAGGTGCAGGCGGGGACAGAGGCCCATGTCCTGCTCCCCCCACCCCTTCAGGGCTGGGCCTGCTACCCCTTTCCCTCACTGTGCTGCGGGGTCAGGCCTGACCCCTATACCCTCTCTGCTGCTGTTGTGGGGCTGGGCCCGCCCCTCCCCCCACCCCCTCTCCAGCATTTGGGGGCTGGGCCCACCCCCCCAACCTCCCCACTGCCAGGCTGGGCCCAAAGCACCCCCCACCCATAGCCTCTATTTTGGAGCTAGGCCAGGCCCAGTGTGCCCCCCTCTCCCCACCTTCCCCACCACTGTTTTGGGGCCAGGCGCATCTCCCCACCCTCCCTTCTGCTGTTTCAGGGCTGGGCCCGCTCCTCCCAGCTCTCCCCCTACATTGGGTTAAGTCTGCTGCTCCCCATAGTCCCATCCCCCGCCGCCATGGCAGGCTGGCTTCTCCCCACACTTTGGGCCTGATCCTCCACACCCCACCACTGCTGCCACATCAGCCCAGGCCCGCTGCTCCCCTCCCCCACCTCCCGCATCGAGGGAGCAACGCAGAAGAGAGAGCGGGCAAAGCCAGCAGTGCTGACCTTGGCCTCCTCCTCTGTATTCGCTGCCTCCAGGAAACAGGGCACTGGCCTCCCCCTCGCTCTCTCTTTTGTGTCCCCACCACTGATGCTCCACTGCACTGCCACCTCCTGTCTGAATTCTCTATTTGCACTCCGATTGGCTGATGCAAACAACCAATCAGAGTGTGAATACAGCATTATGGACAGACAGACGGACACGCTATGGCTTTTATAATATTAGAATGTTCACAAACACAAGCAAGGCACCCTTAACACAGACACAAGCAAGTTTGTACAGCACAATGGGACTCCAATACCAATAGGGTCCTCTGGACCTTACTGCATAATAAACTAGTTATTACAACTTAGATATATCCATGGTGATGACCAAAACTTAACCGGTTTTAACTGCATAAACTACATTATACCTTTCCAAGAAATTTCTAACAGGATAATAAGCAGTTTCTAACAGGTGCTTTTATAAAAGCTATTTAAAAAAGATGCAACTTTCTTTCATCTAGTTTTGGCATTCTTCTCTTCCTCCAAGGCCCACAAACAGGTAACGTTTAGCTTGGCACACTAGCAGTTTGAAGTCTGACATCTTGTGGCCTTTCATGGCTAGAATCCAGAGCTTTCTACAACTTGAAAAAGAGACTCCCAGCTTGAAAACAGAAAAAAAAAAACCCACCCACTACTGGGCTTCAAACTTATACTGACACTGTACCACAGGTCATTGTGAGAAATATCAAATCAACTTAAAAAAACCCCAAAAAATCCTGAGCATCATTTACAGGTCCAGAATGGATCTTGCATTCCTTAAATAACAACTAGTACTATACTTAGGCTTGGCAGAAATTGATTTTTATAGTGTTGACGGATAATATCAATGTTTATTTTTAAGCATTTATTTTGATTTTTATCAATTTAACTTTTCAGGATTGCGCAAAATTAAGGGGGTGGGGGGCAGACAATTTATTAATGACAGCATACTATTATTGTGGTGCAGTTTAACCACCTATCACAATAAACATCACTACTGTATGACTGCTGCACTGTAGAGCTGCCATCAGTCCCATTCCACTCACCCATAGCTCCCTTATCCATTTTGTCACTTCCGTTCCTTTGTTCCCAGGCCTCTGAAGTTTCTGGGAGTTGCAGTCCAATTACAGTCAGCACAGTTCTCTAGAACTGCTCCCTCCTGTCATCACACACTCCATCAGCCATCATTTTTCTTAGGTCCCCTTTTTATATATGTTGATTATGAACAATGGGAAAAAAAAAATCAGAGGTCTGTGAGTAACTAAATCAATGCTTATTTATTGTTTACCAATAAAAATTGAATCCTGCCAAGTCTAAGCATACTAAGCTAAGCGCTCTAGTCATAGTGATCAAGGGTGCTGCAGGGTGTCATATAATGTTAGCACTCTAAAGTGTGCAAACATGACTCACAAGATAAAACCAGAGATTTCAAACAGGAATCCATAGTGTTCTCCTGTTCTGATCTTTTGCAGTCTTTCCAGGTTCTTTACAACAGAAGAATTGCTGTTATTTTTTTGTAGTAAAAAAAAAAATAAGTGAAAACTAAAGTGCTGGCATTTTCAGAGAAGTGCTTTGAGTCTAACAAGGCTGACAACTGGACTAGATTGCCACACTGTGAGGTTCTGTGCGCAAACACGTATGCATGCGCGCGCGCACACACACACTTTAGAGATAGCTCCTTCCTCAAAGAACTTAGAATGCAGGTACAAGACAAGAAACATGAACACAAACAACATTATTCAGCAGAATAGCAGCTGTCTCATCAGCAACATAACCACTGTCAAGTTTTTGCAAGCATCCCATCAAAGGAAAATTTTAAGAAGAACAGTGAAGTGGCTGTACTGACATTATAGCAAGGACTGCCTCTCAAGAATGAAGGGCAGCACAGTGGAAGTGCTTGTTCAAATAGCTGAGAAGTGGGCAGTAAAGGAAATCACCAAGGGCTAAAATCAGCTTCTGAATAGTGACATAGATGTGACTGGGCAGGTAAAGGCTGTGGAAGGCCTTCAAAGTAAAAGCATGTGGCTTACATTTGATGGAACAGAAAAGAGGGAGCTCGTGGAAGGAATCAAAGAGCAAGCTAACGTGGTCAAAGCATAGACTGAGAAAATGATGTTCCAGCAGCACTCTGGAGGGACACAAACTGGGCAAGATCACATTTGTCAAGACCAGAGAATGACAAGGGTACAAGAGCCAAGACACAAAATGACAAATATCTGGATGAGAGACTTAGTTGTTTGCATGGACACAAAAGGATGAAAGCTAAATGAAAGCTACACTGTGGCAGTTTAGCTGTTGCTGAAAGGGACTAAACCAGGAGCGTCAAACTCACCTTGTGCTCCTGGGCTAGATCCAACCAGGGGCAAAAGCAAGCAGCAGAGGTGACTCCAGCTCCATTTCCAACCTAGAACACATAGCAGTGGCAGCTCCACTTCCTTCCCAGAGTACGTGGTGGTGGCGGAGGTGACAGCAGCTGTGGCTCTGACCCAGGGCATAAAGTGGCAGCTCCAGCCCTCACCATGTGCCCCACACCAGAGCCAGAGCTGCTACTGCATACTCCAGGTCCAACGTGCAGCTACTGCCACTGCATGCCCTGTGCTGTGGTACCAGTTCCAGATCTGGCTCCAGTCCAAAGCACACAGCAGGAGGCCAGTGGTCAGGGATGTAGGGGTGTGACAGTGGCAATCAGGACCATCAGCTTTCACTCCCCCTCCTGCTGCTGATTTCCATGTCCACCAGGGCCTAAGGGCCCCAGATTCTATGGCAGGCCATGCCCCCCAACTTCCTAGTGGCCTACTGGTAGTCCAGTGGGCTGAACAGAGCAGCTCCATGGATTGTATGTTTGGCATGCCTAGCATCTGTCTGGGTCTGACCTGTTATTAAATTATTGTGCCAGGGAGAGATTAAGGCCTGTGCACACACTAACAAAGAATTTAACAGGCAACTAATGTTGAAATATTGGCAAACGTACATCATTACATTTTTCAGGATAAACTCCCCTTAATTTCTAAATGGAACACCTTCCCTGAGCATCTTCAATCTCTTGCTTGTCACACTGTAAGTGCTGGACCACAAGGAGCATGCAGCTGCTGATGCTGAATGAATTGTTACCATCTTAAACCTCCTGGCAGATGGGAAAGAGACCAGGAAAAGTTTGGCAGCTTCTGAAGCCTGTTGCATGTGCTCCTGAATCCAACATGGTTCCCAGAAACAAGAGAGGATGCAAACTTCTTATCAAACCTGGCTGAGAGATTACCAGGACAAAGACTCCCACCCCGGTGAGTTCCCACCTGCCCAGTATTAAGATGTTTCCAATCCCCTATGCATTAAAGCAACAATCTCAGACATATACTCAATAGCCCACAAAAAATAAAACAAAATAACAATAACGATAATAATAATACCACAGCCACAGAATGGCAACTTTCCTGAGTCCAGCTTACACGGCTGCATAACACCAGAAGGTCATAAAAGCTGCTGTTATACTGTTATGTCCTTGGCTCAACTACTAGCTGTTTACATTGGAGCCAACAGTTCCTTCTGGCACTGCACTGATCTCCCAGAAGTCAACAGTCATTGCCAACCACGGGAGAAAACCTAATCCCAGTTTACAGGTCTCAAAGCATCAATGGACGTCACTTAACAGTGCGATTGCCCTTTAGGAATGGAAAATGACACAGCTGAACCTCTGAGTAATGCTGCCCTAGCAACCAGGGACAGCAGAAAGGGAAAGCCCTGGGCAGGTACCATTTTCTGTCTGTTTTATAAGCAGTATTATATGCACTCCAGGAGCACACAGGAGACACTGGGTGCTGTCTGCCAAAATCCCCTCCCCCACCATAAGAGAAGAATGACATAGCAGGGAAGAGATGAAGACTACCCAACTGTGTAAAATACCATTAAAAATATACACAACACATTTTAACATCCCTAACTGCCCCACTGACTCATTTCTTCTTTTCTTAGTAGAAAACCCCCTTCTAGAGCAATGTCAAGGAGAAAACTGCAACCTTACAGGGTCTGTGAGAAGGGGTAGGAGGGAAGAACTCTCAAAGATGACTGTAAGGAAATGGCCTTGGGACAAATCCAGAATGACATGCATAGACTTGAAAAATGGTTTTCAACCAATGAGATTCAAAATGGACAAGTGCAAATTCCTGTACTGGGGACAGAATAGTTGCACGCAGAAATACAGATTGGGGAATAACTAGCTACGCTGCCGTACTGCAGAGAAAGACCTGGGGGTTACAGTAGATTGTAAACTGAATATAAGCCAACACTGTGCTCTTGTTGCAAAAAAAGTCAACAGCAGACTGGGCTATACTAACAAGAATGTCACCTGCAAATCAAGGGAAGTGATTCTTCTGCCCTATTCAAGACTGGTGAGGTCTAACCTAAAGTCCTGTGTCCAGTTTTAGGCTCCATACTTCAGGAAAGATATGGACAGATTGAAAAGAGTTTGGTTCAGGGCAACACAACACAGACACATGATGAATAGTGGCCTGGGAAGCAAGATTTAGGAGGAAAGGCAGAAAGAGACAGACTTATTATGTATGGAGAAGAAAATACCGAGGGGGGGATTTTATAAGTCGTCAAATACCTGAAGAACAAATATAGAGAGGATGGAGATGGACAAATATAGAGACGGATGGAGATGGGGTAGGCGTCATGAGGCCTGCATTGACGTGGTTAACCGGCAGCTTCGGAGCTGGTGCCACAAGGCAGGCTTTGGTTTTTTTGACAATGACCCATGTTTTTGTAAGGAGGGCATGCTGGGGTGGGATGGGCTTCACCTCGCCCCTAATGGCAGACGTATCTTTTCCTCTAGGTTGGCTGATCTCGTACGGCGGGCTTTAAAGTAGCTTTGCTGGGGGAAGGGGCTGCTTCGAGTGGAGAGGATGCTTCACCAGCACGCAGGGTGACAAGAGGAAGGGAAGCACAGGTAAGTATAAACGTCCGAGGAGCAGGAGGCCACAACTGTCCTGGGAGTGGGAGGAAGGCACGAGCACCCTCAGGAGGCCTCAGGTGCTTCTACACTAATGCTCATAGTATGGGGTGTAAGCAGGAGGAACTATGCCTCTTGATTGCAAGTAAGAACCCAGACTTAGTAGGGCTCACAGAAACCTGGTGGGACCCTACCTACGACTGGGCGGTGGGCATTCGGGGGTACACCCAAGATAAAAGAGACAGGACAGAGAGGAAAGGTGGGGGGTTGTGCTCTATGTCAAAGAGCACCTCACATCATCAAGGATTAGGTTAGAGAAGGGTCGGGCAGAGACACTATGGGTCAAACTACAAGGGAGGCATGGCGAAAGGGACCTTACGGTGGGTGTCTACTACAGATCACCCAACCAGGAGGAAGAGCTGGACCAGGACTTCTCCAGTCAGCTTATGGAGGCGGTTAGGTCAAGGGATGTCATTGTCATGGGTGACCTAAACTACCAGACATTTGCTGGGAGGAGCAGACAGCCTGGTCTGACCACTCGCACTCACATAGGTTCCTGGCTGTATTACAGGACCTTCACCTTATCCAGGAGGTGCACAGCCCCACTAGGGGTAATGCCTTGCTGGACCTGGTCCTGGCCACAGGGGATGACCTGGTGAGGGGACTGCAGGTCCTTGACCACCTGGGCAATAACGATCACCACCTGCTGGATTTCACTAACCAACACAGGGCATCTAGGGCTCACACCAAGGCTAAAGCCCTTGACTTCAGAAGGGCCAACTTCAATGAGCTTAGGAGACTAGTGGGGGAGGCACTGAGGGCCCAGAAGGTAGAGGAGATGGGAGTCCACGAGGAATGGTCGTACCTTAAGGGGGCGATCCTCCAGGCCCAAAGGATAACAGTCCCTGAGAGAAGCAAGGGGGGTAAGAGTGCTCAGAAACCCCCTTGGCTCAGCAGGGCACTCAGCAATGCCTGAGGACTAAAATGGGGGGCATACAACCAGTGGAAGGGAGGAGCTGTCACCAAGGAGGAGTACTCCTCCTCGGCCCGGGAGGGTAGGAGGGCTATTACGAAGGCCAAGGCAGAGATGGAACTCAGGCTAGCATCCAGGATTAAGGACAACAAAAAGTCCTTTTTCAAGTACAGTGGGAGCAAGAAGAGGGCACCAGGCAATGTAGGGCCCCT
>NW_005842436.1:160767-169257 GCF_000455745.1 Alligator sinensis
AGCATACATACAGGCTGGGGAGTTCCCTTCTTGAAAGCACAGAGGCGGAAAGGGATCTCGGAGTCATTATTGACTCCAAGATGAACATGAGCCGCCAAATGCCAGACCGCAGCCAGCAAGGCCAGCCATACCTTGTCATGCATCCAAAGGTGCATCTCAAGCCGGTCCAGAGAGGTGATGCTCCCCCTTTATGCGACTTTGGTCAGGCCACAGTTGGAGTACTGCATTCAGTACTGGGTGCCGCACTTCAAAAGGGATGTGGCCAGCCTGGAGAGGGTTCAGAGGAGGGGCCCCCACTTGGTGAGAGGGCAGCAGCAGCAGGACAGGCCCTACGAGGAGAGACTGAAGGACCTGAACCTGTTCAACCTCAGCAAGAGGAGGCTGAGTGGGGACCTGGTGGCTGCCTACAAGCTCATCAGGGGGATCAACAGCAAATAGGCAGAGCCCTTGTCTCCCCAGCACCATGTGGGGTGACAAGGAACAATGGTTATAAGCTGATGGAGAATAGGGTTAGGTCAGAGATCAGAAGGCATTATTTTACAGTTAGGGTGGCCAAAATCTGGAACCAACTTGCCAGAGAAGTGGTCCTCGCCCCTACCCTGAGCAAATTCAAGAGGAGTTTGGATGATCACCTGTCTGGGGTCTTGTGAATCCAGCATTCATTCCTGCCTGTGGCAGGGGGTCAGGCTAGATGATCTGTTCAGGTCCCTCCTGACCCTAGCTACTATGAAACTATGACTTTTTTCTGGGGCAATAGAGGACCAAGACTAGGAGCAATGGCCTCAAGATGCGGCAGAGGAAATTTAGGTTGGAGATTAGGAAGAACTTTCTGACTATGAAGGCAGCCAAGCACTGGAACAGGCTACCTAGAGAAATTGTGGAATCTCCATCCCTGGAAATGTTTTAAGATCAGGTTTGACAAACATTTGTTTGTGATGGTTTAGTCAGGTGGATTATGCCTTGAGCAAGGACTGGACTAGGTAAGCTTGTGAGGTCCCTTCCAGCCCTATTTTCCTATGATCCTATAACTCAAGCATAGTTTGGCCAGATCAGTACTTGAGGTAAGGCCACCAAGGAAAAATGCAGGTGATGTGATTGAGGAGAGGCCAAGGGTACTCGTTCCTCAGAGGTCACTGGGAAACCACTGGGGAATGCCTATAGCATAGTGCTGTAGTGCATAGGCACTGTCATGACCCAAAGGCATGATTTGGTGTGTGCTTCGGCACCAGAATTATCCCCGCCAAGTTGCCGCTTCATTGCACGGGAGAGTTTCCTGTTGCAGAGGAAAACCCCGGTGCAGGGACGAGTTTCCCGCTTCTTTGCAGCTTCTTTTGCAGAGTGCATTGCTCAAGTTGCAAGAGAAATGCACAGTGCAAAAGAGTTCCCGCCACCCATATGCAAATTCGCTCCCCGCTATTGGCTAGTTCTAAATTATTCACACGTGGCGGCTAACGATTGGCCTGTTAACCGTATAAGAGGCTTGAGCAGTTTCCGCCCAAGCTGAAGAGGACTCCACATCCATCTCATGGAGACTCTGGATACACGGCAGGGTAATAGAGACCCTGTGTGAGATT
Source organism: Alligator sinensis (assembly GCF_000455745.1). Classification (NCBI taxonomy): domain Eukaryota; kingdom Metazoa; phylum Chordata; order Crocodylia; family Alligatoridae; genus Alligator; species Alligator sinensis. Next base: position 162,342 of record NW_005842436.1, read on the forward strand.
CAGAGGAGTTTGGCGACCTGATCCATCGCCCACCTCTTCCTGTCTTCGAGTGGAAAGAATTTATAAGACGCATCTCCAATTCCAATTTTGGTGGCGCGTTCACCCAGAGCATCCGGAGCTCTGTTCTGTGGAGCCTAGCAAACTCCACGTGATCGTCCGTGTTGTCTGTGTCTGTAACCGCAACTCAAGCAAGTTTTCCAGCCTACACCACTGCCATCTCGGTGTAAGTAAACAATCTTTAAAACTACCGCTAAGCGTTTGTGCCTAATTCCAGCTCGTCGCCCTTCCTCTCCGATCCAGCGTGCCCGGGCTGCTAGTCACAGCCCGCGTGCAGCACGAAAAAGGGCTCAGGTCACTCCCGGCCCACACAGGCACCATCTCTGGAAACGTGAACTAAGGTCATATACAGGCAGCCCTCGACTTACGTTTTGAGTTACAACGTTACGCACTTTCAATGTTTATTAATTGACACTGTTTCAACTTTACAACACCAGTTTCGATTTACAACGTTTGATCCAATGCAATGCCATGCCAGCAAAGAAGTTCACTGCGTCACTCGTCTCCCTGGAGAACATCTGTCCAAACTTCATTGGATAATTTCTTTAAGAAAGCAGACAAGACTCCAGAAAAACCTGTAGCCAAGACTCCTGAGAAGACTCCAGCCAAAAACCCTTCAAAAAATCCAACCAAGAGCCCTTCAAAAAATCCAGCAAAGTCACCTCAAAAGAAGCCCTTCCAAATCAATATGATTGCTATTTACAATATAAATATATTAATGTAGCTATATTACTCATCTATAATTGATCAAGTACAAAAATCTGGGGTATTTCTGGGGAAAATAGGGTATCAGGCCTCGGTTCAGGAACCAATCCCCCATTTATAACATTGTTTCTTATGAGAAAATTGATTCCAAGTTAAGTTTTGACTTAAGACGCGGTTTTCAGGAACCAATTGTGTCATAAGTCCAAGGACTGCCTGTACAGGCACTATAGGCTAATGGTACTCTTCACAGGAAGTGAGGTGCTAGCTGACATGCCCTGGCCCAATCCCAACTCTAGTAATTCTAGTGTACCTCCCTAGGTCTCCTTACGTGAATGCAAAATTCATCACTTCCTTCCACAGAGTTGGGGTGTTCCAGAGGCAGGTATTAAGATTCCTATTTGGAACGGTAGGATAAGAGAACCTACCTACATCAGACACTGTGGTCTCCACAGTGGTACCACATCAGCAACTCTAAAACAGAAGTGGCTTGAAGCAAAATATACAGCTACATACAGAAAGCATGGGCTGTTCTTCCACCTGATCCATATCAGATCCGATATGCTGAAAAGAGCTCTGGTTCAGGCTGATCTCCAATGTATGGTGTGACTAATTCTACCCTCCATCCTACTGAACTTACTGGAAACATCTGTAGTAGAGACCTTAGTTTTTGTTCCTAACAAGCAAGCAATGCCTCAGCTGCATAGGAAATTCCAACTTCCCCCCCTTCCCTCTCTGCACTTTTAACTTGCACATTGTCACAGCACGCACAAAGCTCCCCCACAACACCACGTGTGTAACTGCACATTTTGTTCTCTTGTGGAGAACATCTTTATTTTTACATGCATTTAAAAAGACACAAGCACTTGATTAGTTCCATGACTTTGATCATCTCCCCTCCCTGTATACATTCATACAGATGCAGGCCCCACCAAATGGTCAGAGCAAACATGTCCCTTGAGGGCACCCTGCCATGCTCTGCCCAGGCCTGCTTCCACCTGTCTTCCCACTGATACAAAAGCAGCCTAAGTAATGGTTCGTGTGAACAATGCTAAGTCAGTGTTACTAAGTGCTAGCAGATCTTTTAGCTCCTGTGACTATAATTTTATATTGATTTAAAAACCACATTTACCCCACACAAGGTTTGCCCATACACCACCTAAGAATGAAGTTTTAGTGTGATTTGCTGTCATCAGTATTCCTGGGAGCAATAATTTCAACCTACTGCTTGCACCTTTAAAAAAGGCAGATAATGTGTCTGTTTTGGAGCAGACCTCAACCGGCTTTGCCTTCCCCTCCCACAGAAGCACAGAGGACCAAGATGTTGACCTGACCATACACTGTGCAACTAAAGTATCTCCACGTCTTCGTTGTGATGGGGGACTTGGGACACCGCTCCATTGCTTTTCAGTGTCAATTCAGCTGATCCTCAGTTTCCCCAGTGCAAGACAACAAGGAAAATTTGAGAAAACAGCAGCCAGCACCCAGAAAGATGATGAAATCTAGGCAGTTTGATTCAAACCCAGTGTAATCCACAGACAAAACAAAACCCTAGAACTTTGACATCATGGTGCACACAAGATCCATATGCATTAAAATCAAGGACGGCAAAAGCTTATCACTGTCCAGAAATGAATGTGTACTCCAAAAAATCTTCAGCGCATGCAAAAACCACTGCAGCCAGTTTCCTTGGCAACACAAATGACTAAACACAAATCACTCCAGCACCTATTCTCCACTATATATCCTCAATCACCACAGAAAGTAGTAATGTTCTAAGAGAGCTCTGGCTTTGTACAGTAGCACACAGTTGGCATGCACCCTGGAGAAAGTAACTGATTTATGCACCAGAAGACCCATGCACCTAAAGCCTGGTACATTGCTCTATGGCAACCAACTGCAGAGAAATCCAGCTCACAGTCACTTTGGGGCTTACAACAGACATAGTCCTTGAACCTGAATACTGCTGAGTAACTAGGGGCACTGACAGATGGGGGCAGGGGTGGAGAAATACAGGGGAACATGCAGCAGAAGCAGCAGCACATTACTTCGACTTGGCTCCATAGCATCTGTATAGCTCGGGCGCTTCAACAGGGCTTTTTGGTGCTTTTAGCTAAAGATGATTCAATCCACTAAAGCACCCACTTTCTATAGATGTTGGGAAAACCAGGTGCAACTAACATGCTGGGCTAAGCACAGGAATGTGCCAAGTTTAAAGTAAAGCACCGGTTTGGGGTTTTTTTCCCCCCACATCTACAAGCAGCCTAGGTATTCCATAACTTCTCGAGGTTTAGAAACGTCTGGTGTGCACGTTACTGCTCTCCGCTGAGTCTGTAAAGAGAATCCTTTTGCAGATTTTACCTAAGGGCAGGTGGTGATATAAAGGAACAGTTGGTGGCACTAAAGACTGAAAAAAAAAAAATCAGTTCTTGAACAGAAAGCTCTAATCAAAGTATTTTAAAAAGCAATGTGGAGAGATTTTGGCCCCTGGTATTCTTTGAGGTGCAAATTTGGAATCATCTGGTCAAAAGTTTCCCAAAAATAGCCACTTCAAAATAGAGCTTTTAGAACTCAGATGTTTAATGTAAGCACTGTGTTTGGGTGCTCTGAGACTCATAGGATTTATTACAGCAATAGCTGCAATCACCAAAACCTCAGCTCTTTACCAGCACCAAGGACTGGCTTAGAACAATTTCAGGAGTTACTATACTGTACAAATATGTGCCCCTCTGTACACTATTACTTACCAAGAGCTCCCAGGTGAGTGATAAATGTCAAGTAGCATGCTAACATGGCAAGTAAGAGGGACCGGCACTGCCTCTGGAACTCCAATTCTATTAGCATAAAACCTGTTTGAGAAACTTGCATGCAGGGTAGGAGAGCTCTCACTTTGCCTCCAGCTCAGTATCCACAGCCAACATGGGAATCCCTCTGAAAGCATGAGTGGTGCATGCAGATTCAAGGAAGTCCCCCATCCCACTAGGAGATAATTGGTGGACAGGGTACAAAAGGATATGAAGACCAGATGGTGGCATGCAGCCCAGCTGCTATAGGAGTCATAGACCTCAGGAGGTCATCTAGCCCAACCCCCTGCTCAAAGCAGGACCAGCCCCAATTAGATCATCCTGGTCAGGGCTTTTCCAAGGATGGAGATTCCACCACCTTTCTGGGTAGCCTGTTCCAATATTTTACTATCCTCCTAGTGAGAAAGATTTTCCTAAAATCTAACCTAAACATTGTTTGCTGCAACTTGAGACTGTTGTCCCTTGTTCTGTCATCTGCCATCACTGAGAACAGTCCAGCTCCATCCTCTTTGGAAACCCCCTTCAGGTAGCTGAAGGCTGTTATTAAATCCCCCCTCAGTCTTCTTTTCTCCAGACTAGATAAGCCCAGTTCCCTCAGCCTCTCTTCATAAGTCATGGGCTCCAGCCCCCTAAAAATTTTCATTGCCCTCCGCTGGGCTCTCTCCAATTTGTCCACATCCTGTCTGTAGTGGGGGCCCAAACTGAACACAGTACTCCAGATGTGGCTTTACTAGTGCCAAATAGAGGGGAAAGAATCACTTCCCTGGCTCTGCTGGCAAGCTTCTTACTAATTCAGCCCAGTATGCTGTAAACCTTCACAATAAAGGCACATTGTTGGCTCATATTCAGCTTACTGCCCACTGTAACCCCCCTCCCACCCCCTCAAGTCCTTTTCAGCAGAGCTTCTGCTTAATCAGTCAGTCCCCAGCCTGTAGTAGTGCATGGAATTTTTTTGTCCTAAGTGCAGGACATTGCACTTCTTATTGAACTTCATGACATTTCTTTTGGCTCAATCCTCCAATTGTTCTAGGTGTCCCTGAATCCTAGCCCTACCCACCAGCATATCTACTACTCCCCCCAGCTTGTTGTCATCAGCAAACTTGCTAAGGGTGCACTCCCTCCCTCCCATCTTCCAGATCATGGATGAAGATACAGAACAAAACCGGCCCCAGAACCGACCCCTGGGACACTCTACTTGATAGCTGCTGCCAACTAGACTTTGAGTCATTGACTAGTAGCCTTTGAGCCCAACGATCCAGACAGTTTTCTATCCATCTTATAGTCCTGTACTTCCTTAGCTTGTGAGAATGTTATGGGAGACCATATCAAAAGCCTTGCTAAAGTCAAAGTGCATCAAATTCACCGCTCTCCCCACATCCGCAGAGCCAGCCATCTCATCACAGAAGGCACTCAGGTTGGTCAGGCACAACTAGGCCTTGGTGAATTCATGCTGACTGTTCCTAATCACCTTCTTCTACTCCAAGTGCTTAGAATGGATTCCTTGAGGATCTGCTCCATGATTTTTCTGATGACTGAGGTGAGACTGACTGGTCTGTATTTCCCCAGATCCTCCTTTTTCCCTTTCTTAAAGATAAGCACTATATTTGCCCTTTTCCAATCATCCGGGACCTCTCCTGATTGCCACAAGTTTTCACAGGTAATGACCAGCAGGCTTTGCAATCACAGTGGTCATTTCCCTCAGCACCAACAATTTTACTAAACAGTTGTTGTACTAAAAATGATATCACAGGTCAATGCACAAGTGTCAGCCAGGATAAACTGATTCTCTGCTGAGAGAGTCTTCAGGATAGCACTAGGCAAAACTGAAGAGGTCAATGCCAGAAACTGAGAATAGGTGTGCCTGATGGATCCTACAGGCATACAGTACAGAGCAGGACAGGTGGGGATAAGGAAATTAGCTTATGTCACAGGGACACAATGCTGAAATGAAGGAAAAGAAAACCACTGAGATGAGTGAAGCAATTTACACTTCAGATTCTTCTAGGGCAGAGAATTCTACCAAAGCCCTTCCTCTGATACTATGCCCCAGTTAGGGGCAAGAACTCAGGCTCTCCTCAGCAGACACCAAGGCAAGTGTGCTCAGAAAGCCTTTTGTCCACATTACAACAACAGAGCTAGGCAACAGTAGAGGTAGGCTTTTTGTTAAAGTGGGTTAAAGGTAGTTTAACGCTACCTTGGGCCCTCCAGAATTTAGGGCATGGCTAACCTTAAAACTGTGACTCCTAAGAAAGACAGAGGATTGGCATCATCTCCCCTCTTAGGTCCCCAAAATATCATAGGACTGTACCTTCCTGAACACAGAGAGGACAGTGAGAACAGAGTCCGAGACAGACCTTGCCTGGTCTAAACTAGAAGCTGCATTTTAGTTGCTCTGTAAGAGCTAAGTACCATTATCTCCCACTAAATGCAACCCACCCTCAGTGTCAACACACAAAGCCTTCAGCTGGGATATCTCTTGCAGTCATTCCTTGTTGAGGCTTGTAGTTGTGACAGCTGAAAAGTATGTCTGTGTGACAAAGGTGCTTGCTGAAGGCTCTATGAAGATTAGACTAAGTGTTTTTCTGTATTTGTTTAGACATTAAGCTATATGTTATTATATATGGTTATTGCAGGGCCCTTGGCACGGCTTTACGAGCGCTGGTGGTGCTCAGGCCAGGTGCCAGATGATTGGAGGATAGCCAATGTGGTCCCCATCTTTAAGAAAGGGAGGACCCGGGCAACTATAGGCCCGTCAGTCTTACCTCAATCCTGGGGAAACTCTTTGAGAAGATCATCAAGGACCACATCTGTGATGGGCCGGCATCGGGGATAATGCTCAAGGGCAACCAGCACGGTTTCATTAGGGGCAGGTCATGTCAGACCAACCTGATTGCCTTTTACGATCAGGTCACAAAAGCATTGGATGCAGGTGTCGCCGTGGATGTAGTCTTTCTGGACTTCACCAAGGCCTGTGACACTGTCTCCCACCCCATCCTCATTAAAAAACTAGGCGACTGTGGCATTGATGCCTACACAGTCAGATGGATTGCCAATTGGCTGAAGGGTCGTACTCAGAGGGTGGTGATGGACGGGTCATATTCGACCTGGGGGGAAGTGGGCAGTGGAGTCCCCCAGGGCTCGGGCCTTGAGCCCACACACTTCAATTTCTTTATCAGCGATTTGGACAATGGGGTGAAAAGCAACCTGTTCAAATTTGCTGATGATACCAAAATTTGGGGTGAGGTGGGCACGTTAGCAGGGAGAGAGACTGCAGAAAGACCTGGATAGGCTGCAGGGGTGGGCTAACAAAAACAGGATGCGTTTCAATACTGACAAGTGCAGGGTGCTGCACT
>NW_005842436.1:169411-202568 GCF_000455745.1 Alligator sinensis
GGGGACAGCAGGGCAGACCCTACAATGAGAGGCTACGGGACCTGAACCTGTTCAGCCTTCACAAGAGAAGGCTGAGGGGGGACCTGGTGACCGTCTATAAACTCACTAGGGGGGACCAGAAGGGTTTGGGAGAGACCTTGTTTCCCCTAGCGCCCCCCGGGATAACAAGGAATAACGGCCATAAATTGTTGGAGAGTAGGTTTAGATTAGACATCCATAAGAACTACTTCACAGTTAGGGCGGCTAGGATCTGGAACCAACTTCCAAGGGAAGTGGTGCTGGCTCCTACCCTGGGGGTCTTTAAGAGGCAGCTTGATGCCTACCTGGCTGGGGTCATTTAAGCCCAGTTTTCTTCCTGCCCAGGCAAGGGGTCAGACTTGAAGATCTACAAGGTCCCTTCCGACCCTACTTCTTTGATTCTATGTTGTTGCTAAAAGCCTAATTAAAGTTTAAGATGTAGCGAGGCCTTGTATAAAGTAAGGCCTAGTATATTTAGCAAAGCCTTGAAATAGTAAGGCCCTGTGGCATAGTTAAAATTACCTTATCAAAGGAATGCAAGCCTTGTACTGCTATTGGTCAGTCTAAGGACAGTTGAAGTAAAAGGAATCTGAGTGGTTGTACGTCATCAGAACCATTCAAGAGCTATACATTAGCTAGAATATCTAGAAACCATTCAGAAGGAAGATACAGCTCTGTAAAAAGGATTAGTTAGCTGTTGCCTGGATCAGTCGGCCCATGGACCTCAAGGAGCCCAAGGACTGCATTCCAGGGTCCTTCCTGGTACCCTTCGGACACTGCTGTTCAGGGACGCCTGACTTTGCTGAACTTTGTGGAAAGAGAAGCTTGCTGTGTATCAGGCATCAGAGGGGACTGCCGATAAGATGCCGATGTGAATCGCTTTTGTCTGTCTTTGTTTGTTTTGTTACCACGCGTAGTTGTGTTTTTGTTAAGTCAATAAATCTTTCTTACCTTTCTACCCCCGACCATACTCTCAATCCCGAACCCTCCGCAGGCAGCTGAGACAGTAGTACACAGAGTTATGTGCCTACCCACTGCTAGCTGAGCAATAGGATAACACAAATGACACATGCAGTGCACAGCCGCACACATGTGTGAATAGTCACTACATGTAGGGTTGGTAGATGGGGTGAAATATGCTTATATTCCTTTTCCTTCTCAGCTACCCATACAGTACAACACCTCCCGAAGACAAGAGGGAGAGCTGTGCTAACCATGTGCACCTCTTGAGTCAATATGGCTAGATCCAGAGTGCTGACAAGAATGCAATTCTAGGTAGGAGCAGTGAAGCAGAGTTGTGTTGCACACACAGAATTCTCCTGTATTCACACTGCCAGTGACCATCTTCATGGGGCAGAGTGAATACTTGAACACTGGCAGGGGCATGAGGAGAAAACTCACTTGCACTCATTCTTCAGATGTTTAAGGTTAGCCACATTCTGGAGGAGCCTAAGGCAGCATTAGGCCAGAGTTAAAGAGCTAATGAGCTATTGTGGGCTCAGTCCGTCCCACACTGCTACAACAGGTACCTAGATGGGAGGGAATCACTGAAAAAAAGACAGCACAGTTCAGTTCTCAGACTGAGAAAGAGAGAGGGACCCCAGTTTTCACTCCAACGGAGAAGCTTGCTTGGGGGCCAGGAAGTCACTGGAGTTTGCTGCCTATAAGAGCCTCTGTGAAGGAAAACAGGCCTGGCACAGGCTATGGTGGCTGGCCAGCTGCTGCTCAACTAGAATGCTGCAGGTGGTGCCCAGCCTAGAGGACAGCAACCAAAGGAAAACTACTTGTCTTCCCCATCCAAGCTGTGGCTCGGCAGTGCTCTGTCATAAAGAGAAATCCTGGTTTTCCCTGTTTAAAAATCCCAAAATGTCTGATTTTTAAAAAAATCAAAAATTATCTGATTAAAACCCCCCAAATCCATGTTTTCCGCAATTAAAATGAAATGCCACTATATATAGGTACCACAATGTTGAACACAATGTTTTATTGATATATTTACAATTTTAAAGCAATTTGGAAGCCTACCAGTACCTAAATCAGTGTAATAAAATAAATTCTAAATTCCCATATATTTTGGCATTTGATTTTGGTTTTATCATGGAAAAAAATCAGAGCTCCCCCTGCCCCCTTCACTCACCAGGATGCAGGTCTAGGTACAGCTGCAACCCCGCTCCTCTGCTGCTGCTCTGTCACTGAGCAGCCCTGGTATTTTTCTGGGGTATTTTGACCTCAGCTGACTTCCTGCCCCTTGGGCAGGGGGCTGAACCCGATGATATTGTGAGGTCCCTTCTAGCCCTAATGTCTATGAAATCTATGATATGCCTGTGTCCTGCTGGTGCCCATGCTGTTGTCCCTCACTCCTAAATCACAGCCCCCCAAGCCCTGCCAGTGGCCCCCCACTCCAGACCCACGGCCCCTTGCCCCTAGTGTGTGCAGAATGGGTTGCATGTGTGGGCATAGGTGATGGGGGGGCATATGCCCCGATTTGTGACCACAGCAGGGCATGGGGCTGTGCAACCAGGCCAAACCAGCTCTAGGCAGGGGCCACCTCTATGGCCCAGAGGGCAGGACCCAGCAGGGGAGGGAGCACCATGCCGCCATGGCCACCAAGGTGATGCACTCCCTGTGGCAGGCCAGTAGGAGGCACTCCTGTGCTGAGTCACCCGCCTCACTGCGCCTGACCAAAACCCAAGCCTCGAGTGATTCTCCTGGGGTGTCTACATCTGGTCGACCCCCTTCCTGAAGCACACCCACAAGCCTGGGGTAACCGCTGCCACCACCTGGGGTCTTGTCTTTGTCCGGGCTCTGTGCCCCCCAGGGTACATAGGCCTTGAGGGTGTTTAACTCACTGTGAGATCCTGGGGTGCTTCCTTTAGCCTGAAGCATAGAAAGTAGCCTCCCTTAGTCAGCTGAACAAAGGGAACAAAAAGACTTGCCCAATCCCTCCCAAGCGTTTTCTGCCAGGCCTGCTGTGATAGATAGCTTTATTGATTGGAGAAGGAGGGCATAGGGAAGGAATACAAACCAAATGGAATTTTGAAAGAAAACAGCCTTGAGCAAAACAATATAAAGGGGCTTGTTGGCTCTTTCAATATGCGTCTAGAACACTTAGGTCTAAGTTACTGGCTACCATTCAGATAAATTACTCTCAGCAATGTCCAGAGGATTCCAGAGGTGCACAGCTTGATTAAGTGACCAGAAGATGTCTCTCTGTCCCAAGATGGAAGGACCCTTTCTGACCTCATCACCTGGAACCAGCCAACATCAGATATTTTCTGAGCATCACTGATGCTGACCAGTGAGTTTGAGTAATGTCAGCCCTTACCTGGAGGAGGGACCACTGCCTTAGGACTGCCCGCCCAGGCCAAAGGCAGGAAGTTTAACAATAGCCTGGCCACAGGGAGAGGGAATCTCCCCCTCCCAAGGGAATGCCCTAGGCAACCAGATGGTTGCGTAGCAACCAGGTTGATAGACTCATGGGCAGAGAGAGTGAGAGAAGGGGAAAACAGACAATCCAAAAAGAGGGGGGTTGGGATGGAATTTTTTTCATACCCCCTGCCCACCTGGCAACAGCAGGGGGCACAACTCTGTGCCACTGCCATTGCCACTCCTCACCTTGGCAGCCATAACAGTGCAGTGCTCCCTCCCACGCCAGGTCCCACCCACTGGTTGGCAGAAGTAGCTCCTGCTCAGAGCCTGTCCAGCCCAGCTGCAGCCCTGTACCCCATGTCCCACTGTAAGCACAGAAATCTCAGGGGGCGCAGGTCCCCCTCCCCCCTCATTGTCTGTACCGTCCTCCTGCTCCCAAAGACTTACCTGAATGGAGCTGCAGAAGCTGCTCTCCACCATGCTGCCTGGCTGCCACGTGCATGTTTGTGTGCGCATACATGCATGTGGCGCACCCCTAACCCCTAAATCCCACCCCCCAGCCCCAAGCAGTCCCTGGACCACAGGTTTCCCACGTTTTTCTCCTTTAAAAGACAAAATCCGCATTTTTCCACAGCAAACGGAAATCAGCAAACAGATCCCTGGTCATAAGCCAAGAGCAGTAGCATCACAGCCAGACTGAATACCAAAAACAGCTTCTCTCAGAATTTCAACTGAACAGAACTGTTAATTACATGCAACAGGCTTTTAAAAAATGCTCCCAAACTGTTCTGAATGCCCCTCTAGTCAAGAAGATGTGGAGAACAATGACAAAGCAGTCTGTTTCTGTGTCAAGTCTCTGTGCTACTGGCTGACCCAAACAAAACGCTCATCAGATTTATATGGAAGAAGAGGAACACTCTTTACAGTAGTGTTAAAGGGGGTATTGAAGACAGAGACATGGCTGGAGAATGTCAAGGATGCTCTAAGGCTAAGGGCTGTATCCTAGGAGAACATGGATTGTGGTTTCAAGATTTTTATTTCATTCATTCTTAGACTGTCTAATGAAGTGATACTTGAGGTCAAAATGAAATGCAGGATGAGAGAAAATTCCTTCTATAGCAGGCCACTGCAGTTCAGCTACTCCCCCTTCTGCCCATGGAACACTTAGTAGTGGAGCACAAGTTTGGCACCAAGATCTTGGTTAGCAAACATCACTGCTATAGCTTTCTGACATCTGTCACCACTCCTCTCCCTGGACACACACACTTGCATCAGTTAGGCTAAGAACTGCAGTCATACTGCTGAGTCCTGCTAAAGATATGCAGGCACTGCTTCCAGTATTCAGCTTCCTAAACCCTACTGAAATGCCTGTTGTTCTATCTGAGCTTGGACTTTATCTTTTTCAATACAGGTAGTTCTTTTGTTCTATTGACAATCAGCCTGTGTTGGGAGGATGCAAGAACAGAACAAAATCACAATGAGTAGCAAAGCTGAGGAACACCTGCTGTGAGCACTTCACTCACCCTGCTTGCTTGCCCCCAACTCCCTTCCAATATGCAGATCCAGGGCTGAGGACCCAACTGTGCTACTTCAAACAGAAAAAAGTCTAACAGGAACCTGGATTCTGGATAAGGAGGCCTATTAAGTCACTAGTCCACCCCCTGCCAACGATAACCATATACTTCACACAAATCCTTGAACTCCAGGAGAGCCAGGGCTACATTCTGGAGGGTTAGAGAAAACAGGATCCTGGACATACAAAGGAAAACAAAAGAATCAGCAACAATATCTACTCTCATTAGCCTCAGGAAAACAAAGGAAGGTGAGGTGGGCATTCCAGATGCAGCAGCATAGCCCACAAACACCTCTATGTTGTACTGCGAGGGCACATTACTGCAGTATCCAGGCACAGTCACAGACACCTGTGGTTATCCTGAGCAGTCCTCTCTGAGTCAAGACAGCTTATAGTTTGGTGCCCCCCATCAAAACAACAAGCCACCCCTATAGCAGAGCCCAGCCAGGTCACCTGCTTCCCCACAACAACACTGCGTCCTTTTCTATACAGCCTTTTGCACTCATAATTTTTCTCCTTACCTTCCCAAGCCTCACTTGAAGGAGGCTTAGCTGCTGTAGTGTCTCTCTCTCTCTTTTTTAATACAGGACCCTTATAGGTGCCTTGCAAGGAATACCATAATCTCTTGGCCAACCCTATGGGCTTGGCTCATGTCACCATTTCCTCCTGTTAGACTGGAAGCTCCTTGGAGCAGGGACAGTGTTTGTGAAAGGTTGCCAAAAGCATTTCTTTGGAATAACAGCTATGCTCCATAAAGACAACCTGCCCCTGTTTGGCCTGCCTAGGACAGGAGAGCCAAACTACTTTCAGTTGCCTCTAATAAGCCATTCCACTTGCCTCAGCATTTAAGTTGCAGTAAATGCCCAGGACACTCCATGAATGACAAGCAGCCCTCATCAGCATGTAGACAGCAACTGGTGAGCTGCAAGGAAGAAACCAGAGCTGGCAAAGGCCAAGGGGTCAATACTGATTTGTCTTTAAGGCTGGCACTGCTCTAAATGGAGGGACAGATGATCTGCATGTGAATTACAGAGTTGGAGGCTGAGAAATGGCAGAACTTCCAGGGAACAGTAAGAACACAACTCCCCTCCCAGGAACAAGTGTAGGGCGAAGGTTGTTCCTGTGCACAAAACATCTTCATCACCCAAAGTGACAAGTGTCATAGAGATCTGCAGCACCTAAAGTACTCTGAGATTAGAGTAAGGAAGGAAGCATGGCATGACAGCAATAGCCTTTCATATTGCCTAACCATATGCACCACAGAGGGTAGATTTAGTTCATCTAACTAGCAAGGGTTCCAGCATCCCAGGGACAGAAGAAAGCAGCAGCTGCTCTGTAGTGCTGAAGGAAGTACCAGATTTACCTGAATCCAAGACAACTGCAAATTTAAAGATGACCCCTCCTCCAATAATTAGATTCCATACATGAAAAATTATATTTTTGTATAATTACCCATGTCCAGAATCTTATTAATGGAAGGTTATCTTAAATCTGTCCTCCCCACTACTACAGTGGAGAAAGTGGCAGCATGGAGTGAAGGGCCCCTGCCCCTTGTCACCCTGTGTCTGCCCTCCCTGCTGTCTGCCTCCTGCTAAGTATCCCCCTGCCAAGTGCTCCCCCGTCCCTTCCCCCCCACGCACTGCTTGCCCCTATACTGCCTGCCTCCCCCACACCCTGCCACCTGCCTCTCCCAATGCCTACTCCCCTTTACCTTCTTCTGAAGCTTCCACCACCGTGATCCCATGGTCTCCCCCGTGCTACCCCAAGCTGCATGCTGTCTCCCCGACCCAACTAGCCATTACGGCACAGGGCAGGCAATGGCCCAGCTCCAGCTTTAGGCCTGAGCCTACAGTCAAAGTCAGACCTGAGACACTGCCTGCCCTGGGCCAATAACTGAGTCCAAGATGAGGCTTCCCCCCAATATTGACTGGGGAAAAGAACCTCATCTTGGATTTGAGTAAATATAGTATGTTCTTTTATATTACAGTGGCACCCAAAACATTCATGCCGCTGCACAGACAGAAACACAGTGCCTGAAACAGCTTTCATCTTAAAGAGACAAAGGGTCAGGAAAAGGAACACAGAGTATGAGCAAAGCAGTTGTAAACCTGCCAGATACAGGGCTTGTTAATTCAAAGTTAGCAGAACCTTTCAAAGCAGACAGACAGGGGAGGGAAGAAATCTGAGGAAAGGAGGTAGTAACTGAACAAGGTGAAGTCATTAGGCCGTGTGAAACAAGAGCTTCCAGGGCGAAAGCCATTTCAAAATATATCATGGAAACACCCCTCAGTAGGCCAGGGCTGTATTCAGGATTACACACAGAACAATAAGCTACAGAAAAAAAAAGCCTGCTTAGATTTAATCAGAAGCAATGGAATTACTGGTGTAGGACTAAACCCACAAGGCAAATAATATCAAAAGCCAAACATTTTACAGAAAATAAATAAATATCACCTAACCCCTCAGTCAGCAAACAATGAATGACACAATCAGATGTATTCTAGTGGAGACAATACCTACTGAAGGGAAAGAATTCATGACCATATCCAACTGCTTACAGTGCCTAAGAACATGATCTCTTGCATGGGGTGCGTAACAGGGAACCCTAGCACTGTTACCAGAAGACAGGTCGGCCCCTTTAAGATCAGGACTTTCTGGGCACAGCACGCTGGTAAGGTAGGACTTAAGTTGAGCCAGGCCAACTGGTCAGGTGACTGGAAGGGGGCAGGCCAGGACTATAAAAACCCTGGGCTGGGCAAGCAGTTGGGGCTGGCAGCCAGGGGAGAAAGAGTATATGTGAGAGCTCCATAGAGAGGCTGGGTCCAGAGGCTGAAGGAATTACTGAGAAACCCAGAGAAGCAGCTGCAACCCCAGAGGAAGGATGGTAGTCGACGGTGGGGAGTAGAAGCACAACCCCTGAGTAAATATAAGCTGGCATGCTTCTTTGATCATATTTTTTTGGTGGTGGTTATATCACGTGGACAGACTGTTTATGGGATTTTTTTTAATAACACTGGCGGTTTGGGAAAGGCTAGTGGAGAAGGAGGAGTCCTCATTGGGACCCCACTTCACTGTGGGGGCCAGGCACCCACGTGGGCTCAGGATCTGGGGTGTACTGACCCCAGTGCCAGAGAAGGCACAGTATTTGGGGTACATAGGCCCTGGCGCCAGTGTGGGCGAGGTACGGACCCTGGCGCCAGAGGACACAATCCTAAAAGGCCAGGGCAGTCTGGTGCCCCCGAGGTACAGCTTTGGGGGGGGTTTGTTTTTTTGTGGATTGGGACGGCGTGGGGACGGGGCTGTTCCTCAGCCTTGAACTTGCGGCCCCTGGCCGTGGGGCAAGTGACCAGGCCTCTGGGACAGGGAGGCTGGGCTCCAGATTGGAGCAGAAAGGAGGGCCACGAGCCTCAAGACAAGGAAAAGGGCTAGAGCCTCAGAGTTGAACCCTGTTTGGCGGGTTTAGACAGGGAGGCCTAGCTAGAGAATGGCAGGGGTCAAGGCCCGTGAAGGCAGAAGACCCCAACATACGAAATACAATAGGCAGTCTCCCGCTTACAAGAACATCAGTATAACAATTTTTCATCAAGACGTGGCAGGCGAGTAGAAAGCGGGACACAAGAAACCTTAAAGGGGACTCCAAGGGTGCCCCACGTAGGGCACGGATAACAAGAATGATGGTGCTGGGAAAGGCAACCTGTTACAGGGTGTTTAGACTCCTGCTGCACCCAGTGGGGAACAAAGGGATGAAGCAATGGTTCCAACAGTCAGAGGAAGCTATAAAAGTTACCCCTACAAATATGCCCTCCGGGGGTTCTGCTGAGCCAGTAAGCACAAGATCAGAGCATTTGTGCCAGCCACCAGATGGCCTGCCTTAGTCACACTACGGATTCAATTCTAGCCAGACACCAGCACAGATTGCCATACTCTGCAAAGCCACAGGGTGGGGAGAGGGGAGGAAGTTCAGGAGCACATGGACATCTCACTTGTACTCACAAGCCAGTCCAGACTAATTTATCTGAAATTTGCTTAAGGAAAAGACAAACAAGTGAAGTAAGTGATCTGGGAGGTACTGTCAGTTTGGCTCCTCAAAATACTGGTTAGTTGGAAGGACAGGGAGGAAAAGATTGTTGCCCCCACCTCCCTCAGTTCAAACTTCACATAAAATCTGTTTCAGAAAAAGTTCAGTAAGTTTTTTTACTGTTATCCATACTTTTGCCTTTTAAGTTTAGTTGCCCTGGTTACCGAGTTCACTGTATCTAAGGCAATCTTTTTTCTCAAGCAAAGGACAAGACAGTAAATTTAAAGACAAACATTTCTAAAAGGCTTTCAGATACAGTGAGACAGAAATAGGAGACAGCATGCAGCTACTTCTCTCTCATACGTCAGCACCTTTAGCTCAGAACTATACATACTCTGTACCATTCTTTTGGCTATTTACTACAGAAAACACAAATCTTCACATGTCCCCAAGGGAATCAAAATGAGGTACACACACCATACACCTGACTCGGAGACCTAACAGTCTAGTTGGACACATGGCCAAGACAGACCCCATCTGGTTACACACACACACACACGTGCACACACATGCACGCTGTCTGTAGGAAAATGAGGTATGCACAGCAGCACGTTTCGAAACTTTGAAAAATCCATTTAATCAAGAGATGTTCTCTGTCAACCTAAGGTAATTTGTAATGTCTACCTCCCCAAACCATAACGTGTCTGTAAAGAACACACATGATGCATCAGCATCAGGCAAATGAGAGCCTACCTGTCAAATCAACAATTCTCTACTACTGTGGTTTCCAGAGGCCACGTGTAGGGGGTGTACATGTACCCCCTGAGAACACTGGTACACCCCCTTTCAGGCCATGCTCCCTGTGTAGCCAGCAGACAGCGGGGCAGGTGGGAGCACCAGTGCCCCCCCTGCAAGTACTGGCCGGAATGTGGGACCGCTAGGAAAAATGGCCACACCGCTTCCAGAAGTGGCCGCGGAGCTCTAGAACTGGCACAGCAGCTTTTACTGTGAGTGAGATTGGTGACCCTGCGACCAGCAGGACTGGCCGCCAGGGGGGACTCCCCGCACCCCCAAGTCCCCTGGCCAGCAGGGTCGGCTACCAGGGGACCTCCCCACCCCAGTCACTGACTGGTGTCAGGGGGGGGAGCGGCCCCCCCCCCCCCCGGACTCAAGAGGCACCAGACACCCATGGTGGTTTCTGAAATCATGAGAAGCTCTGAAGGAATCCTTGCCCTGACTTGCATATTTGCTTCACTGTTATTTTTATTACATACATAAAATGCCCCATTGTTTAAGGCTTCAAGCCAGGAACAGTTCTAAGTCAAGATAACTTGTACTATCAAAGCACTCGATGGTGGGGGAACTGCTGTGGCCAACTGCTGGAGTCATACTCCAAAAAGGGTTCATGACATACCTTGTTTGGCAGCTTGGCTAGTCTCATGGAATTAGCTCTAGGAGAAGAGGCTTTTCTTCCCCAAGTATCAAGCTAACAGACCTAGAGAGATCATTTGGATACACTCATTAACTTCATTTCTAAATTTGGTAAAGGTATAAAATAGCTAAAGACCTGCCATATATTGGTGTTGCTACTGGTACACTAAAGCAGGGGCGAGCAATTATTTTGGGTGAAGGGCTGCTTACCAAGTTTTGGCCCCACCCCCCAGAAGTGGTTTCATAATAGCTCAAAATGCAGTCTTATTTTTATGGTGTGCAGGGGTGTTGGGGGGTGGGGGGGTTATGAGTAGGTGGGTTTGGGGATGTGTGGATGTGGGTATGGGAGCCACATGGTGCAGAGTGGCCGGAAGGTAGGCAGGGAAGTGGGGAAAGCAGTGGCAGGGAGCAGGGGACAGTGAAAGTGAGTGGCATGTGGGAGTGAAGGGCCTGTGCCAGTGTCCCAGGGCCAGCATCCACAGGACCCAGAGTGGGGCGGCAGAAGTGCATGGTGCAGACTGGCAGGGGTCTGTGGAACCAGGCTGGGCTGTGCCAGCAGGGAGAGAGGGAAGCTGGCCCAACTCCACAGAGCCCCTACCAGCTGGGACCCCGTGCACCTGCTGCCCCGCTCTAAGCCCAGGACACCAGCACAGGCTTTGTGCTCCTGCCCGGCTGTTGCTGGTTCCTGCTCGTTCCCAGTCCCATGGTACAAGCAGGGACAAGCACACACAGCCCAGACCCCGTGCTCACCCGTCTCAGCAAAGGAAAGTGGTCACCAGGCAGTGTTTGCTGCGGCCGCTGGGAGCCCGCACCATCCTAGGCTGGGATGAAGCTCCTTCCCTGCCACTTCTGTGTTGCTCAGTGTGCCAGCAAGCGGCAATTAAGGAGCTGCACCCCAGCCTATGGGTGCAGCACAGGTTCCCAGTCGCTACAGCAAACACTACCCAGGGGCTGGGAGCAAGCAGGCGCATGGAAGCCAGCAACAGCTGGGTGGGAGTGCGGGATCCACACTGGTGTCCCAGGGCCAGTGCCAGTGGGGCATGGGCTGGCAGGGGTCTATGGAGCTGTGCCAGCAGGGAGGGAAGCCCGCACAGTTCCATAGGGCCCCTGCTGGGCAGGACCCCCGCCCTGCTCTGGGCACTGCCAGCACTGGCCCCTGGGCACCGGTGTGGGCCCTGCGCTCCCGCCCAGCTGCTGCTGGCTCCCGTGTGCCTGCTCGCTTCGAGTCCCCCCCACCCCAGCCCTACAGTACAGGCAGGGACAAGTGCACGCAGCCCTGACCCTGTGCTCGCTCATCCGGGCTGAGCAGCGGCGGCACAGAACAAACTGCTGCTCAGCATGGGGAAAAAGCGCACCCCCCCAACTCTCTGCGCTGCGGATGCTCACAGCTCATGTGGGGCTGCCTGTGCCTGCTCTCCATTGCCACAGCTGCCCCACAGGGCAACCCAGATGCAGCAGAAACAGACAGCCCCATGTGGGCTGTGAGCAGCTAGAGCACTGAGTGCTGGCAGTGAGATGGGGTGGGGCCGCTTTTCTCCAGCCTGGGGTCTCAGGCAACAGGGGCTCTATGGAGCCGGGCCAGCTTCCTTCTCTCCCTGCTGGCGCAGCCCAGCCTGGCTCCATAGACCCCTGCCAGCCTGTGCCCCACACTCCTGACACCCTGCTGTGGGCCCTGGCCCTGGGATACCACCACAGACCCCGTGCTCCCACATTCCGCTTGCTTCCACTGTTCCCTACCCCCCCGCCACTGCTTTCCCAAATTCCCTGCCCACCCACCAACCGCTCTGCACCACATGGCTCCTGGCTGCGTGGCTGGACCATGGGATTCAGTAGTAGCTGGCCTGGCCCCAAGGACTGAGGCAATCACCCGCAGCCCTCCCCTGCCTCCCCACTCCCCTTCTTATCTGAATTTCCTGCTCCAGCGCAACTATGAACAGCCCCATGGTCCCAGGTCTGGCTAGGGCGGGGCCAGGGTGGGCCTTGCTGTTGCAGGAGCCTGCCATGGCTTCCCCTGGGTCCTACTGCCTCCGACTCCTGTAACCTTTTACAAGCAGACAGGGGCATATAAATATTAATTTTCTAAATTTTTTAGAGGCCCTTCAGGTCAGATAGCATGGCTGTATTTTGCCCACCCCTGCACTGAAGGATGTAATCAGCTACAAATCTGACCTTGGGCTGCAGAACACCAAAAAACACAGCAGCTTTCTGGTGGGTTGTCAAGAAAAGAAAGTGCAATTCAATAGTTAGATGGTCAATAAGTTCCTGGGAAGCCTCTGAATTACTGAGAAAAGCAACCCCTACTTCAGGCTGCAAGAAAAACTGTTTAGCAACAATTCACAGACCTTTCATCCAAGCAACCAGAAGATCTTAGAAAACCAAGATCCCTGAATAATGCTACTTTTTCATTTGCCATGGAAAAACCTGGTAAAATGCAGATTTTCTCCTTTAAAGGAGAAGAACCTGGGAAACCACAGGCTTCCTCTTACCGTCTGGCAAAGTTACAGCCTACAAGGGGATGCTTGGGACTGGGGAGAGCAGGATGCGGCGGGCACCATGTGCATGTGTCTGTGCACACATGTACGTGGCAGCCAGGCAGTGTGGTGGAGAGCAGCTTCCTCCAGGTAAGTCTATGGGGGTGGGGATGGGCAAGGCACAGGCAACATGTTGGGGGGGACACAGGCAATGCATCGGGGGCCACAGGCAATTAATCAAGTGGGCAGGGGGGCATGTGTCCACCCCAGATTTCTGCACCCACAGAGAGGTGTGGGGCTGCAGCCTGGCCATGCTAGCTCTGGGCAGGAGCTGCCTCTGCAACTCAGTGGGCAGGACCTGGCAAGGGAGAGACCACCATGCTGCCAAAGCCAAGGTGAGGCGTCTCCTGCCCACCTTGGACACAACAGGGGACACAACTCTGCACTGCCATCACTGCACTTCACCTTGGCAGTCATGGTGGTATGGAGCTCCATACCGTACTGAGAACCATTATTCCCATTTTACAACCAAGATGCAGTTGGGTTAAATGTACGACCAAACAGTACCTCAGGGAGAGAAAGGAATTGAACCCCAGCTTCCTAACCACCAATCCAGGCCCCTTACCACTAGAGGTGCACCAATATATTGGTCCATATCAGATCGGCACTGATAAAAGGAAAATTGACATTGTTGGCAAATTGGCTTTTTCTGGCCAGTGTAGCCAATAATGTCACTGAGAAATGTCACGTGCATACGCACAGCCACAACAAGCATGCCACCAGGAATGCAGCCCGACAGCCTGGAGAGCAGTGTCTGGCTAATAAGTCTCTGTGGGGGAAGGGGAGTGAGGGGAAAGAGGAATGGGGAAAGGGAGATCAAGGTCCCCACAGTGCAGGATGGTGTGGGGCAGGGGCAGGTGCTGCCCAGCTGGGGCAGAGCAGAGAGCAGGGACGAGCTGCAGGCAGCTTGTCTGGAGGCCACAGGGAGGGAGCACAGCTCTCCGCCCTGTACACACTCCTGGGGGAGGCATGGGGGGCATGTGACCCCCCCGGATTTGTGTGTGGGGTGAGGATGGGCCGCCTGCTGTGGGCTTGGGACCAGGGCCTGTGCTGGCCTCTTCCAGCGGGGGCCTGGGCTCAGGCTGTGCTCAGGGCAGGCGGGGGCAGGGTGAGGCGGTGGTGCTGGGAGGGCTACAGGGGTGGGCTACAGCCACCCCAAAATTCTCCGTAGCCACCCTCCCAGCACTACCGCCACCCGCCCCAAGCACAGCCCCTGCTCAGCCCCCCAACTGGGGAGAGGCTGGCGCAACCCCTGGCCCTGAGCTTGCAGTAGGCAGCCTGTCCTCACCCCATGGACAAATCCAGGGGGCACATGCCCCCCGTGCCTCCCCCGGGGGTGCATGCAGCAGTGGGGAGCTGCCCCCTCTCCACCCTCCCATGCCTCCTAGACAAGCCACCTGCAGCTCCTTCCCACACCCCGCCCTGCTCTAGCAGCACCTGCCGTTCCCTCAGGCCCCCCCCACTCCCTTTCTCACCATGGAGGCCTCGATATGCTCCTTGCACACCCCTTCCCTCCCAACAGACTTACCAGCTCTCCAAGCTGCTGGGCTGCATATTGGCTATCAGAACAGTATTGGCCAAAATGGCTGGTTAATAATTTGCCATCGGTATTAGGCAAAAAAAATACGTTATTGGTGCATCTCTACTTACCACTGTACTATCCTATCTCCTTCATCCATTAGTGGCTCACTCTTACTTGCAAGGATAGAATAATTAGGAACAACTTCACCAGCTTATCCTCTGTGAATTCGGGTGCTGAGAAGGAGGAAGAGAAATTTCAAAGCTAAAGAAACAACCTGCTGGTAACACCCAAAGCTCCAAAAAGAGAGACCTCACAAAGGCCACATTCAATAAGGATGACTGAAACACCACAGGCATATAAAGAGATAAAGTGATCCACATCCTCCTGATTGACACTACATAGTACTCCTGTTCACCAAGAAAAGGGCACTGAGACAAAGCATTATTCATGCCTCAAAGCCTAACTGACAAATGTCCAGTATGAGCCCCTGAAGAATGTTTCAGGATTTAAAAAAGTCTGGAGATTCAAATAAAAACAGAGGCACCTGGGACTTCTCCACTGACAGGCACGAAGGTAGGGGAGAGTCAGGATGAGGAGGAGCCAATACATCTCTCTGCATTTGACAGATTGCATCTATCAGCTTTAAATGAGTGAAAGCATGACCCCATCAGCGTATCTAACACGAGGCCTCTTAATAGGTACACAGAACTAGACAACATGACATGGGACTCTGTGTGGAACTCTCTTGATGCATTACCTAAAGCATAAGAAACCCGGCAGCTGCTGCCCTGCCTAAGTACAGTGACACAACACGAAGAATCCATTTTCCCCCACTCCCCAAAGTACCAATGTAAGATGGACAGAATACATAGAGTCCCTTTGAGGATGAATAATAAAATGGGAGAGCAGCTTTTTATGGTCATTACACATTCAGTTTGCTGTAAAAAAGGTAAGTACATAGAAGTACTAGGCATCTCAGAAAGGGACTACAAAAACAAAGATACTGTATGTGAAGAATGACTGCCCTAATAGTTCAGCCAGCAAACTCAGAGCTTGGGAAGTTGAAAGAAAAAAATCACACAAGAATTAAGCAAAAACCCATGGTGAATACAAAAGGACTTTTATCTAGGAACTTTTCATAGACTCATAATATCATAGAGAATGAGGGTTGGAAGGGACCTCAGGAGGTCATTTAGTCCAACCCCCTGCTCCAAGCAGGACCATCCCCAACTACATCATCCCAGCCAAGGTTTTATTTAGCTAGGTCTTAAAAACCTCCAAGAATTGGAAACTCCATAACCACTGGGAACAGTCCAGCTCCATCCTCCTTGGAACCATCCTTCAGGTAGTTAAAGGCTGCTATTAAATCCCCTCAGTTTTCTCTTCTCCAGACTAATTTTTGTTTATGTTATGAGCTCTTTACATTGCCACTTCTTTACTCTTTCACATTTCATACTCAAATTTCTGAATGGAGGTTTTGCTCTGATTTCCCATTTGTTGAGATTTCACTCCCTTCTTCATCAAGGCTTCACACTTTAAATGATCATCTCTGCTGAAAGGTAAGCCTACAGCCTCATTAGCATTTTTACTGTGAAAACAGTCAACTCAAACATAAACTGATAAGAAAATAGCCTACATTATATTTACAAATACAGGTTAGTCGCATCTTACGCAGGGATTAGGTGCTGAAGTCAGCGTGTAAAGTGAAAATCAGTGACTATACGCGGGGTGGGAGGGGGGGCGGGGCTTGAGTTTGCATGCAGCGCCATGCTTAGAGCTGTGCGGCCGGCGGCGGCAGCGCAGCGTGGGGTGGTGGTGGGATGGCTGCGTGCCGCCCAGTCACCACCACGCTGCCGCCCGGTGGCCGGCCACAGAGCTCCAGGCACAGCTTCATGGCGACAGCGGGAGGTTTTGGAGGCAGTGGCTGTCACCGCCATAATGGGCCTCCAGGTAAGTGGCAGCGCCGCGTACAAACTCAGGCCCCCCCACCCTCTGCATATAGTTGAATTCGCATAAGTTAAATGCACGTATGATGCGACTGACCTGTACCACCATCTTGTCATATACTGAACCTGCACCAGGTAAGAAAACCAGAGTGCTTTCCTGGGCTATATTCTTTCATCAGGGACTGCAGGTTTGAATTTACTTTCACTCAGTCATCACCAAGTTACTTTTGAAAATTTCATCTCTAGAGACCTAGATTTAGGCTCTTATTTTTTAAAAATCTGTCATATATCTACAAAAAGTTTCCAATAACTTTGGGGTTGAATCAACATTCTGAACAACTGCTTACTGTCACCCACAAACCAAAGGTCTAGAAGTGATAAAGATTTAGCCCCTTAGACAAAAGTTTGATAAAAATTCAAATTATAGTTTCAAATGTCATAATCATTCACATACACATATTTCACTTTAGGACTATTCATATAAATTACATACCCACTTTCGTGCAGACACAATCATTTTCAATGTTTTCCTTTTGGCCTACAGTTTTTGTAAAACTTCTAATGAGATCCCTTACCCGTAGTGGGATTTTTAAAAAAAGTATTTATAGTCTAATTATAAAATTTAATCTAAATTTAAATAGCACACATTTTTCAAATTAGCTTTGCAAAGTGTGACCTGATCCAAATCATGATGATTTAGTTCACGTTCCTGTAAGTCCCAGCATCCTGTGAAATTATGAAAATTCAAACACAGTAACATCAGAGAAATGAGTCAGCAGGTACTGAATGGAAGCCTGAAGAGCTGTGGCTGTGGCTAACCTGCATGTTCTAAGAAAGATAGGCAAAAGGCAATGGAATCCTTCTTATTCTTTAAAGGTGAGGCACACTCTGCCCATCCTTAGCAGTGACGGCAAACCATTCCAGCAAGGCTGGAAATATGCCTTACCATTAGTGCATTTACCCTACCCCCATCATACTATCCATGTGATAAATGGTAAAGCCGATAGGATATTCAGTAACAGGGATAAGGTGCCTGAGGGAAAGTATTCTGGTTGCCACAGCAACTCAGCAAATCCATGTCACCAGAGACCACCATATTCTGTAAAAAGAACCGTCTGACAGCAAAGGCCTTTCTAGCAGCACCTGGATGGCAGCTGGTTATCCTGTACGCCTGAAGTGGGTTCACACAAAACAAAACAAAATTGAGGCAAGTTAATAGATGGATACAAAACTGCCAAGGAACAGCAAAGCAGCTGCAGAAAAATAGTTCATTTGGTGACTTTCTGCTCCAGACAAATACAGAGCCAAACACTCCAGCAAGGTGAGAAGTAGAACTACATTGCCGAAGGAGCTGTGGTGGAGAAGTCTATAACTCTTGTCTTTAAGAATCCTCAGTATTTATCACAACTCACAGGGAAGATAGAAACTTGCATCTGTGTCATGAATAAGTTCACTTCAGAGCAGCATGTATATTGCTGTATACAGTCAAACACAAAGTACCTTTTACCAAAGAATCACCTGTACTTTTTGATGCGGGGAGTATACTTCTGATCAATATATGAAGTGCTTCGGGACCTTTCAGGTAGGAAAGTGCTATTAAAAGGTATACGGCTAGCTAGGCTCTGGTTTCAGGCAGTGCATACCGCCACCAGGTACACCATCCCGCTTTTTTCCACTGTGGGTTTTCTTGACACCAGGATCTCCCAGTGTCAAAACCCGCATTGTGCACAGCACGGGAAACGCCTGCATGTGCGGCACCACATACACTCATCTGGACATGCCGCTTGAGGCCTAGCTCATCCTCAAGCCCTCACATCCTGAAGTTGCAGCTTCTGATGCTTGCACGTATCAGCTACGTTTAGGTTAATGACCCCACTGAATTATCACACTTCTTGTAACCAGCACACAGAACCTGCTAATTATTGCAACAATAGCAGGTAAACCTCACAACCTGGACCTTTCCAACATGCTTGTGTTTATGCTAGAAGAGCTTTAGCCATCTTATACAATGTCCCAAGCTGTTTTAGAACCAGCTCCAGCTCTGTCCTCTTGTAGTGCAGTGTCAGGAAAGCAGGAATCTTGTATTTGAGAGCCTGCAAAAAATACATCTCCTTGACAGACAGAACACAAAATACTTGCCTTGCAAAAAGGCAAGGTTTGCAATTGAAACATCTCTTCAATATCAAATGTTAGCAAAAGGCAAACTCAAAAATGTGCAGATAATTCGCCCCATGACTGCCATCACTAGGGGCTAGGAAACTGGACACTTCTATGTTTTGTGAAGTAGCACACTTGGGGGACAGATAGACATAGCACTCAAACTGTTCCAAGAACATCACTGATTGGGAACTGTTTCACACATATACTGCTGAGGGTTCTAAGTATAACCGTCACATTTAGGGAGTGCATTACTGCCAAAATGCCACCAGGAGGTGCCCCCCAGTTGTGTGGCCTCCAGTTGGGTTCCTAGGGGACTGGGTGCTCTGGGCACCCCCCCACCAAGAACTCCCTAGCTTTTCCAATCATAAGTACTTTGCATTGCTAGCAACTACAGAGATGTGCGCGCAGGGTGGAACCTGTACAGTAGGGCTTACTACAAGAGTGCAGTGCAGAGAGTGAGGAATAGTTAACAGTTAATGGGCTAATTCACTTCACATTGGGCATAGAATTGAGAGTTATTCTGTTCTATTAAGTCAATGGCTCTGTTTCCCCACCACTACCACTCAGCAACTCAGCAATTGATGGGTTTACCGTTACAGGTACAACGCCCCCCTCCCCCGCACAAGCTCCCCTCCAGAACCTGGCTACCCCCCTAACTTAAACCCAATAAGTCTGAGACCCCTGCCCAAAGGTCCCTAATAGGGAAGTGAAACAAGACACAGAGGCTTTCTGCTTCCCCACCCCTGCAGACTGTCTCTGTAGGCCACAGATTTAGGGACAGTAGAGTCCTAATTGCATTCCAGAGCAGTCCCATTGCCCTACATGGGTTTAGGAGAATGACAGCAGCTGTGCAGTTTGGGATACCTGGAGAACTGAACAGACACTAGGCATGAAATGCTCTATACAGTAAACTGGTTCTAGGGGAACCAGCACAAAACAGTACTTAACACTAAAATAAGACAATTACCTTGAATCAAACTTGAGGATTTTCTCTCAAAGCAAGACCTTTCAGATGGACAAGCCCACTGTCCCACATTAAGTACTGGTGAAGTATTTGAATTAACACTTTGCCTCTGAATAATCACAGTTACTTCTAATTAGTTGCCATTTAAGCCTTTGCCACTCAGGCTTGTGACTTTTCTAGTGTGAAACTCACTTGATAGAGACAAGCTACCGGAGTGTCATCGTGGTGGCCGACTCCCTACTGAGAGGAACAGAGGGAAACATCTGCTGCCCAGATCCCATGGTGCGTGAGGTATGTTGCCTGCCAGGGGCCAAGATCCGGGATGTAACAATGAGGATTCCTGACTTGATCCAGCCCTCAGACTACTATCCCATGGTCCTCATCCATGTGGGAACCAATGACACAGCCAAAAGCAGTCCTGACCGTGTCATGGGAGACTACAGGGCTCTGGGGGCCAGGCTTAGGGAGACGGGGCGCAGGTGGTCTTCTCGTCCACCCTTCCAGTCAGATGTCGCATCACAGTGCCTGCATCAGAGAGGTCAACCTGCAGCTCAGGAGTTGGTGCCATCATGCAGGATTTGGCTTCCTGGACCACGACCCACACTTCCTGGCAAGGGACTTCCTGGGACGCAATGGACTTCACCTCTCAGAGAAAGGTAAAGTCTTTTTTCCAACAGGTTGGCTGATCTCCTACGTCGGGCTTTAAACTAGCTCAGAAGGGGGACAGGGAGGCAGAAGAATGAGAACATCAGGAACCTGCAATCCAAGGGACATCTAGCAGTACAGCACAGGTAAGCAATAAGCAGGTAAGCAATAAGGGGCCCATTGGGCATCAGAGCCGGGGGGCAACAAAGGTGCCAGTCACAGGGCTCAAGTGCCTATACACTAATGCTAGGAGCATGGGGAACAAGCAGGATGAACTAGCACTCCTGCTTACAGAAAACACTTACGACCTAGTGGGGTTAACAGAAAGTGGGACTCTACCCACAACTGGGTGGTACACATTGAAGACTATAAGCTGTACAGAAAGGATAGGCTAGGGAGGAGAGGGGAGGCGTTGCGCTCTGTCAAGGAGCGTTATAAATCGACCCTTATCAAAATGGAATTGGAAGAGGAGAAAGTAGAAGGATTGTGGGTTAGGATACATGGAGGTCAAGGGGAAAAGGATTTGGTGGTAAGGGTCTGCCATAGACCCCCACACCAAGGCAAAGAACTAGATTTGGAACTCCTGAGGCAGCTCTCGGAGACCATAAAGACTAGGGAAGCGGTAGCCATGGGGGACCTAAATATCCCGACTTCTGCTGGGAGATGTAGACAGCAAATTCCCACCATTTACGCAGGTTCCTATCCTGTGTGCAGGACCTCCACCTGATGCAGGAGGTACATGGTCCCACTAAGGGGAATGCCTTACTGGACCTGGTACTGGCAATGGGGGATGACATGGTAAGGGACCTACAGATCAATGGTCACCTGGGGGACAGTGACCACCAAATAATAGAATTCATCGTAAGGCGTAGAGTGGAAAAGACGTAGAGTGGAAAAGGTAACTAGTAGGGTGGAAGTGCTAGACTTTAGGAAGGCTGACTTGAGCAAGCTCAGGCTTTTAGTCAATGACGCACTGCAGGGTAAGAGATTTGGTGAGATGGGAACCCAGGAAGGGTGGCTGTGCCTTAAGGAAGTGATCTTTCGGGCACAGAGGGAGACGATCCCGATGCAGGGGGAAAAGGGCCAAGGGGCTTCCTTGGCTAATCAGAGAACTCCAGAGCAGCCTAAGGGCAAAAATGGGGGGCATATAAGCAGTGGAAACAGGGAGAAATTACTAAAGAGGAGTATGCCTCCTCAGCTCACAGTTGTAGGAAGGCAGTTAGAAAGGCCAAAGCTACCATGGAGCTGAAGATGGCATCCCAAGTTAAGGAAGACAAAAAATAGTTTCTCAGACATATAGGGAGCAAAAGGAAGGCCCAGGGCAGTATAGGACCACTACTGAATGGGCAAAAGCAATTGGTGACAGACAGAGGGGACAAGGCTGAACTCCTCAATGAGTTCTTTGCCTCAGTGTTCCTAAACAAGGGGCAAGACAAGTCTCACACTGAGATCGTAGAGAGACAACAGCAGGGCGCCAGACCACCAAGCGTTGACCCTGAGTTGTTGCAGAGTCACTTGGAAGGACTGGATGCATTTAAGTCAGCAGAGCTGGATGAGCTCCATCCAAGGGTACTGAAGACACTGGCTGATGTCATTGCACAGCCACTGGCAAGAATATTTGAGCATGCGTGGCGCACGTGCCAGATCCCAGAGGACTGGAAAAGGGCCAATGTGGTCCCCATTTTCAAGAACGGGAGGAAGGAGGATCCAAGCAACTACACACCAGTCAGTCTCACCTCCATCCTTGGTAAAGTCTTTGAAAAGATTATTAAGGCTCATAC
Source organism: Alligator sinensis (assembly GCF_000455745.1). Taxonomy (NCBI): domain Eukaryota; kingdom Metazoa; phylum Chordata; order Crocodylia; family Alligatoridae; genus Alligator; species Alligator sinensis. Next base: position 191,370 of record NW_005842436.1, read on the forward strand.
ATGTGAGAGCCCAGCAGGAAAAATTATGCTGAGGGGAAACCAGCACGGGTTCGTAGCAGGTAGATCATGCCTGACTAATCTAGTCTCTTTTTATGACCAGGTTACAAAACACCCGGATGCAGGAGTAGGGGTAGATATCGTTTACTTAGACTTCAGGAAGACCTTCAATAAGGTATCCCACCCCATACTGGTGAACAAATTAAGAGGCTGTGACTTGGATGACTACACAGTCCCATGGGTGGCAAATTGGCTAGAGGGTCGTACCCAGAGAGTGGTGGTGGACAGGTCAGTATCAACCTGGAAGGACATGGGCAGTGGGGTCCCACAGGGCTTGGTCCTTGGACCGATACTCTTCAATGTCTTCATCAGTGACTTAGACGAGGGAGTGAAGTGTACTCTGTCCAAGTTTGCAGATGATACAAAACTGTGGGGAGAAGTGGACACACCGGAGGGCAGGGAACAACTACAGGCAGACCTGGACAGGTTGGACAAGTGGGCAGAAAACAACAGAATGCAATTCAACAAGGAGAAATGCAAAGTGCTGCACGTAGGGAGGAAAAATATCCAGCACACCTACTGCCTAGGAAATGACCTGCTCAGCAGCACGGAAGCGGAAAGGGATCTTGGAGTCCTACTGGACTCCAAGACGAACATGAGTCGGCAGTGTGACGAAGCCATCAGCAAAGCTAACTGCACTTTATCATGCATCAGCAGATGCATGACAAACAGAAGCAAGGAGGTGATACTTCCCCTCTATCGGGCACTGGTCAGACCGCAGTTGGAATACTGCTTCCAGTTTTGGGCGCCACACTTCAAGAGGGATGTGGATAACCTGGAGAGGGTCCAGAGAAGGGCCACTCTTATGGTTAAGGGCTTGCAGGCCAAGCCCTATAAGGAAAGACTAGTGCACCTGGACCTCTTCAGCCTCCACAAGAGAAAAGGTTGAGCGGCGACCTTGCGGCTGCCTATAAGTTCATCATGGGGGCACAGAAGGGAATTGGCGAGGTTCTGCTCACCAAGGCGCCCCTGGGAGTTGCAAGGAATAATGGCCATAAGCTAGCAGAGAGCAGATTTAGATTGGACATTAGGAAGAACTTCTTCACAGTTAGAGTGGCCGAAATCTGGAATGGGTTCCCCAAGGGAGGTGGTGCTCTCCCCTACCCTGGGGGTCTTCACAAGGAGGTTAGATAGGCATCTGGCTAGGGTCATCTGAACCCAGCACACTTTCCTGCCTACGCAGGGGGTCGGACTCAATGATCTATTGAGGTCCCTTCCAACCCGAACATCTATGAATCTATGAGACTGATGTGAGAGTACTGGTTAAAATGGTACCTCAAACCAAATATCTCAAAGACTGTCAGGTGTTTTTCATCTGCATAATGCCAAAATGCCAGCACTAATCATGAACTCACACCACTTTAAACAGTCAGCCTCTCAATTTCGAAACCTACCCAGCTTATCTTGGAGTCACTCTCAACCAGACTAACTCACATCTCCAGAAAACGACTTTAAAAATCAAAACAAGGAATAACATACTTGCCAAACTTGCAGGCTCCACTTGGAGTACCAATGCCTACACTACATTCATCTGCTCTCAAACGGTGTTATTTCATTGCAGAATAGTATGTCTCTATGGGTTTGTTCATTGTGCAGCAAACTAGTGGACACCCAACTACATGCTACAATGCGTCTTGTGTCAGGCACACTGCACCCCACTCCACTCCCATGGCTACCAGTCCTCAGTAACATCACTCCCACCCATCTCTGCCACACAAATGCCGAAGCAAACCTATTAGCCAGACTCTGTGAAAATCCTATGCTGCCAGCGCACTAGGACATATTCCACCCACCAATAGCTCAGTACCCCTCAAGATGCCCCATGTGGTCCACCCTTTCAGAAATCCTTTGACTTTTCTTTACTTGCCCAATGGTACAAAGAATGGTCAGAACAAGCACCAATCAATCACCACATCATCTCTGACCCTACTGTCAGTCAACCAGGATTTAACTGGCCACGCCATTATTGGGCACTTCTCAACCATTTTCGAACTGGACAGGGTCACCGCTGTGCCTCAAACAAACCAATAAGGCCTTCACAATGACAACAAATACCCTTGTGGACAAGTTCAAACCATGTCCCACACTGCTGACTCATGTCCATTTACAATGCTACCTGGTGGCCTTTAGGCTCTTCACACTAATGATGACATTGCCTTAAAATAGCAGAAACAATACGCCAAAACGACATACAATAAATAAATACATTTAAGCTTCATGTGTAAACAACTGTGGCGCATCTGTTTTGATGCAAGTCAGATCCCGGACCAATCAGCACCTCACTAAATTGCTGGTCTGTTTTTAGCCTGCATTTCCCCTTTGTGCTTTTGAAACATACCAGGAATTTTAAATCAGTCTAAAGTGGCTTGCATATCTAGACTCTTGGGGTTTAAAGTGTATTTAAAACATTCAAAGCTTACATCTGTCCACACCCTTGGGATTCTATAAGCAATCCACTACACATTTAGAAGGTCTAGTCAAGAATGCAGCAGTTTACATGCCTAAGAGATTAATGGTGCCTACAGCTCCACTCAAGGCTGATAGACAGTCTCCCACACTAGCACTTACTCTTTGTTAACCCTCCCCTCCCTGCCTCTCCTCCACTCTAACTCTTCTGAAACAGCCTTTTATTGGAACAGTCATTCACTGAGCAGTATTTGTACAAATGATCTGTAATAAATGTTATGTTCTTGGAGTCATGACAAATTCCTCTGCTTGAAAAAGATGCAGAGGGAAAGCGGATTCTACAGTCTCAGTGGTGAAGCAAGGAGCTGTTTATTTTAGAAAGGTATACATTTCATATGTTTAATGATTTATTTCTGCTTTTGCAGTGCTTCCATTTAAAACTATTATCAGTATACTACTTGACAGCTTTCATGCTAACACCTCTGATGCAAACTCCATGGTTCAGAACTATTTGAACAATAAGGGTATAGGTTGTAGCTATGTTGGTCTAAGGACATAGGCAGAAAAGGTTCTTTGGGTAAATCTGATATCTTTTATTAGACCAACTCAGATAGTTGGAAAAATTCTTCTTTGCAAGCTTTCAGGCACAAACACACATCATCAGGCTGAGGAAGCATCTGCAGTTGGTGTGTACTCTTTCTGGATGGAATGAATAGCAAAGAAGTCAGAGGCTGGTATGCATGAAAGAAAGGCAGTCAGTGAAGATTTAAATGGAGGAGTCAGTGGGTGAGAGTCAGTTTGGGGGAGGGGGGAAATGAATGTAGCTGGTAAATAGTGGAGAGGTACCTGGGGAGTCAGATGTTAAGCAAGTTGTACTGTGTCATAAATCCAATGTCTATATTTAGTCCATGATTTTTTATATCCAGTAGATTGATGAAGTGAAGTTCAGAGGCTTGTCTGTGAAAGGTGTTTTATAAATTCCCTTTGAAGATTAGAACTGAGAGAATGGAAAGAGAGTAGTTTTCTTGTGAGAAATGTGCCTCCATAGGTAACTGGGTATTCTTGTCTTTGATAGCTTTCCGGTGTGCATTCATTCTGGTAAGCAAACTTCCTACAGCCCAAAACATACTGTGACAGTACACCTTTGGGTGCCTGCCACTTTAAGGGAAGAAGGGAAGCTAGCAGGTGCCCAATGGCGGCAGCCATTTTGGGAACCAGGTATAAAGAGGCTGCAGTTTGCTACTGCAAGCCTGGGCAGAAACACTGCCTGGCTGCACTGCAGCAAGAACAACTAGAAGGTAAGAGCAGAAGGCTCTTGGTCCTGGGCATGACCTAAAACTGCACCCTGCCAGGGAAAGGTGGCCTGGTGGGACTCTGCCAGGCCAGTTACCACCCTGCTGAAAGGTGAGGAGGGGCATCTTAACCCCAGCCCCCATCTTTGGGAGGCAGTAGTGGGGCTAGGCATGGCTGCAGCCACCTGAACCCGTGAGGGGGGTGCAAAACCCTGGGGAAGTGAGAGTGGTGGGCCAGGCATGGCAAGTGGAGTGCCACCTGAGCCTACAGGGGTGTTTGATCCTAAGGCCCTGAGAGAGGGTGGTGTAGTAAGGCCCTAGGGAAGAGGGCAGAGTTGTGTGGCCCCGCAAAGAATAGGGATGAAGGGAAGTAGGCCTGAACAACGGTGCATGAAGGGGGCTGAATAGGGCCAAACTGGGAGTAAGCCTGAAGGGCAGTGCATAGGCCAACCCTGTGAGTAGTTGATTGTGAGGGTGATGCGAAGACCCCAGGGTGGGGCACGGTGTAGAGGCTCTAGAGTGGGTATAGTAGAAACCCCATGTGTGGGGAAGAGGCCAAGGTATGTTTGTGGATGCCTGAGGCCGTAGTTTGGGCCAGAGGCTGAGTGGGGGGCTCAGCCAGAGAGCTAGGGTTGAGTCCTGACCCCAGTAAGTCCTCTGCTGCAAGTAGGCCAAGGGTGGGTCAAAAGAAAGACCAAAAGGTTAAGCACAATGACCTGCTACTCCAGGGAGGGAGTGAGAGTCCCTGTGAGACCCTGGAGTACCAGTTGTGGTGTAGGTTATGATTACATTGTGTGGATGCCATCTGCGAGGCATGGGCTGCGGAGTAGGGAAGGTTCGGAGCCGCAGATAGCACCCCCTGGCATCAGGGCAGGAAATGGGCAGTCTCCTACATTATACCACCAGTTTATGGGGACAGCAAAGTGGCAGGTGAGACTGGGCAGACTGCCCCATAGAGACAGGTGGGCAGGCCAGCACGAGACCTGGCCCCGAGAGTGCCCCGTTACACATACCAAATGGATCCAGACCATGCCATGATAAGAGATATAAAACCTGCCAACGTATCTTCACCACCCCCACAATTACTACACTCCACAACAGAACCATCACCATTCCCAGATCCTACACCTGCACCTCCAGAAATGTGCACCAGGTGTACCAAATACCCTGATGGAAAATATGTAGGAGAGACCAAACAACTGCACACCAGAATGAATGCGTATAGAAAAATCTAGCAAAGACAAGAATACTGTACCTAATTACCTGTGGGGGCACATTTCTCACAAGAAAACCACTCTCTCCAATCTCTCAGTTTTCACTCTCCAATCTTGCATGCATACCAGCCTCCGACTTCTTTATTATTCATTCTATCCAGGAAGATCACACACTAACTGCAGTTGCTTCCTCAGCCTGACGAAGGGTGTTTGTGCCCAAAAGCTTGCAAAAAAGAATTTTTCCAACTAGTTGAGTTGGTCTAATAAAAGATATCAGATTTACCCAAAGAACTGTATCTGTCTCTGAACAATAGGATTATCTTTGTCTTGATACTTTCTACCTCTGAATCTATGGCCTGAACGCACAATTTATTAGCAAGCCCATATGCTTTGCAGCAAGTTGCACTTAAATTCTGCAGCACACTGGGACTTCCATAACAGCTTTTTAGTACATTTAAAAATGTAGTTTTTCATTGCAGTCTTAATATTGTTATTTAATACAAATAGGAAAGACACTTCTGTAGGCGATACTATATAGTGGGTGCAGGCTTGGGTGGGATGTGGGAAGAGACATAAGAAGCGTGTTCCTTAGACAGAAAGAATAAGGAAGGAGATACGAGCCCCTCCTTCTACAGAGTTAGAAATGGGAGTAACAAGCTACAGTAAGTAACGGACTGCCTCTTGCCTCTAGATGGGTGACAATCTGCTCAGATTAGTGTCATATTGAATGAAATAGTTTGAATGTTTGTAAAGATTGCCCATTAGCCAGTTTCAGGAAGAAGATAGAATCTATCTCCTTATCTAGCTCATTGTTTCGGAGCTACGTGCGAAATGTCCTGACTTCGCCTAAAACCTTAATCTAAATTGTACCTTTAGAAATTTTTTACAAAGAAAGTAAATGTCCTAAATTCCGAGACATCAAAGTCTAAGGCCTTTTAACCAAATTGCTAAGAAAAAAGTATTTACAGTGATATGGAAGTCTCCCCAAGAATAATTTAAAAAATGCTCAACAAAGGTAATTTCTGTTGAGTAAGATCCGAGCCCAAATTTGGGAGTTATGATGAATTGAGTAGGAGGAGCCCAATGACGGCAGCTCACTCAATAAAAACCTGTAACTTACTGTCCCAATTTGGAGGTGACTTCACTTGCAGAACAACGAAGGAAGAATCGCAAGTATAAGGTCTGATTAGATTGATCGCCTAATCAAGCCTCTCCGTGAACACGAATCTCTTAGTTCACGCTGAAGCCGCGGAGCGCCCGAAAGGGACTGAAGGAAGGGGACGTAGTCCTATCACTGCTGAGCCCAGCTCATTGAATTGTATTGCTGAGGCCAGCCTATTGAACCGTACTACTGAGGCCAACCCATTAAATTGTACTACTGAGGAATGAAACCATATTTTGGTATTTGGCTTCTCGGAATTCTAGGATTGTAAGTATATTATGAAAAATAACAGTATTGATTCAAATTTAACTTTTAGTTGTAATTGTAGTTGTTTTTGTAGCACTAATTCTTATAGCCTTGTTTGGGAAGGAAGTGCATTCGGAGCATTGTTTCTGATATATGTAATTATTGTGTTTTTAATGTTTGTGGTGTTTCTTAAAGCTAAGCAGTGTTATATACGTAGCAAAGAGTTTTAAAATAAAATTGTGTTGTATAAATTAAGTGTGTAATCATTGTGAAATCGTGCAATCAGCTAACTACTCCCCCAGCCAGTGCATCAAAACGAATCAGTAAATTGTGTGGGATTTTCTCTATTCCATAACCCACTAGAGACAATTAGATGTCACCATTCTGCTTGGGCATCCCTCCTATCATACACCATAATGACCAGCTAATACCCTGCCAGCAGTCCTTTTCATGCCAAGGTGAGCGCTCCAATTATCTCACCCTCTGGATTGGTCCCTCGAGCTTCTACAGTCTTTGTTTTCTTCTTTATTAAGCTTACAAAGAACAAGACTTAAATAGTAAATGTGTTTTTATATAGAATGTGACTGGACCCTGTTTAAACATCAAAGGAGTACTACACACCCAGAGACTTTTTGTCTAACCAGGGGCTCAAACAGGTGAGGCACTCCTCACTGGGACAAGTCTGCTTTAGAGTTTGCAGTTTCTAGAGTTTCCTATGCAGAGGCTAAGGGTGGAATAAAAAGAGAAGCCCACACCTTTAAACCTAGTGGCCAAGTTCAACTTCTGTATAATTAGGCTTAATTAAGTATAATTAGAAACATCCTCTTCCAGCTCCCATTGATTAAGAAGAATTGGCCTCTTGAGTATTTCCTGTTTCCCAGAAACCATTCCCTTTAAAGGGAAATTTTGAGTACAAGAGGTCAGGGCCCAACAGGTTCCTTTCAGGATTCTCTCTGGTCACACCCAAAGCAAAAAGTATCAGTCAGCAACAGAGAACCTCATCCTCACACATACTGGCTTCAAGCTCGTATCTCCTGTTCAGTGACTCTTTAGCCAGGCAGTTACTGGACACAGTATTTACAGAAAGCCGCTTAAATCTCAGATTAGCCCGATATTACTCATTTTCACTGCACAGGGACATCTTTGGATTTCCAGATGTTTTAGAATGCAGCACCTGGTCTCTTAAACGGATGCCCTCAGCATGAGACAAGTATACATGTACATCTGGGTCTGTACTGGCTGCCTCCTGCTTTCTAGGTAGAATTTCTAGTGCTGCTTTTAACCAGAAAAAAACTCTGAGTGGCTTTAGTCCCACAAACCTAAATGACCTCCCTCAGTTTTTCAGAGGCAATTCATCAAAATAACCTTGTCAGTATGATTGCTCTGTTCACCTGCACAGATCCTCCAGCATAACACAGTGAGAGAAGGGGCTTCTTAAGCTGCCACCCACATTAAACCATTCTCATTTTGACTGGAAAAAGGCTTATTCAAAAGAGTGAAATAATTCCTGTCAATTTAATGAGATTTCCTGCTAGGAGCATCAGTAGCTGGGGCGAGCCTAGGGATTTCTCTCAAACTCACAAATCAGCTGCACCACATGCTGCTTTCAAGCAGGCTTCTCCATCTGCACTCCCAGGATATTATACGGGATTTGTTTCTTTCTTAGAATCACTCGTACCCAATGCTGCATTTCCTAAAAGGTCTGTCATACATTGTGCCCCTGGAGCTGTGGCCCAAGGAACTATCTGTATACAGGAGCAGGATTTTAGATAGCAGAGTCATTCATGACTCAGAGAAAGACCTTGTTTTGAACCATGTCAGGTATCTTACATGCTTCTCACTGATTTCATCCAGATGCTCTACTCACTGGGAGATACACTAATGGCTACACTAATGGCCTAAAGGAAGTTGTAGGCTGCCAGTGCTCTAACATGGATCTTCGCTCAAACCCAGAGGTGCAAAGTGCTGCTAAACCTGTGATTTTACTCCAGATCTCTTCTTAACACCAACCTGTGCTGTTTCTCAGGAACCAGGTTGTATATAAAAATGTAAAAAGCTTCCAGCCTGTTTGGAAAAAAACCCAACCCTGAAGCAGTGTCCCAAGTGCACCTTAAGGCTCTGTCTATTTCTTTTGGTTTGTTTTTGGATTGCCTTCTGAAAGAGCGAGAGAACCTAACATTTTCAACACCTCAAGATTTTTAAACCAAATTTCAAGATTTTGGAAGGCCTGTCTCCTGGCCTAATGGACTTTCAAACACTTACTTCCCCAGCTAAATAGAAGTTTTCCATAATGAAATAAATACAGCTGGGCAGACCTACCCAAAAGGTACTTGCTGCAGATACCATATTTACTTGCATCTAAGATGACCTGGAATTTAGGGCAACCCCCCCCCCAAAATTAGATTTCATACATGGAAAACTTATAATTTTCCATGCATCAAATCTATTTATTGGAGGGTCATCTTTAATTCATCCCTCCCACTGCTGTAAGGGGGCAGACAGTGGGGAGGTCAAGCACCTTGCCCCCTGCTTATGCCTGCCCCTGCCAGCCTTGGGTCCCCCAGTCCCCCTCAGCACCTACTCCCCACTTCCCCCAGCCTCTGTTTGTACAAACCCAAGAAAAAAGTTCTTTGGCAGAGATGGTTTAAAACTAACAAGAGAAAGGCTGGGAACACCTTGATAAGATAGTAATGCCCACTTAAGAATAGCATTACTAGCAAACAGCTTGTTTCCCGGCTACAAAACCTAGAAACAACTGTCAGAAACCTCCAAAGGGAATCCAAGTAGAGAACCCTGAACCCTCACAATAGAGTGCGATTCAGAAGGAACCTTCACAGAAGCAAACTGTCGAAGAGGTGAAAACCTGTACAAACACTTGAGCCTGAAAAACCCCTAGCTAGTTTGTTTCACTGGTCTAATCACTTCAGTATTAGATTCCTAGCAGCTGTTTCAGGAACAGATGGCACAAATACAGACCTCCTACTCAGTAAACAGTTTCTTCAGTAATTATTTATCCCTATGTAAGTACTGTAAGAATCATAGAATCACAAGACTGGAAGGGACTGTGAGAACCACCTAGTCCAACACCCTGCCCAAACAGAGATTGCAACGTTCCTAAATCAATGGTGCTCAACCTTTTGGCCCTGTGGGCCAAATGAATGGCATAGGCAGGATCATAGCCTCATGTCCAGCACCACCCCTTCCCTGCCACCCCCACATATTGGGATTGGATCCCAGAGATTCTGCACCCAGGATCCCAGAACTACTCTCACCCATCTCCTGAGCACCAGGATTGGGTCCCAGGGGCCCAGGGCTGACTTCTCCTTGCCCTGCCCTGCACACCAGGTTTGGGCCCTGAGGCCCAGGCACTGCACCCACCCAGCCCTGCACACTGGGATCAGGTGCTGAATCCAACATATAGGGCCTGGGGCTTCCCACACATCCAAACATTTGGCAGCAGGGCATAGTGGTACAGCTTCCCCATTGCCGAATTTACAGAGCCTTGGTGTGTCCTTCAGGCCAGAAGACATGGGTGCCACAGGCCAGATATTGAGCACCCCTCTCCTAAAACATCTGAGACAATGCATCTCTCCAGACCCTCCTTGAAAACCTCTAGTGAAAAAGATTCCACAACATCGCAGGACAGCTTGCTCCAGTGTCTTGCTATTTAGAGTTAGGAAGTTTTTTGTAACATTTAATCTGAATCTGTTTTCTTGCAGATCACATCTGTGGTTTACTGGCTTTGTGTCCTGCCTTCTCTGGCAGAACTATTCTTCTCCCTCATCTTTACAGCAGTCTTTCAAATATATGAAAATAGCTATCATGCCCCCGCTTAATCTCCTTTTCTACAAATTAAGGATATGTCAATATTCTCAATCTTTTCGCATACACTTGCATTCCACCCCATTTACTATCTGTCATTCATCTCTGGAATCTCTTAAGTTTCTCTACATTGTTCTTAAAGACCAGAGTACAAAGTGCACACAGTTCTCCAGCTGAAACCTAACCATCATGCCTTGCATTCAATACTCTTGTTAATGCAGGCCAAAACTGCATTTGCTTTTTTGGCAACTGCATTACATTGCTGGCTCATGGTAAGTCTATGATCTACCACAGTGGGCGCATCTACACGTTCATTAATGTAATGACAGGTACCAACTTAATGTGCCGTAATCAGCGCTACTGCACATTAGCGCAAATAAACGCTTTTTAGTGACATTAGTACACATTAGACTAAATCTACTGCACATTAGCATGGGTTCTGCTTGCTGCGCTAATGCACAGTAGAATATCATAGATTTCATAGATTCCATAGACATTAGAGCTGGAAGGGACCTCGGAAGATCATCGAGTCCAGCCCCCTGCCCAAAGGGCAGGAAGTCAGCTGGGGTCATAGGATCCCAGCAAGATAAGCATCCAGTTTGCTCTTGAAGGTGCTCAATGTAGGCGCTTGAACCACCTCCGGTGGCAGGCTGTTCCAGACCTTGGGGGCTCGGACAGTAAAGAAATTCTTCCTTATGTCCAGCCTGAAACGGTCTTGTAGTAGTTTATGACCATTCGACCTAGTCGTCATCCCCTGGGGCACTCTGGTGAACAAACCCCCAGATTCCCCCAGATACTGGTGGTCACCCCTGATAAACTTATAGGCGGCCATCAGATCACCCCTGAGCCTGCGCTTTTCCAGGCTAAAGAGCCCCAGGGCTCTCAGCCTGTCATCGTAGGGTCTGCTTCCCTGACCTTTGATCATGCGCGTGACTCTTCTCTGGACTCTCTCAAGCTTCTCCACATCCTTTTTGAATTGTGGAGCCCAAAACTGGAAGCA
>NW_005842436.1:203954-204210 GCF_000455745.1 Alligator sinensis
CAGGGGGGCTGCTGTGCCCTCTTGCTGCCTTTCCTCCGAGATGGAATAGTGGAATAGACTTAGCTTGTGCATTGAGGATCGCTCCCTTGAGGAGCAACCACTCTTCTTGAACTCCCCTCTCCCCGTGGTCATGGTCCCTTAAGGCCTCACTGACAAGCCTCCTGAGCTTGTCACAGTCAGCTTTCCTGAAGTCAAGGACTTCCGTGTTGCTGCCTGACTTGCCAGCTTTTCGGCGGATGGTGAAGGTGATCAGCTC
>NW_005842436.1:204275-226981 GCF_000455745.1 Alligator sinensis
AGCAGCGCTTTGCCTCTCGTTGGCCCATAGACTTCTTGAGTCAGGTAGAGGTCATCCACGCACGAGAGGAAGCTTTGCGACTGCTCAGATTTTGCTGAGCGATCCTCCCACGAGATGTCCGGGTAATTGAAGTCACCCATGACAACCATGGTCCTGGAGCATGCTGCCTCAGCCAGTTCCCGGGCAAACTCCTGGTCATTAGTCCTCCTGGAATTAGTCTTCTGCACATTACGTGTCTTGTGTAGACACGTCCGCTGATTCTCAACCAGAGTGCCACAGCACCCTAGGATGCCTTGAGATTTTTTAAGGGTGCCACAGGGTGCTGCCACTGTTAGTTGTGCAAACATGATTCACAAGATAAATCCATAAATTCCAAATAGGAATTCATAGTGTTAAAAACATTCTGATATGGTAGTGGTCTTTCTGAAAGACCACTACCATGGTTGCTGTGAGTGTATGCATGTCGGTGTGCGAGTGTGTGTGGGGTATGTGGGTGGGGCTGTATGTGTGTCTGTGTGTAGATGCAGGGTGTGAGGGAAGGCACCATGCAGTTCCCAGCTACAGTGTGGGGCTCACGGGACTCTGGCTATGTGCCTCCATGTGTGGCTCTCGGCTAGAGTGCCAGGAACCCCACAAGCTGGCCCAGCCTAATGGTGTGGGACTCCCCATAGCTCCTGGCACTAGCACGCTATTGGGCCAGGCTGGCTTCATGCAGGTCCCAACGTCAGGAAGGCCAAAGCACAATTGGAGTTGCAGCTAGCAAGGGACATGAAGAAGAACAAGAAGGATTTCTACAAGTAAATCAATAACAAGAGGAAGGGTCAGGGAAAGTGTGGGTTCTTTACTTAATGGGGGAGGCAACCTAATGACAGAATGCAGATAAGGCTGAAATACTCAATGACTTTGTCACCTCAGTCTTCACAAAAGAGGTCAATACCCAGACTACTGCATCTGCCAGCATTTTGGGAAGGTGGTGTGCAGCAAAAGAACAGGGTAGGGACTGTTTAGAAAGGCTGGGCGTGTACAAGTCCATGTGGTAAGATGCTAGGCATCTGAGGATGCTGAAGCAGTTGGCTGATGTGACTGCAGAGCCGCTTGCCATCACCTTTGAAAACTCATGGCAATTGGAAGAGGTCCCAGGTGATTGGAAGAGGGCAAGCATACTGCCCATAAGAAACAAAAACAAAAAAAAACAAAAAAAAAAAAGGAGGACCCAGGAAACTACAGACTAGTCAGCCTCACCTCAGTCCCTGGAAAAATCATGGAGCAAGCAGATCCTCAAGGAATCTATTTCTAAGCACTTGGAGGAGAAGAAGGTGATTAGGAACAGTCAGCATGGATCCACTAAGGGCAAGTCATGCCTGTGGATGCAGGGAGACCAGTGGATATGGTATACCTTGATTTTAGTGAGGTTTTGGATACAGTCTCCGACAACATTCTCAGGCAAGCTAAGGAAGTATGGGCTAGGTGACTGGACTGTAAGCTGGATAGAAAACTGGCTGGAGCATCGTGCTCAGAGGTTAGTAATCAATGGCTCAATGTCTAGTTGGCAGCTGGTATCCAGTGGACTGCCCCAGGGGTTGGTCCTCGGGTGTTTTGTTCAGTATCTTCACCAATGACCTGGAAGAGGTCATAGTGTGCACCCGCTGCAAGTCTGCGGGGGGGGGGGGGGTAGTAGATACGGTGGAGGGTAGGGCTAGGATTCCGCGACCTAGTCCTAGACAAATTGGAGGATTGGGCCAAAAGAAAAATCTCATGAGGTTCAACAAGGACAAGTGCAAAGTCCTGCACTTAGAACAGAACAATACCATGTGCTGGTACAGGCTGGGGACTGACTGGCTAGGCAGCAGCTCTGTAGAAAAGGACCTGGGGGTTACAGTCAACAATAAGCTGAATATGAGCCAGCAGCATGCTCTTGTTGCTAATAAAGCTAACAGCATATTGGGCTGCATTGGTAGGCGTGTTGCCAGTAGGTCAAGAGAAGTGATTATTTCCTACTACTCAGCTCCAGTAAGGCCACAGCTGGAGTGCTATATTCAGTTTTGGGCCCCCCACTACAGAAAGGATGTGGACAAGTAGGAGTCCAGTGGAAGGCAGCAAAAATGGTGAGCGGTCTAGGGCACATGACTTATAAGCAGAAGCTGAAAGAACTGGGCTTATTTAGTCTAGAGAAGAGAAGGCTGAGGGGGCATTTAATAGCAGCCTTCAACAACTTGAAGCGGGGATTGAAAGAGGATGAGTCTAGGCTGTTCTCACTGGTGGCAGATGACAAAACAAGGAGCAATGGTCTCAAGTTGCAGCAAAGGAAGTTTAGGTTAGATATTAGGAAGGATTTTCTCACTAAGAGGGCTGTAATGCACTGGAACAGGTTACCCAGAGAGGTTGTGGACTCTCCACCCTTGAAAGATTTTAAGACCCAGCTAGACAAAGCCTTGGCTCTGATGATCTAGTTAGGGCTGGTCCTGCTCTGAGCAGGGGGCTGGATTAGATAACATCCTGAGGTCCCTTCTGGCCCTAATTTTCTATGAGTCTATGATTTTCTTCCATGTATTACACTAATGGATCACATGTGTGTAGTCTTGTTGAAAAATCTGTGTTATGCTGTGTCCATTTATGTTACTGCTATCACTGTAAAAAATATGTTATGCTGTTTTATGGTTATCTTTATAATTTTGAGCATGGAATTTAGTTCCTAAAGAATGCAGGGATGCATCTTTAAGGAAAAATACCACCCCCAGACACAGGCAGGAGATCTTAAATTGGGCACCCAAGGTATTCATCTGACTGTAATGGGGAAATCAACTCCTCCATAGCAAAGGCATGTGTGAGGAATGGACCATCAGGTCAGAGGACTGCCAGGTGCCAGGTAACCCAGGGAGACGAAATATTTCTGAAGGATTCTGGTGACTCATGAACAATTATAATAATACTGGGAGGGGGGGGGGGGGGGGGGGGGGCGGGGCTGGTGGCTTTTTAGACTCTGGGTAAGATAGAACCTCTAAAGCTGATTCTAGGTCACCAGCAGCCAGGGCTGGTAAAAATCAGCAAGAAGACTGATGTCTAAAAACATTGGCAGGTCTCTCAGAAGAACAAGAAGGTAACCAGATGAGAACATAAGAAACTCTTGTCTTTTTCTTTCTCTTTCCAACTTTATGGTCAGTTTTGCTCATATGTCTTTTCTCCTACATAACCAAAAAACATTACCCAAAGAACCTTGTCTACCTTCTCCTACGTAATATATCCTTTTGTTGTTTTGCCTCCTTATTGGTTGCCTGTGGAAAGTGATCTCTTGGCAAATGCTACTTCAGGTTGCCCTTTCTATGGAGACGGATACTTAAAATTTATCTCAACCCAAAAGAGAGGCTACCTGGAACTGACAGAGATCCCCTTGCTGCATCTATGAGGTCCAGTATAAGGGAAGTGGAGCTAGGGCTTGTGGGAATAAGGAGTTATCCCAGGGTAAGCCTTAGTTTATTCCTTGGGACGAACAGCTGTGGAGGTCCCCATGGACAAGTTTATCACAGGCGTTTTTTCTGAATTGCTGTTGAAAGTCACTGGGTTTTGAGTTCTCAACTCAAAGACATTTTGGGAAATTTTATCCTTAGCTGCCAACCTCATGACAGTCTGGACAGATGCCCTCAACCAAAGACAATACTGAAATACTTGGACTGCTGGACCTAAAGAACAGTTCACATACCACTTAAAATACAGCAGAATCAGTCTCCCAGCTCAGAAATGATCTTTGTATACCAATACATAGCTTGCCCAAGTGATATTTAGCTTTGACCTGGCATCCATAAAATAGCTGCAAGCTGGGCAGATGTTGCATAGTGCAGATACCTAGTTGGATGAATAGGCACCCAGTGTCCCAGAGGAGATTAGAAAAGAGATACTTCTTACTCCTATATCTACAATGGAGGCCAGACACAAGCAAATCCTCAAAGCTGTCTAAAAGGAGGCTTTCATCCTCCTCATTCTTACACCCTTTAGTGTGCTTACTTTTGTGACTGATGCCTAAGCTAAGTTGCACAGTCCTTACCCCAGAAAACCTGTCTTTTATTTGTTCTCCAAAGCATCAGAGCTTGATGGCAAGTAACTGCCTATGACAAACACTAGCTGGTTTTGCATGGTCCACTGAAGCACTTTGAACTGCATGGCCGGGTCTGCATCAGCTTTTACTCTTCTTGAAGGTCTCCATCAGGATACGACCCTTGGTTTTTGAGGCAATGTATGCTTAGAGTAAAAGCCTGAACTCCCTTCTGCCAAGGTGTTACAGTCCAGCAGAATACAAGAGGTCCGGGGAGGTGATACTTCCCCTGTATGCGGCATTGTTCCAGCCGCAGTTAAGAGCACTGCATCCAGTTCTGGACGCCGCACTTCAAGAGGGATGTGGATAACCCCAAGAGGGTCCAAAGGAGGGCCACTCTTATGGTTAGGGGCCTGCAAGTAAGACCCTACAAGGAGAGACTGAAGGACCTGGATCTCTTCAGCCTCCACAAGAGAAGGCTGAGAGGGGATCTTGTGGCCATTTACAAATTCATCGCGCGCGCGCGCCGGTCTGTTCACCAGGTCACCTCTTGGAATAACCAGAAACAATGGCCACAAACTGACAGATAGAAGATTTAGTTGGAAATCAAGAAGAATTACTTTACGGTAAGGGTTGCCAGAATCTGGAATGGGCTTCCAAGGGAGGTACTGCTCTCCCCTACCTTACGGGTCTTTAGGAGGCTAGACAAGCACCTGGCTGGGGACATCTGATCCCAGCGCTCTTTCCTGCCCAGGGCAGCGGGTCACACTTGATGATCTATTGAGGTCCCTTCCAACCCCAACAACTATGAAACAAGACACAAATTGATAAAACAGGTAGGAGTGGGTGAGAAAGCAACTTGACAGATATGTACACTGATGGTCAATGGCATAACTTGATGGTCAAGATCCATTTCCTCTGAAAAGAAAGGTTCCAAAGTCACAGCAGCCTCTGGGAAGGGGAAAAAAGTAGAAAGACTCAGACCCAATCGAATTTAGCCTATCATATTCCAGAAGCCCCTTCAGCATGGAGGAGTTGGGAAAATAGCCTGCACTGGAGTTTGGGTTCAGATTCAGGACACAGCCTCTACTTTGCATTCTCTGGTTCTAACTAGTATGGCTACACCCCTTTGCTTTTAGGGTTCACAAAGTGACTGATCAAAAATAGAGGTGGTTAAAGTAGCAGATCAGTTGCTAGCTGTTCTTGGATGGTTGTGTGTGATGTGGAGTTTCCAGAGAATGCAGGGGGACTATTCTCTTCTCCTTTCTCTTGTGCCATGGGCTCTTTATAATAACAGAAGCACAGGTCTCCAATATTCTCTTTCAACTTTCTGGCTTGAGGCTGGAGATCTCCTCTACCTCCAGTCCTTCCACAGACCTCTAACCCTTTCTGTAGGATTTTTTTACAGCACTTGTGTCTTGTGTGGTATTGGCATAGGCAGACTAAGTAGTGGGGATGGAGCTCACTGCATATGCACACTGCACAGCAGAAGGAGGGTGTGACTGCACCCATACACTCCCCCTGGCTCAGCCCCAGGATACTGGGGTTGGGTTTAGAGTGCAGTCATAGTCTTCACTAAGGTACATGTTTCTCCCCTTTCTATTTTCATTGCTTCCAGTGGCACTGAGAGATTGTGTCCAAGATCACATCCACTGGTCTCCTCGCATCCATACTTTGTCCAAGGCAGAAGCCTGTATGCTGAGCAGAGTGACACCCCATCTCTGCTCAGAGCTTACAGTCCATTTAGACAAAGGCTCCTTGAAAGGAATGTTTTTCTCTGTTTTACTTCCCAGTGAGATCATTCTTTTGAGAATGGACCACTTCAGAATGGCAGGAGGTTTCCAGTCAGGTTCCATGATGGTCTGTTCCGAGTCCTCTGTCATTTGCAGGAAAACCTTCCATTCCTGTAGGACACACAAATCATCTTAGGTACCTAGAAATCCTAACTCCTCTCAAACATCACTGGAATCATAATCATAGGGAAGTCAGGCTAGAAGAGAACTCCAGAGGTCATCTAGTCCAACCCCCTGCCTGAGGCAAGATCATCCCTATCCAAACCATCCTGTACAAACCATAATCTAAACCACAGATCAGCAACTTCCAGCTGGCATGAGGCCAGTTTACTCAACACGCCACCGCCTGCCCGAGCTCTGGGCAGCTGCTGCCAGCCATGGAGCCAGGGCTGCTCCCAGCAGGTGGCTGGGAGGCTGCAACCCCTGCTGCAAGCAGCCTGAGCTCCATGGCTGGCAGCAGCTACCCAGAGCCTGGGCCAGCCCAGGGGTGGCACCAGCCTCTACCTGGTGGGGAGGAGGTAGCTGGCCTGTGGGCAGTAGTGTCCCAAGCAGTGCTGGAGAGATGGCTACAGGAGAGCTAAAGCAAATTTTGGGGTGGCTACAGTTTCCCCAAGCCTCCCCCTAGTGCCACCCCTGCGTCCTGGGCTCCAGAGCCTCAGCCAGGCTTTGTGCCAGCAGTTGCTGCACGCACCCCTCTGGGAAAATGGCAGGGGAGGGGCCTGAGGCAATGCAACCCCAGGCTCCTCCCCCACCATCCGCTCTGAAGGGCATGGTACCAGGTCCACGCTGGTGCCAACTGCATGTGCACAGTGGGGTGCAGGGCAGGAGAGGGGCCTGAGGCAGCACACACATGCATGCCTACAGGGGGATGGCAGTGGAGGGGTCGGGGTTGTGCTGCCCCTGCCTCTCCCCCGCTGCCCGCCCAGAGGGGCACATGCTGCAACTAGT
Source organism: Alligator sinensis (assembly GCF_000455745.1). Lineage (NCBI taxonomy): Eukaryota > Metazoa > Chordata > Crocodylia > Alligatoridae > Alligator > Alligator sinensis. Next base: position 211,044 of record NW_005842436.1, read on the forward strand.
GGCACGAAGCCCAGCTGGAGCTCTGGAGCCCAATGTACAAAGGTGGTGCTGGTGGGGGGAGAGGGGGTGCTATAGCCACCCCAAAATTCACCTTCCCCCCCCCCGTCACTTCTCCAGCACCACCTGGGCCACTGCCACCCACTCTACACAACTGAGCCCACCCCACTCCTACCAAGTGGTTAGTGCTTTTCTCTTCTCTGCTCTTTTTTCTCTCATCTCTCTCTCTCTCTCTCTCATCACAACACGCTTAACAAAAAGAAACATACAACAACAAAGGCAGTATATGAAATTTTATCTATTGTCACCAGGTTTAGAATTTTTAGAAAACCTGGTATTTACTGTAATAAAGCATCATTTATGATTAACTATGTTAATATGTAGTGCATCCTGCTACATACCCCCCACCCCATTTTTGTTTTTCTGGCATGCTAGCACTCCGGCACCTTACAAGGTAGGCTTGGCAGATTTTTCAGCAAACCGGCCAAAACCATTGCCTGCCCCCAATCTAAACTCTACATAAGCCTACCATCAACCGTGCCAATGCAAATATAACACCCTCACCTGCTGCAGGTAAAGCAGGGGAACCATGGCAGGCAATGTCCTGTTTCTATGAAACGTTGTCAATATATGTTCAAGAGATCCTGGATAGAGGGTCATGCCCCACCGCTACAGAGGAAGGCAATACCACAGTCCATACCAATCTGACCAAGGGGTACAATTCCTTCCTGATCCCAAATATGGTGATTTGTCTGACCCCAAGTGGCGGGTCAAAACCCTCTAGCCAGGAACCTCCAGCTTTGGTCCCAACAGGAGCACTGGCACACCCCAGTCAAAGTCCCTAGCCTTGCCTGTAGCCAACACCCAATACCTCTAGGGACACTTAAAAACACCCCGACATGTAGTAGAAAACAGGGGCAGGGTCAACAGCAAAGCCCAGAAACATGGGAATCACCCACGGTAGAATAGGTCAGTAACCAACTTCTTTTAGCACATTTTAAAATCCAAATATTAGTAGCAGGTTCAGTACCAGGAAAACAAAAAGCAAAAATATCTGTTGAACAATTACAGTGACTGTGTTAGAAAAGACCTGCTTTACAAAATTCAACAAGTAAAGAGAGTAGAAAACAGAATAATTATAAATCCTACACTTATAACAAAGGAGAAACAGGATGGCCCAGTGCATAAAGTACTGCCCTACAACCTATGCAACCTAGATCCTACTCTCAGTTCTATCAGCATATCCTGGGCAAGTTAACTCCTCCGTTTTAACTTCTCTGCCTACGTAAGAGCATTTGTAAAGAAGCACCTGCATAAGTATTATCCACGGACCCAGGACAAAAAACCTTCACAGCCAGAGGGTCACTTCCACGTTGCCTTGAATAGTTCCAAATACAAATACATCAGCATGAAAAACTGAGGCAAACACCAACAGTCAACAGAAGGAGAGGCTATGTGGGACAACCAGGAACTGAATCAGATAAACTCCCATTCCTGTATGTAAGTCACACACAGGTAACTTAGGTAACTTTTTACCGTCAAAAAAATAAAAATTAAAACAGAAAAACATCAACAGACTAAATTAATGATTCCCATGTAACAGCATCCCCAAACTATTTAGGGACCAAAAGCAAGATAGACTAAAAACTAAAAAATGTAAATCTGACAATCTCTGCTGTGTTGCGATGAAATTACATAGCTGCTAAGAATAATTCACTGAGGAGGCAATGTCAGTAGAGGCGCACCAATATATCGGTCTATATTGGATCAGCACTGATAAAAGGAAAATTGACATTATTGACAATTGGCCGGTGTAGCCAATAATGTCACTGATAAATGTTGATAAATGCCACGTGCATGTACGCATCCAGCTGGTAAGTCGGGGGGGGGGGGGGGGGGGAGGAGAAGAGAGACACACCACACACCACTCTCTCAATCCTGAACCTTCCCGCTGGCGGCTAGGACATAAATCGGCATCACAAACAGCATTAAGAGACTCTGGTCCAGAAAGAAAAGTCAGAATAGAGGGAGTTGGGTAGGACCCATTAGTGGCTTTACTTAAAGAAGTAGCAGGGACAGAGAATCCCAGGTGGGATAACGATAGGTTGAGGCCTGCCTGGAGTGACTCAGGAACCATACCCGATCACTAGGCTAAGGTTGCTGCTGCTGCCCAGGGTTATCCCAAGAAAGGGTGCCTGTTGTGGCTGCTGGCCACATGCCTGCAGTTAGGGGCCAAAAAGAATGCCCAGCTCCAGGAACAGGTCACCCGGCTGAGTAAGAAGTTGGAGGATGTGAAGGATTCCAACAGTGCGGCATGTGAGGCTGTGCGAGCTGCCCAGGTCGCTTAGAGACATTAGAACAGAGGGAAAAAAAGATTATGATTGCGCATGTGGCTGCTTCCCTCCAGAAGAGGGCACAGTTGGTGCAGGCTGTGGAGCCCTTCTTCGAGAAGGTGCGACAGTGCCTGTATAGAAAAAAAAATGGAAGCTAAGCTTTAAGATCACGGGGAGGGGACAAATGAAGGAGAAAAGATTGATGACAAGCCTGGTGCCGAACCACCCCCACATGTCCCTGCCCAGAGGGAAGAGCTCAGACAAGCATTCCCAGTAGTAGTAACTCACTCAAAGCCACAAGGGAGAAATCCCTGAACAGCACTGCGCTCCTTTACCCATGCGGAGATTTGAGATATACAAGAGCAGCATAAGTCCAAGCCAGGAGAGCCAGTAATAGACTGGCTAGTTCAAATGTATAGTGAAGGGGCCTCCACAATATCAGTGAGCTGTGCCAAGGCAGCCCAACTCATCCTGCACCCCAAACTCCAGTTAAATCAGTTTTCAAGAAGTGATAAAAATGTTATTTTGTTTTCTGCTGCACTACAAGCAACCACTGCCAGTTATGGTAATATAGAAAAAAAGCTTAACCCTGCCCCTTGGGCGTGGGCCAATTTAAAGGAAGCTGTCCACTGCTTGTATCAATTAGCGCTAACTGAAATCATTCGTGCAGCAGTTTAAACTCACACACCAAATGCAAAAGTTGTGACATTACTGTTATAAAAGAAGTTTTGCCAATGAGCACCAACAAAGTGCACCTCAGCCTTGTTGGCCTTGGAGCCAAAGGCAGTAGATCACCCGGTAAGAAACGCAATCCAGTGATTAGTGCAGCTTCTACCCATTTTGCAGAAGCCAGGACTTCAAGCCAACAAAAACCGCCAAGGCCATGGCGGTGGCCTCAATGAAAGACAAACCCCCTGACCCCACCAAATTGTTAAAAAAAAGCCAGAGAAAGCCAGCCCAAGACTCCGCAAGCAAGAATGTGAAAAGACTTGTTAGCTGCCAGTTTCAATGAAGTGCAAATCGATAGACTGCCCACCAATGTCCTGCGAGGACTGTGGGCTAAACACTGTAGCAAAGGCAAGCCCAAAAGTGGAGCCTTCTGCGCCACCAACAGTGTCACCAGAGAGATTCTCTGCCCCAAGGGCAGAACTGTCAACATTTTCCCAAGCACATGTGGGGCCGCCAGTCTTTTCCTCCCCTGATCGTGTGGCCTAAGAAGTCCAGCCAGCCCAAGGAAAGAGGCCATCATAGGGGCAGTAGCAGGCCGGAGACCAGTATCTAAAGTTAATATTGGCCCCTTAATTCAGATACCCATACAAATTCAATAAATACAAATGAAAAGTCAATCGATATGCTATTAGACACAGATGCCCAGATATGCATTTTAGATTCCGCAAATTAGAAAGGGGAGGAAAGAACCCCTTATCAAGTAAATAAGGTCAGAGCCACTAGACGACCAAGACATCTAGTCCAAGTGACCTTCGCGCTATCTAATAGCTCTAAAGTAACAGCAACAGCAGTAATACTTAAATAAAGACCAAGCTTACTAAGACTTAATGTACTAAGGGGGCGCAAATCAAGACTCGCATGGTGAGGGACAGAGTGGGGCTGGGCCAGGCGGAAAGCGCCTGGCCCAGCGCGGGGCATGGGATGGAGCCACGGGTGGCTCATCCATGTGGCACAGGGGGAAGGGGGACAGGTCTCCAGCATTGCACGCACCCCCAGGGGAGGCATAGGGGGCATGTGCCCCCTGGATTTGTGTGTGGGGCAAAGGTGAGCTGCCCACTGCAGGCTCGTGGCCAGGGGCAGCACTGGCCTCTTCCCAGCTGGGCCAGGGCTGCACTAGGAGCTGGTGCTGGGCAGGTGGCTATGGGAGGGCCACAGTGAATTTTGGGGTGGCTGTAGCCCACTCTGCAGCCCCTCCTCCCAACACCGCCGCTGCCCACCCCAAGCACAATCCCAGCCCAGTCGCAGTCCCTGCTGGGAAGAGACTGGTGTAGCCCCTGACCCCAAGCCTGCAGCAGGCAGCCTGCCCTTGCCCCGTGTACAAATCCAGAGGGCATATGGCCTCCCCAGGGGTACAAGCAGCAGCAAGGAAATGCCCCCCTCCCCTCTGTGCCCCTCCAAATGACCCACCCGTGGCTCCATCCCATACCCCACCTCACCCTGGCTGGGCAGCACCTACCTCTGCCCCAACCCCACTGCCTCCCTCACCGTGGGAGCCTCAATTTGCAACCTTCCCCTCCCCCCCCACGCCTCTTCCGCCCTACAGACTTACTGGCCAGACGCTGCTCTCCAAGCTGCTGGGCCACGTATTGGCTATCAGAACAGTATCAGCTGCTTAATAATCAGCCGTTGGTATCAGCCAAAAAAATCTTTATCGGCGCACCGTAAATGTCAGACTTGTGTCTTTAATTGGTCAACTCTTTGCTAATGTGCTTGGGCTTTGCAAATAAGTTTACCTACAAGCAGTCTCATAAAGGAACTTGGATTAACATTGATCCAGCCACCTATGGTCAGCAAGCAGTGAAGCTGAAGAGCAAACCCAAGGCACAGACAACATGTCTAGTGATTTGTACCAGTTGAGTTTAGACAAGATAGCAATATCAACTATTATTATTGCTCTTATAAAAATCAACCCAGCTAAGTCACAGCTTTCTCGGTCTAGGTTTGGGAGCTGCAGCAATGCTGCTACCCTGTTTAGTCTCAAGTATAGATAAGGGCTTGTCACTCTTTACTGGCTTTCAAAATGGAGCCTTCTCATCATTTCTAGTCCAGCTTTGATTTGTTCAACTTCTCTGTCAAGTTGGAATGGTTTGTAAACTGCACCACCAGAGCTACTTCTAAGAAAGGCTCCCTTTTCTACTGAAATAGTCTTACTGGAGTATTACGCCCCCAAAAAGTGGTCAACATTATGAGTTAAAAATAAAAAGCAGCAGCATTTCATACAGGTATGTTATTTCACCCCCACATGACCCTAGTTAAACTGTTGTACCTGTACCCTCACTACGGGGTTTGTACTGTTTTAATTGTACCAGTACTGTTAAATCCACTCAATTCATTTATGCACATTCCAGTTCTACATTTTCGCTTGTTTAATTTTAAAAACTTTAACCTTGCCTCCCTCCCCCAGATCTAGATACGGTCAGCACCTCCACAACTGCCTCCAAATCCATGGCTATTGGCAGGGAATTTAAAATAAGTGACTTGGCAAATGGATTCCACTTTTTCTTATTTGAGACAATAGCAATACTCTGCCTTTGGAGAACTAACATGCTAAGGCACTGGGATATGGCACCTGTTGCTATATTACATAGTTATTATATAGTAAAATAAAGTGCATTAAGGAACGAACATGACAAAACATCGCAGATGGTTATAAAACTCTACCACTGATGATCTACCAGTCTCCACTAAAAAAGCTGGTTTTGCAACATCAGTTAAAAATGTAATTGTGACTTGAGTGGCCATTTAGTCCAGCTGGTTAGAGTGTGGTGTTAATAACCCCAAGGGTACAGGTTCAATCCCTGGTTGGATTAGATCAGTGGTTTTCAACCTGGGATTTGCAGACTGTCTAAGGGGCCCACAAAAGATGACTATGGTCAAAAGTATATAAACACCCACACTTAAGGTTCAAATGGGTCTGCACCTCCATTTGAAATTTCCAAAGGAGCCTGCAAATGAAAAAAGGTTGAAAAATCACTGTATTAGATGATCTCTTGAGGTCCTTTCCAGCCTTACTTTTCTATGATAGTCCAAAAGCCACCTTAGCTAGGATAAATCACATTTATACAAACATCAGATTGCTTATTATTTTAAAATTCCATGAATGTAGCTACGAGGTTACCAAGTAGTATTGTTAACTGACTGTCCACTAGTTAAAGTGAGTTTGGAGATGCACTTTGATCTGTTCAATTACTTGTGTCCACACACACACACACACACACACACACACACACACACACACTCTGTAGGAAAAAAAAGTTGCACTTATGTCAAAGTTAGTTAGCTGACCCTTCCCTAAACTTGATCTATTTTTCTAATGCACATAAGCTCTAAGATTCATAGCTGCCTGTAGAGTTAGGGATAATGCCAATGAGCTGTCAAGTGTCCCATCTATTTCATTCTGTTTTGCACAAGCAGCAACTACATGAAATTTGGCTCCTCACAGACCCAGCCAGGTTGTCTATTCACAGTTTTTTTCTCAGCAACATAGCTGTGCCGTGCAAACCTGACGTGTAAAAGCATGACACTGGTGTAGAAAGTGGCTTTACCTGGTGCAACTTGCCTCAGTTTGGAAGTATAATTTTTGCACCCACAAGAAATAGAAGGGACAGAAGATTTGGGATTCTTTGGGGGGTTTTTTAAACCAGCCAGTCAGCAGTGATCATAGGATCCCAGCAAGACAATCATCCAAATGTGTCTTGAAGGCGTTCAAAGCGGGTGTTTGAACTGCCCCCACTGGCAGTCTATTCCAAACCTTGGGGGCTCAGATAGTGAAGTTCTTTCTTATGTCCAGCCTGAATCGGTAATTTGCCAGTGGTAAATAGGCAACTAGATTTTTCCAAGTTTCACTGTAATACGTAGTAAGCATAAGAATCAGAATCTGTGCAATCAATCAGATAGTCATACTTCTTGGGACTCTTATGGAAGCAGTAGTTCTCATAAGCAGGAAGCGAGGAGGAGATCTCAGTAAAATAATCTGGCACGTACTTCCAACATACAAGAGCAGGCTGGAACTCAAAATAAAGTTATTCCAAAATAAGCAGTTCAGTAGTATTAACTCTTATCTTGGGCATTTATAGCAACATAGGAATGCAAAGTACACAGGACACAAGCAAGAAAAATAAGAATAATGAGCAATGGACTTTATTTTTGTTACCTTAGGGCACAAACACAGGTTAGCAGGATGACAACTTTCAAACAGAAAGGTCTGCATGGAAGTGGATGATCCCAGCTTTATAAAATGGGAGAAGGGAAGTGATCACAAAGGAAGTATGTTACAATTTTAAAATAAATCTGATAGGGAAATTTTATGCAATACCTGAAATAAAACAGAAAAAAAATGAACACAGATATTAGCTGGAATTAAAGCTTCTTGCATCAACTGCTCAAACTACAGGAAATCTTCCATGATTATGATCTAAATTAAAAGGAGTTCAACAAGAAAGGTACTAAATTGGGGGATAGCAACGTGTTTGGGCAGAGTGCCAAAAACACCCACAACATCAACTTGTTAGATGTTGGTGTGCCAGGGGCAGAGGGTGGGGGAGTCACGAGGGGCCTGATCCTTGTTGTGGCAGCACAGTCCCTGCCCCTTCACTCGCATCCTCCCCAAGGGGCACATGCACCTACTGCCAGCAACAAGCCAGGCTGGGGCTCTGTGGAATCTGGTGCAGCTGCTTGCAGCCTCGTGGCTGCCTGCTACAGCCAGCTCAGGCTCTGGGCAGACCCCTGCCACCCACCAGGGAGCACAGACTGCTTGCAGCAGGTGGAGGGGGGGAAACGCTGCAAGCAGCTGCACTGGGGCCCACAGAGCCCTGGCCTGGCTTGATGCCAGCAATGGATGCATGCACATGTGCCTTGAGGTGGACAGTGGAGAAGAGGCTGGGGCTGTACTACCATAACAAGGATTGGGTGCCTCACAGCTCCCCCACTTACCACTCCAAGGCGCAAATGCCAAGCAAAATGTCTTCATGTCATGCTCTGGTGCACATGCCAGGGGTTGCCTACCCCAGCCCTAAATTATAAAAAGGGACTCATACCAGTGTTACACTGCGGAATTCTGGGACTTCTGTGTAGACACTCTGGATCTGCTACTTACAGACAGAGAAAGAACTAAACAAGCATATGAGTTCAAACAGAAATGCCTGGAATCAGCAATCAGCAGGGGAATGAGGGGGGGAGGGTCAAAGCCAAAGAACTGTGCAAGTATCCAGTTCAGGAGAACACAGCTGGGGTAAATCAGAAAGACTGAGTAAAGGGAACCAGGAAAAAAAAAAAAAAAAAAATATGAAAATTCACTACCAAGGGGGGAAAAAAAAAAAAAAAGACTCCTAAGAAAACTCCTTGAAGTACCGCAGAACACAGATCATCAGAAAAAAAAACAAAAAAAAAAAAATGCAAGGAACAAAATTTGGCCAATACAGCTTCACAAAGAAGTGTCAAACAGACAAAAGCAAACCCGTCTTGGAAATGTAAAAGCAGAGGCACAGGCAAATATGAGGAGTCACTCACTGAAGGCTCGAAGGGAAAGATAAACGCGCGCGCCAGGGAGGGGAGGAAGAAGAAGATAATGGTGCCAAAGATAAAAGGAAATATAAAGGTCTTTAAATACAAGGGAAAGTAGCATTAAGAAAGTAAGTACATTAATAAATGAACTGTTCAAATGAGTTACTTAAGAAGAGATGCACTATTTTAAAACCAACAGGAAAATATGGAAAGCAATTAGCAAGAGAAGATCATGTAAGAAGTGTTTAGAGTGCAGTATGCCTATAAAAATGCCAATTTAATTCTGAATTACAGAGAGGTTGAATCGCATCATGAAGCAGGGAACTAACTGTCTCCACGTACAGCTCTTATGAAACAGACCATGAAATACTACTAGTGTGCCCACCTAAAGCACAAGTATGCCACAGTGCCAGAGGTATACACATAAATGGTGAGGGGTACACAATTTGCCAGTGTATACCACCATAGAGGTCTAGCAACAACCAAGGAGGATAAGGTAATAACTCAAAGGGGCCAAACAAATTAGTCAATCTAGACAAGAGTTCTCTCAAGCATATTTGGATCTTCAACTAAATGTTTTGTTTTGTTCAAGAACTAGAAAGAAGCCATTATCAGAACAAGACAAATGAAATGACTGTTCCTCTGCATGGAACTGCAACCTCTTCCCAGTCTAGAGCTATCTTAATTTGCAATAGCACCAATATGTTCCATAAAGAGAATCTGGAATCAATCAACACTCCCAGAAGTACAACTCTGACCATCTTACTCATAGAGAAAACTTTTCACTGATTATAACTAGGGTCTGTGACCACTTCTCAATATTTTCCTACATGTACAGTATTGAGTAACATGCAAGTAGTAGCAGCAAAGGGGCTGCTAGCAACTGTCCAGGTGAAGACTAATTAGGACAAAATGGCAGGCTGCTGCTGTCCTCTGTCTTAAGAAAAGGGCAACTTCAGGCTGCTTGACATTCAGAGCATTAGCCTCTAGATAACCAGCATCACAGCTGCAACTAAACAGGGTAGACACTGTAGTTATAGTTACAATAGTTTCTCTTCTAACCAGGTTTTGACCAGCCCCTATTTTTACAGCACAAAAGTTTTAGCAATATAGAATTGAAAAGCATTTCTCTGAAGATGACCCAAGCAATTCCATATTGACCACTCCCAATGGCTCTCATTCCATTGCCAATGTCAGATATCTTTCTAGATACCAGCAGCACAAATTGGAATGTCTGAGCAGAAGGGGACTTTCTAGCTCAATGCATTAGTTGTGTGAACACTTTCCATCTTAATTTGAACTTGTACAGCATCATTCAAGACAACATGGTGACAAAAATGTAAGTGTAGAATTTGGACCTACAATGAGAAGTCAGAAATTCTGCTAGACCAGAATTGACCTCTCTTTCATGTGTAACTAGAGAAGCAATTATTTATCACTATAGCAAGATTAATTATTCTTAACACTAACACAAAATAGATCTGTCAAGAAAGAAGAGGCCATTGTAAGAACAACTTTTCCCTTACCATAATCAAACCATCTTCTGGAGTTTCCCAAGAGCTTCATTTCACAGTACTAGTTTGTTACTGCTTTTTGCCCATTAAGTAGTACAGAGGTGCACCATGGCCACTGATTTAAAATAAAAACTGGACTGATTTTTAAACTGGGACTCAACCCTCTTTCGTATAAAAGTTCTCTTGCGCATTGTGCCAAAACCTATGACATGCAATCAGTTGGCAACCTCCTGAAATTTCAACTAAATCTCACTTAGAACAAGTTAATTTTGAGTTAACCTTTTAGAAAGCTGAGGAAACTTCTCTGAACGCCATTAACAAATGGCTCACTTCTTATTAACACTTTCCAGATGGTAAAAATTCTCCCAGCATACTGGGACAAAGCTGGAATGGGACACTTCTTAAATATGAAGATAGCCACACACAGACATCCACCAAAATAATTAGGAATATGAATCAATGCTGACAGAAGCCCACTGATGGAGAAATGCAGCTCTGCTCCCCGGGCTGGAGTGCTTCCTGAGCCAAACAGAGCCAGCCTAGCCCATACCCAGTCCAGCAGAAGTGCATTTAGAGGGTTGAGTGGCAAGTCTCACACAAACAACCCATGAAATGAGAAAAATTCACTTTAAGTTAGGAGCGACAGTACTTGTGCTTTGGAAAAAAAATTAGCACACTATTGGTCAATCTCAAATTAAGTCTTTTACAAATAAATTTTAAATCTATTTTAGTTTTTTAGCTGCCAACTTAGCCAATCGCTCTGGGACTTTGCAGGAAGATACCCTGCTGGGCACAGTAGCTTGTTTCCATAACTATTCTTCTATGATTCAGCACAGATCTTGTAATCATATTAGAAGCCTTGAGACATGGAACATTTAGTTCTATTTTTCATGGTGTCATATTTTTGCTGTTTCAGATTATAGCAATTTTAGGCTTGACGTCTTGGGCAGCAATCGGCCAAGAGGCCTTTCATTAATGTCTCCAACCCTTTCTTGGAAATTCTGAGTTTAATGATGCATTAAAAGCTCATTATGGCAAATACTTACCTGGCAGGTTTTTAGATCTGTGTAGCACTTGGGATATTAAAGCTGCATGTTTATAATACAGAAAAGCCCATTCTAGGATAACCTCAAACAGCAAAACGATATTATTCTTCTGTTACAATAGTGTCCAAGGCCCTTTCTGCTGGGCACCCTGCGAACACAGCAACACAGTCTCTGCCCTGAAGAGCTTACAATCTAATTTAAAACATGATACAACAAGAGGATGTGACCAAAGAAAGGAAGCACAAAGGTAACAATCAAATACGTAAAGTGGCACACACAAATACCTGCCTGAAGTCAAAGGTCTTGGGTTTTCCTCCCATTAATTTTAGGGTCTAAAAGTACCTGTCTGGCCAGGTGAATGGCAAGCCCTGTACTTGGTACTTTTAGACTAGACAAAGCACTTGAAAGTATGCAAAGACCAATCCTGCACTGACTCCGGGAAACCAAGTCAGTGATTTAACACACCATTTTTCATTTAGTTCCTGATTCTGCACAAGTGGAGCTTTATAAAGCAAAGTAGGAAGAGACTTGCATCACCTGCATCCTACTTGAACCTGGCACCTGTCCTGCCAACACTTAAGCTTTACGTTAAGGACTTCTTCCTCTCTAGTGCCAGAGTAAATTATCTACTAATTATCTCTGATCTTCCTTTAGTGTGTGAACAAGCCAGTGCATTAGAACAGGAATCTCCATGCTGTGCCAATGCAAAACATCCTTGTGAACAGCCACAGGACTCCCATTCTACTGACAGCTATGGTTAAACCTGCTTTTCAAAGCAGAGTCAGGCCATGTATATTCCTCTGCACCTTACAGCACAAGTTCCTCCCTCCCTAGCATTTTCTCTTTCTACATTTAATCTCATTAGAGTACTTCTATTTATTCCCCTTTTACCACTCCAAAGCATTTCTTCTCTTCCCTGACCATCACATAATGACATACATATGCACACCTCTTCACTGTCACTTAGCCTGACTATATATACAGGAGTTAGCACTTTTATTCTCTTTCAGCATAACTCAAATCTACTTGGTCCCTGATCACTTTTTTTCCTTCTTTGAACTCTGATTTGTCAATACCTAGCTGGTAGAACACTCAGAAATTAACACAATATCCCAAACCATGCCAGTCCCAAAGAAATTACCTCCCCACTCCACATGGTGATTCAGCCTCAGAGAATGAGCATTCAACCCCAAACTGCATTGGCTTTTTGTAGCCATATCACATTGCAAACATCTGTTCCATCTCCTGTACCCAAAGTTTCTTTTAACATCACTGCTACAGAGGTTTCTCAGGCCGGTTTGGGGATCTACTTCCAAGCATTTTGATATGTTCATTCACTTTTCTCATTGACCATAATATTATTTTATTAACACTGACTTCCTTTTTAGCAGTAAGCAGATGCTCTGAAACCCCTATCTAAAAAATGTCACTCTCCTGACCCCAAAGGGGGGGCCCCACAAACAAAACACTGATCTGGATTTTAATTTGCCATGTAAACAGTGTATGCGCTACATGAAAACAAGCACAACAAAAGACTATGATGTACGTATCATATTTAACAGAGTCCAAGACCTCTCCCCTCCATAATTAGACTCTATACATGGAAAGTTTATAAAATTGTTATAATTTTCCACTTGTGGAATATAATTATTGGAGGATTGTCTTAAGTCTGTCCCCACCATCATGGCAGCAGGGAAGGCAGTAGTAGGGACTTCCAGCAGGCTAGGGGGAGGGGGAAGAGAGACACTGTAAGGTGGGAAGAGCAGTGGGGAAAGGTAGTAGAGGGAGGCATACAACTTAGGCCCTGCCCCCTCCACTTACCCCAGCTTGTGCCTGCCCCCCCCAGCCTTACTCTTACTTCATGCTGGCAGGTTCCAGCCACGCTGCAGCCTGGGGCATGAAGCAGGGCAGGGCTCTTTGGTTGCAGGAGAGCAGAACAGGAGGGAGGGAGGGTCAAGGCCAGAGCTGAAGTTGGAGCTACAGCAGCTGCCTATCCCGTTCCCACCTCCCCCCTGACTGCCCCTCACTCTATTCCAAGACAAGGGGCTCTTTTTCTTTTCCCACCCCCTCCTCTCAGGTCAAGTAGGGAAAAAACCCGTGTCTTGGAATAGAGCAAAAACAGGGTTCAGGATGATTTCTCCAACTAGCTTCTGCACTTAAAGACATCCTACAAAAAGAGAGCCTCTTTGAGCCACATTTTACTGGATTCGTTAACCAGATACATATTAATTGAAATCTCCAATGTCCTCCAACTTGAGGAATCTCATGAATTGACATTTTTTGTCACCTATCATAAAGATTAATATATCAGTTACGGATAAGTCATCATCCAGCCCTTCAATAACAAGGTTGGCACCCAACTCCCCTTCACACACAGCCAACATGCACATAAAAACCAGCACCACCAAACAAATAAACAAACCTTAATCTTAATACTAGCACCCTAGAAGTACTTCTTGTCAGTAACTTATCAGCATTCAAAGGTCTCTAGATGTAAATTAACTTGACACTTAATACAAAGAGATGTTACGTAAAATCCACATTTGAAAAATGAAAATGATGGACACAGAATGGCCATATTTATCCTGGCACTAACAGAGGAGACCTGGGCCATCAGGGACCAGCAATGCAAACAACACTTCCTAATGCCAAAACTAAGGCACTAATGAATTCACTGTGCTCTTTTCAGCAATTCATACTCCGGATATCCAAATTCTTCAAGACACAGTTTAAACAGCAGTTCACTTTCATTCCCTTTCTTGCTTAGGACAACCAGGAATATTAAGCAGAAGAACAACAGTTTAAAGCTTCAAAAGATGTTGGTATCAATTACCGCAGTAACTTGAGGAGCTCCTTTCCTTCCACAAAGACAGACAAGCATGCATATCCGAAAGCAGTGGTTTTCAACATTTTTTCTTTTGCGGACCCCTAAAAAATGTTGAATGGGGGTATGGATCCCTTTGAACTGTAAGTGTGGGTATTCACATACTTTTGATTGATCATAGTCTCCCTCAGGGGTCCGTGGACCACAAGCTGAAAACCACTGTCCTAAAGTGATATGTAGATTTTGGATAAACAGACAGAACTGGGGAAAACCATTTAAGAGTACGGTTAACAAGGCAGACAGCAGAGCAGCTGCAGTACACTCCTTTAAAGGGGGGGGGGGGGCACCAATGAGAAAAGGAACTCTTGCTTCTAAAAAGCCAATTTTGTGATACCCAATGTTCCCATCTAAAAGCCTTTTGCAAGCATAATCTGGTCTCCAGTGGAGAAGGCTCCCCATTTCTGTCAGGGTTTACACTATGGGTGTCAAACATATGGCCTGCAGCCTGGATCCAGCCCATAGATGTTTATCAGGATGTTGTAAGGAGTTACTTGCCGCGATGAACATGGCAATTGGTGGCAGGAAGGTGAACAGAGTCAAACACAGCCCTGGTCACCCTCTGACCTGATCACCTGTCACCACTACCACATCCCTACCTCCCTACCCACTGACCTCTGCCACGTGCCCCATGCTGGAGCTGCTGCTACAACATAGCACATGTGGTAACAGCAGATCTGGCTCCAGCATGGGGTATGTAGCAGTAGCAGCTCCAGCTTCAACACAGGGCACGAGACAGGGGCTGCAACCACTGCAGCCAGGTATGTGCCCCAAGTTGGAAACAGCTGCTGCCACTGCTTTCTCAGGCCCTGAGTTGGATCCAGCATGCAAAGGGCCCCGTGGACATCCCTGCACTAAATTACTGTTTGTCTAGCAATTCATAATGAAGGCTATTTAAGGAAAAATTAAAGAGAGATCAAAAATCATATGAGGATATGCCTCTTGGAGTCAGCTGTCACTGTCCTGCAGCAAAAACTCATCTGATCCCTGCAATCCCCTTAACAGCAGCCTCTCGCCTTCCTAACATATCTCCCCCCTCCCCCTTCATACAGAGCATGTCATCAGTAAGATCACCTCTGTAACTCTCATGGCAACCAGGCCACCTTCTCTCAATTCCCTGTTCCACCATGTAACCATTCAAGCTCCTGACCCCCAGCAGCTGTACGCTGCTGCACTTTATCCACTCTTGTGTCATTCTTGCCACAGACACATTCCCTGCCCACTGGCTAGATTCTCCCAAGCCTCTCCGTGCATCTTGTTTGACCAGAATCCCCACCCACCACCTTCACAAGGCTGCCAAGCTCTCCAAATGCAAGTCCTGTTGGGAGAGGATCTCCAGGAGGAACACCTGCAGGGTGCTCCACCTGGAGGAGCCATCTGGGAGTCCCCAACAGGTCCTGCACAGAGCTACCACTTCCCTGCTCACCCAGGGCTCTTGGGGGCAAGAACCACCTGGCCCCACTACTGGCTGCAAAGGCCTGGGGGCAGCACCCCACGCTCTTGAGCCTGTGGGCTCCTGCCCAGCGCCGCCCACGCACCCCGACCCGGCCTCGGACACTTGCACCCTGCTCCTACCGCCTTCTGCGTGGAACCGAGCCGCTTCTCAGTGTCCAACCATCGCCCACAGCCCCCCGCCCCCCGCGGCAAGGGGAAGGCGCCAGGTGGGGCTGCGCGACGGCAGCGGGGAGCCGAGGGGAGGCACCTGCTGCAGGCGGGAAGGGCAGGAGGCGGGGCGGACGCCCCAGGCAGGGCGAAGGCCTGACCGCGAGGCTGGGCGGCAGGTGCGGGGCACGGGAGAGCCGACAGGAGGGACCCGCGCCCAAGAGAAGGCCGGGGGCCGGCCCGCACAGACGGACGGACGGCAGCCCGCGAGGACAGGCCCCCGCCGCACTCACCGGGGCACGCAGTTTGGCGCGGAGCGGGCGATCTCCCAGGT
>NW_005842436.1:227264-228097 GCF_000455745.1 Alligator sinensis
GGGTGGCCCCGACTGGCTGCCGGGCGCTGGTTCTGTCTCGCATGGGGGAGGCCTGCGAGTCCGGCGGCTGCTGCCTGCTGGGGTAGCCGGGAGTCGCGGGCCTGGGGCGCGCTGCTGTAGCCCCCCCTGCCCCGCCTTGTGGCCTCCTACACGAGGGATGCAGTGCCCGCCCCGTCGGATTGCCCGGGGCCTGCGGGGGGGCAGCAGCGGGGATGACCGACGCTGTGGGCCCCTCCCGCGCCTGCTCCCCATCACTGTTCCCAGCTGAGCTGGCCCCGCAGCAGCCTGCCTAGGGCGGAGGGGAGGCAGGCCTGTTTGTTGCATGCAGCAAACCCACCACCAACCAAAAGCCCCCCTTAAAAAGGGAGGCCACTGACACCACAGCTGATTGCTTCGAGTCGAGTGGAGTCCGGAGACTGTTGGGGCACCTGTAACAACCCTCCTCCACTCTGCCCTGTGTTTGGTTAGTGGAGGAGGATTTAAGGCTACTGAGACCATAACTGATTGCTTGGGACAAACCAAAGAAGACACCAGGAATGGAAGTGAGGGTTATAGGTGGAGAACAAGGGCTCCAGCTCCAGCCTCTGAAGCTTCCACCAGACAGCAGCAGCAAGGGAGGGAAAAGCTTTGGAGGAGAAGGGAAAGGGATTTTTACCGGCTTTGGGGACTTTAAGCTGGCTGTGTGCTGTCTGGCCATGCTGGTTGGTGGCGGGGACCGAGCCTGGGAGCAGGGTGCAGCCAGGATTTGCTTCCTGTCCCCCCACTTTGCCAAATCCTGGATCTGCCCCTGCCCCTGCAGCATGGAAAGTGCTAGACATGCAAAATACTGTTCT
>NW_005842436.1:228107-278712 GCF_000455745.1 Alligator sinensis
CTAGAATTTGCTTGAGTGCAGGATCCTGCCCATAGGAGCAAACTGTGGTCCTAGCAGTTGCTGCAGATTATGTTGAATTGGACGGGACCCCAGAAGAAAGTCTGCACTTGTACATCTGCAAACAAGTACTCCATTTACACAGGAACTCTCCCAGCAGCAGCTGCAAACAAAGCTAAGGGGCATTCCTAATCTGTGGGCAGGCAAGCTCCCATAAGGGTGAGAGATTGTTTTCATTGCAAGCTGACGTTTGGCAGGCACATACCCCACCTAACCTGATGCAAAATCCAACTTCCCTAAAAAGAGTATTTTCTGAGTGAACTGTCTCTCTGTCTTTGGTCAGGGTGAATGGGAGGGTGGGGAGCATGGTTTTGAAGAGAACAGGTAGCACCGATCTTGAACTATGGGGCATGAATATTGTAGAGTTTCACTTTAGAAATGTGTCTGAAGATAATTTGTCAAAGCATCTCTGAAAAGACTAGGTCTACATATTTCAAACGTGCTTTATTTCCAATTCCTCAGAAAGATTTAGGTCACTGGATTTATAACACATGACAATTTTGAATCCCTCTGAACTTTATAGAATCTTGCTTTCAAGACCAGGAGACTTGTGAAATTTAGAAGCAAACTTACAGTTTCTACATTTTGAGAGACAGGGAAGAGAGTTTCCACAAAAGCCTGATTTTTTTACTTCTTGTCAACGTAGAAAAAAATGCATTTGGGTGTTTTTTTATGATGTGAAATTGGCCACGCAGGGGCTTAGAAATTGTTTTTTAAACAACTAAGATAAAGATGGAAAGGTTTGGGAGGCAATGGTTTTCTGCATTTTAGAAAGTCAAGTAACATCTTTGTAATATTGTAACTCAAAGCGATCACAACATCTTTACAGAGGAATTGTCCAAGTGGATTGCATCGTGGTCCAGCTAGCCTACTGTCCCAGCTCTGATGGCAGCCAGTACCAGTTGCTTCACAGGAAGGAGAAAGAAGCCTTATAGGGCACATCTTGATGAGTGGGAACATGCACTTTGTGGCTCCTCAAAGGCTTTTGAGCTGCCACAAAACACACATGGCACACGTGAAAAGGTTCTCCATGTTGCACATTTGCAGCACAGAGTCAAAATTAGGTACTGGAAAATCCTGATATCTAAAAAATCCTGACCAAAAAAATGCAGGGTGGCACATATGGTAGCAGCGTACAGTGCCCGAAACCAGAGCCTGGCTGCCCAGAGCCACGCTCCAGCTAAGCTGCCAGCCAGGTTTGGCGTGCCCAGATCACCACTGCTGCAGCCCTGGGAGGCCCCCAGGACCCCAGGTAAGGCTGCTAGGGCCAGCCCAGGTGCTAGCTTCAGCCTCCCCTACCCAACCTGGGGCAATTTGCCACGTGCCAGACCACACATGCAGGAGTATTCCCCAGGTACAAATAGCAGCGGCACAAAGTTGTACCGCTGCTATTTGTCCCACGGGAAACACATGTGCTGCACACATACCCATAGTGTAACAAAATGTCTGTAGTTTGTTTTTTAACCTTATCAGCTAATGATTGATCAGGATAACATGAGGCATGAGTGTAAATCTACTCTTACAATGTTTGTATCCTATGTATTAAGAATGTAAATGTTCTGAACCTGCCAAGCTGTCAGCCACAATGATCTCTTGTGACAATGAATTCCACAATTGTGCACTGAATTAAAGAGTATTTCCACTGATCAGTGTTAAATTTGCTGCCTTTCAATTTGGGGTCCCCCTTCTGGGTTTGGAAAAAGGAGGAATAAAGCATCTTGCTTATCTTCCTTTTCTGTTTCATCATTCTGTGTCCCTCCAGCTTTGCAGCCACTGGTTTAGAAATGGGTAGTTTGTATGGACCTGCCTTTTTTTTGGTTGAAGAGTAGTACCTCATGCTGATTTAGCAGTAGTGCCAACTGTTGCAAAACTATTGTGAGACTTGGGATTTCTAAGTCAAAATAACTCTGACTCTCAATCGAACCCTCAGATCTCTGGATTTTCCCAGCTGGTAACTTACCAGTGGTAAGTCTGTGGAGAGGAAGGGGCAGGGGGGAAATCAAGGCCCCCACAGTGAGGGAGGGAGTAGGGCAGGAGCAGAGGCTGGGATGAATGGGGCCCCGGGCCAGAACAGGATGCCCAGAGGTGCGGAGGAGGGGCGCGGCCCCTGCAGCAGCGGACACCCTCAGGGGAGGCACGGGGAGCACGCACCTCCTGCGAAGCAGAGGCAGGCTCAGGGCTCTGCGTCCTGCTGCTTTTGCCCCAGGAGCTCAGCCGTGCAATGCCAGTGTGCTTCCTGCTGCCGGGTGGGCAGGGGACATGCCACATGGTCAGTGCGCCCTGCACCCCCTGCCTGCCCAGCAGGTGGCAATGGTGTCATGCAGCTGAGTTCCTGGGGACTTCAAACTCCCCACACACACCCACAGCCCCCCACACCTTCACAAATAACCTGCGCCACACGCACACACTTCAAAAATAGCATCTCATGATTTACGTGCCAATCTCTTGCTTGTTTTAAGAGTTTGTCTCATAACTTTTGGCACAGTGGGGTTGGCAATATTGATTTAGCTTAATTGGTACTATTGTCTCATGTAGATAAGGCCCATGTTATGTCCTTTTCTTCTCCTCTCTACACTAAATAGTTCTTAGTTTTTCCTTTCCTCCTCACCAGGAAGACTTGCCAAGCACCCAATCATCATTTTTTCTCCAGAACCATTTCAAACCCTCAGGCTGCTCACACTGAGCTGCATTGCCCCACACAGTGGCATTTAGGCAATCTGCTTCTTTCAGCTTTGGTTCAAGAAAAACTCATAGAATCATAGGGCTGGAAGGGACGTCCATGGTCATTTGGCCCAATTTCCTGCAGGAAGGCTATGAATTATTGTTGACAAATGTTTATCCAGTTGCCTCTTGAAACCTCCAGTGAAGGGGATTCTACAACCTTACCCAGCAGTCTATTCCACTACCAAAGGCTAAAAACACATGACATGACAGATTTGAGCATCTTGTTTTGCAGCAAACCCCAAACTTTACGGAGGAAACTGCTCATGGTCCCACATTAAGTACCTGTGAAATATCCAAGTTAACACTTTGCCTCTGGCTAAATCCTGCTGTTTTTATGCAATGTTTTATGTTGTTTCCCATGTCCCACTCCCCACTGCCATTTGCCACCTAAGCTGGCCCTTCATTCCCTTCACTAATCAACTCCAGATTAAACCCCTTGTCTGTTTCCACCCCCACTGTTCAAAATATTTCTTATGACCTCTGCTGTTACTTCTACCCTTGGGGTGTGGGCAGCTATAAAAAAATATATTAACAAGGTGGAGGGATTTATTGTACATCATCTGCTCTGTAATAACTTTTTTGTCTGTCTGCTATACCCTGCAGTAAGTGGAAGAGCAGACACACACAACAGTTACCATAAGCAATTTGCAGAGTAACTCCTGCCACTTTTAAAATCAGTGCAATTGTTTCATCTGTCCATGACCTGGATAGCTTGAAAACATTCCTAGAGCACAAAAGGAAAACTGTACTATATTGTCTTTCTTGGGTCATGCTTTGTCCACTGGAAGCTAGCCAGCAAAGGAGCTCAATAAGGTCCCTGTGGGGTAGCAATGAGTACCCAGCAAGGCTATGCAGTGGACAGCCAATCCATATGGTGGGATGCTTTGACTGGTACAAACTAGGGATCACACACTTTGTAGCTTCTATAGGCCAAGTACGCAGCTTCTGGCATCCCACAGCTGCCCCCACAGGCACACCGCACCCCCCCCACCGCGTGTACTATGTTCCCCCAGCCCTCTACATCAGGGACTCATGATGATTGCCTGGCCCCTTTGTCCTCTTGCCAGTGGCTCTTTGTTTCCTGTGTCCCACTCCCCACTGCCATTTGGCATCTAGGCTGGCCCTTCATTCCCTCTTCCACCCTATGCCAAGGTCTCTGTGGCCCTATCCCTGCCCTTTGCATACACCAGAATTTTGCACTATGTCTTCCAACAGCCCTCGTCACCGAGTCTATGAGCTCTTCACTTACTTCCCCTCCCTCTAGATCCCACGCTGGCAATATTCCTACACTGAGTGGAGCTATGGTCTCTGGAATGTGCATACAGAAGATGCAGTAGTAGAGAGACTTCTTGCTGGAAGCAGATGGTTGCGGCCCCCAATTTCCTTTCATCCAGGGTTTTATAGTGTGTTCAGAGTTGCACTACTTTCTAAAGGGTCTTGTGCCCATTGCTGCCTAGGATATCCCATGAAACTTTAGAATTCAATGGAGGGAGGTCGCTCACAGTAGCATTACAGATAGAGTGGAGCAGTCGACCTTGCTTTGCTCAGGGAGCTCTCAACTCCACAGGCTACAGCTCATTCCCCAAGTCTTTCCTGGGAAACTTTCTAGGAAACTGTCCTGGAAAAAGTGTCCTGGCAGGCTGCGAGGCTTTGTAATTCTCAGGAGTCGTGTTTCAAGGCTTCCAATGCTTGAAGGTCCTGCGTGCAAGGAGAACTCTGAATTCCTGGGATAATCCCCTCCGGCCCCACAGGTCCTGTGAACTCCAGATAACACTGCTGGACTCTACAGTCTCCACCAGTCTTTCCTTTCAGGGTAAGTCAATGAAGATGGCCATTCCATTCAGGGCTCACACACTTTAAAAGCAGCACACCAATTGGAAGAATTTACCCCAGATTCTCTGTGATAGCTCATCCCCTTTCGCTTTTTCTGTACAGTGAAAAAGACACAGAGTCTGTAACCCTTCTGCTCTGAGCGGATTCCCTTATTATAAAGGGAGTCCTTGGGAATTGTAGCACCAGCCCCTGCTGTAGAGTTCCCCCAGTGCAGAAGGCAGGTTAGAAGCAGGAAGGTGTGACCAGAGTAGTATGGTTTCTCCAAAGGCCACAGTGGTAGTGGCTAGTCCCTCACACATCTTAAAGAAGCCCCTAGGCCTGTGGAGAATATAACCCTTTGCATTCTCTGCAAGATCCTCAGATCAAGGCTTACAGATTAGAGAAACCCCTCTAGTATAGCGCTGGACTGTGGCTTCTCTGTGTCCATTTTACTACTTGTAGGCTCCAACAAGAGCCTGCACTGGTGGGTGTCCTGACACACTGCCCCCCAGCCCCATGCTCAAAGCAGCATGTCTTATTCTGCACCTGCTCCAAGAGTTTCTGTGAAATACTGAATTCATTTTGCAGAAGTATGCTCTGAACAATGTTTGGAGCATTCCAGTCTCCATGGCAACCCTGTTCAGTGCACACAGGTAGCATCCATGTGCCCAAGTTTCACTCCTTCCTGTCTCAGAGATAGCATCTGCACTTGTTGCTTAGTTCATCTTCCGTGGATGTACCTGGTTAGATGTCAGCCTGCAGGCAGGCCATTCAAGTATATACCATCCCCATACTCATTCTCCTTCCAGGGTACTTTGAGCCTGAGGGGACAAACCCTGAGGGTGGGAAGGATCCTGTGTATTTGGTAGATACTCTGGATCCTTGGAGGGGTAATGGACCCATAGATCCAGGGTTGGTCTGGTCTACAAAGAGGGATGAGAGGTAACATCTGGATTCCATGGATGCCCTCAACTATAGGGGTGTGAAGATGGATACCTATGGATTTGAAAGGTAGGTAGATAGGATGCAGAAACAAATCCCATGGCATGAGAAGGCTCCCAAGACAGTCTTGCCCTAAACTACTCTCTCCTTGAACACCCAAAGAAATGCAGATACTAATCCTTTAAGTGGAGGCACAGCGACACCCAGTGACTGACTTGAGTAATGGGGGAGGTGCATGTGCAGCATTCCATCCTTGGTTCTTATGGGCTTTTTACCTCTCAGAGCGAGGATGTCAGCCACATGCCATTAAGCCCTCGCTCCCACTAGTCTGTGCAGACCAGGATGGCTTATTACTTCATATGTGTGGAGAGAATGGGGCCTGGCAGGACTAGTTGTGAGAAGGTTATGTTACTATAGGTCTCAGTAGTGTAACTGAGGAGGGCAAGCAGGGCATTTGCCCAGAGCCACTGGGAGGGAGGAAGGCTGCAAAAATACCCATTATCAACACAGCAGCATCAAGCACTGATATGCATAGTGCAGCTGCCCTGATACCACTCTGGCAGAGCTCAGCACCTGGCTGTCTCTCTTGGAGCAACTTGAGAATCCAGGGAACTGATCAGAAAGTGTGCCCAGGAGTCCTTACGTCTTCAGACCTGCTCTCACTGCTTTTCTAAAAAGCAAGAAAGTTGCTTCTTTGCAGGATACAAATGCCTCTCCAACTCCTGTGATTCATGCATCAAGCCTTATACTGTGTGGTTATATTAAAAACCAACCAACCTGAAATTTCAAAAGCATCAAATTATCTTAAGAGTCCATGTGCCATTAGCTTTCAGGGGCATATAGGCTCCTGAGTCACTGAGGCACTTTTGAATATTTTGCTTCTAGTCTTGATTTAAAGACTCCAAAGGATGGAGAATTTAATCACATCCCTAAATAAAGTTGTTCCCCATACTTAACAAAAATTATGCTTCATCCCTAGCCTGAATTTGTCTAGCTTCAGTTTCCAGCCACTGAATTTCACTCTGCTTCTGCTAGATTAAAGGCCTCTCTGCTCTAGCAAGTGTTCTCCCTAAGGAGGTACTTACAAACTATGATCAAATCATTTCAACCGTCTCTCTAATTACATACATATCCCAAGCTTCTTTGGTCTCTTCCTAGGAGACAAAGTTTTCCAGACCAAGGAGCTCTTTTCTGAATCTTCTCCAATTCATTTGCATCCCTTCTGAAATGTGGGCACCAAAACTGGGCACAGTACCCAGGACCACCTGCCTCAAAGGTTTGCAACATCTCTGCTGGCTACATGACTGCACCAGGGCTCATGTTCATGACACTAAGTCCTCTTTGAGTCCTACTTGCCAAATTAAAGCCTCCATCCTATAAATATGTTCAACATTCTTGGGTCATTGGTGTACGACTTTGCATTTGGCGGTGTTAAAATTCACGTTGTTCAACTAAGATCAGTTTACTGTGCAATCCAGATTAATGATCTTGAATAAGATACAGTATCAGCAAACACAATATTGAAAAGCACTGGGCCAAGAATAGATCCTTGTGGGACTCTACCAGGATTACTCCAGAAATGGATAAGTAACCATTTTAAGGTACTTTGAGATCTATCCATTAGCCACTTTTTAACCTATTTAATAGTTTCCATATTGATTTAGTGTCATTTTTTGCTAATTTTTGCTGATGTGGCTAATTATTTAATCAGAATGTTGTACAAGTCAAAGCCAAGTGGCATAATCTTAAGTATATTATGTCAACACAGGCACTTGTATTAAGCAGGTTTGTAGTCTCAGCAAAAATTAGATTATATTTATCCTTTTTTAACTGTTTCTACAGCAGCAGCTTTTCTTCAGCCCTCTGCATTCTGAGGTTAGTTCAATATGAACAGCAGTGTTTCCCTGAGCAGATCACCCAAGTCTCTAAAAAAACAAACACTTTTTGATGCAAGGTAAATGCAGATTTTAAAAAGTCTAATTTTAGTTATTGCTGTTTCTCATCCTTAGTAACTGTTGAAATGTTGCCTATTTCATTATCACTGTAGGATAGAAAATTAGGGTTGGAAGGGACCTCAGGAGGTCATCTAGTCTATCACCCTGATCAAAGCAGGACCATCCCCAACTAGATCATACCAGCCAGGACTTTGTTGAGCCAGGATTTAAAAACCTCCAAAGATGGAGATTCTACTACTTCTCTAGGTAACCTGTACCCGTGCCTCACCACCCTCCTAGTAAGAAAGTTTTTCCTAATATCCGACCTAATATGCTTTGCTGCAACTTAAGACCATTGCTTCTTGTTCTGTCATTTGTCACTACTGAGAACAGTTTAGCTCCATCTTGTCTGTAACCATCCTTCAGGGATTTGCAACACAAATCCCCCCTCACTCTTGTTTTCTGCAGACTAAATAAGCCCAGTTCCCTCAGCCTCTCCTCATAAGTCATGTGCCCCAGCCCCCTCACCATTTTTGTTGCCCTCTGCTGGACTCTCTCCAACTTGTCCACATCCTTTCTATAGTGGAAGACCCAGAACTGGACTCCAAATGTGGCCTCACCAGTTCCAAATAGAGGGGAATAATTATTTCCCTTGAGCTGCTGGCATTCCTAGTATGCCATTAGCTTTTTTGGCAACAACGGCACACCGTTTACTCGTATCCAGCTTATTGTCCACTATAACCCCCAGGTGCTTAGTCAGTTGGTCCCCAGGCTGTAGCAGTACATAGGATTCTTCTGTCCCAAGTCCAGGACTCTGCACTTGTCCTTGTTGACCCTCATAAGATTTCTTTTGACCCAATTCTTCAATTTGTCTAGATCACTCTGAATCCTAGCCCTTCCCTCTAGAGTATTTACGACACACCCCAATTTAGTGTCATCTATGAACTTGCTTAGAGTGCAATCCATCCCATCCTCCAGAGCACTCATGAACATATTGAACAAAACCAGCCCCAGGACTGATCCCTGGGACACTCCACTTAATACCACCAGCCAATTAGACATTAAGCCATTGATTATTATCCATTGAACTCAATGATCCAGCCAGCTTTCTATCCACCTTGCAGTCCATTCATCCAACCCATACTGCCCCAGCTTGCTTGCAAGAATGCTGTGAGAAGCAATATCGCCTTGCTAAAATCAGGGTATAGCATATTCATTCCTTTCCCTGCATCCACAGAGTCAGTTATTTCATCATAGAAGGCAGCCAGGTTGGTCAGGCACAACTTGCCTTCTGTGAATCCATACCGACTGTACCGATTACTTTTTTCTCCTCCAGATGCTCAGAAATGGATTATTTGATGACCTCCTGCATGGCTTTTCCAGGGACTGAGGTGAGGCTGAGTGATTCGTAGTTCCTTGGATCCTCCTTCTTACCTTTCTTAAAGATGGGCATTTTTGCCCTTTTCCAATCATCTGGAATGTCCCCCGATTGCCACAAGTTTGCAGAGCCACTGGCCAGTATCTTTGAAATCACATCAGCCAACTCCCTCAGCACCCTTGGATGCATTGCATCTGGCCCCATGGACTTGTAAACACCCAGCTGGCAGCGGTTCCAGCCTGCAAGGGGTTGCTGCGAGCAGGACACAGGGGGTGCCATGTGTACACCTTCATACATGCATGTGGCTGGGAACACAGCCCGGCAGCCTAGAGAGCAGCTCCCTGCAGCTAAGTCTATGAGGAAGAGGTGGGAAGGGGGACAGATTGAGACCCCCATGGTAAGGGAGGGAGTAGGGCAAGAGCTAGGGGTGCTGCCCAGCTAGGGAGGTGCATGGGGCCAGTGCAAGGAGCAGGACAGAGCCACAGGTGGCTTGTCCAGGTGGTTGGGGAAGGGGGGCATGGGGTGGCATGTGTCCCCCACCCCCAGATTTCTGCACAGGGTGGGGGCGATTGTGGGCAGCCCTCTGTGGGCTCAGGGCTCCCTGCCCTGCCCCTGGGAGCCCTGGGCTGGCCACACCACCATGGCAAGGTGTCTCCGGCCCACCCAGCAGCAGTGTGGGGACACAGCACCATGGAGTTGTGCCCCCTGCTGCTGCTGGGCAGGCAGGGGGTGCACGGCTGGCACAGGGTTCCTAACAGAAAAGTAGCAGGGCGAGGAACCCCAAGCCTGCAGCCCACATCCATCCTGCTTCACTCTGCTCTGGTCCAGCTGTGGCCCCTTTGAAAAAGTTGGTCACCCTACTTGTTGCTCTCCCCTCTGACCCTAACCCAGAGACCTTCAAAAGACCGATCTTCAGTTTCATACTGGAGCTCTAAGCAATTGTGCATCTTTTACATAAAATGCACCTCCTCTTCTCCCCTGCCTGTCCTTCCTTAACAGTTTGTACGCATCCATGACAGTGCTCCAGTCCTGCGAGTTATCCCACCACGTCTCTGTTATTCCAATCACATCAGTGTTTTGTGACTGTGCAAGGACTTCCAATTCTTCCTGCTCGTTTCCCAGGCACAGTGCATTCATGTACAGACACCTGAGGTAACTAGCCAATTGCCTACCTTCTCAGGAAGAATGAGAACACCTCTCCCTTGTTGCCTCCTTCCAGGTCACTCACTTCCCCACTTACCTCAGGGCTTTTTCTCTATCCCCTGGTAAACATAGTTTAAAGCCCTCCTCATTAAGTGACAGAAATTCACCAGCACAGCCCACTGGCTTGGAAGGTCTGCAGGCCAGCGAAAGGCTGGGGTGCAGATTGCAATGCAAAGTAGTAGTTTAAATTCCTCTTCATTAAGTTAGAGAACTTGTCTGCAAAGCTGCTTTTCCTTCTCTTCGTCAGGTGATCCCATTTCTTCCTAGCAATTCTTCTTGGAACAATATCCAAGATAACACAAGATGTGACTACATCATCTCACTTCTTTCCAAATCCAGAATAGAAATATTTATTGAATACTTAATCTTTTTGCACAATCTTGACTGTTTCACCATTCTTAATTACTAAATGTATAAGAAAACCCCTAATAATTGGATCCTATGTATAAAAAAGTTATAACATTTGTTATCACTTTCCAGGTATATAATCTAATTCTTGGAGGTTTGTTTTAAAATTTGCCTCCCTACTACTACTACTACAGCAGGGAAAAATAAATCAGGTAGCCTCTTTGTTTCCCCACCAATGTCTTCCCCTCGCAACCCTTTCACCACTCCTTACTATCAAACTCTGCTCTTCCCGAGCACATGGAAATATTGGGCAAATTTGAAAACACTGACTTTGAAATAAACATATCTCTAGTAACTTGCATATAGTACTTGTAGACTTAGTTCATCCAGAATTGCTGCATTTAACCTTTTTTGAAATTGCTGAAAGTTTTAGCACAGGTTCTCCATAAACACACTGTTAAGTAGCACTTTGGCACCTACTTCTACATAGTACAAACTTTTTTTTTTTTTTTTTTTTTTTTTAATTTGTATCCGAGGCCAAATTAGCCAAAACCAATTCCAAATCCAAGTGTCCAGAACCATAAGTGGCCCCAGTACTGGCAAATATCCTCCACCTACACCTGAGGCTTCAGATGTTTCCAAGTCCTTTGGTGGGTGTTGTACTACGCATGATTAGTTCAAAACCAAAAGGCTCATGGTTTACCATTTAGTTCATTGGGCTGGGCCCCATCAGAATCAATAGCATTTCAAACCATGGTGACCCCACAGTTCAGCACTGCTCAGTATGCGTGTACTCCAGATACCCTCCACAAAGGCTCCATGTGCTAGTTAGCCCCCTACTCACAACTGGAACTGGGTGTTCTTGTTGCGAGTCCTGGGATCCTTCAAAAATTTATGTGCAGAGGAGGCATAAGGCAACTTGGTCCAGCCTCACTTCATGGAAGGCAGGGGCACACCAATCATACAAGATAGGCAGAGAGAGGGGGGCAAAATATGTATTCTGAGTGAACTGTTTGGGGCCCCATCTAGTGATGCTTCTCCAACATGTAAGGCTAGTGAAAAAAACAGAAATGGGAAAGAAAAGCACAGTTCAGCTGTTCAAGAGAAGAGGAAGTTGAAGTGTATGCTATGTAGTGGCTCACTGACTTAAAGTTAGTGCCGAGGGAGACTGTGCTCAGTGGGCACTACCATAAATCTTGTTCTGATTGGCTGCGCTAGCCTGTCCTTGTGGTAGGTCCCCATCAGCATTGAAAGCCTTAAAAAAAAGGTCAGAGAAAGGGATCAGCAGAGCATCAGGGCAGAAAGAGTGGAGAAGGGAGAAGACCCAAAGCTCAAAAATAATGGCAGTGGTGGTAAGTAAGCAAGAGGTGGAAAAAGAGTTGAAGGGCAGAAATGAAGATCTGGAGATAGATGGAGAGTGGACAAAGGTGGAGAAGAAAGGAAGAAAGAAGGTGACAGTGGGACCAATGGCTGAGGCAGCCATGATGAGAGTGACAATGCCAGAAGGAAGACCGGAGCAGGTACATCAGGCAAGAGGCAGAGGACGGTGGGACCATGACAGCAGACCAGACCACGAGGAGTGGCACGGCAGGAAAACATGAAAGACGCACCGAGATAAGCTGTATAGGAGTGGAGGCTGTGGATAGGAGGCAGGTTTAACCGGTGACAGGAGGCAGACAGGATTGACGATGAACAAATGATTTCCTGGAAAAGGTACGGTTTGAAATTTTGGAGGTGCAGGTGGAGCATCTCAGTAGCCTGACTGATTTCTCAAACTGAATGACTTCAGAATGGTCTTATTGGGATGGAGAAAGGTATGAGAAATTTTGGAAGAAATATGTAGAGAAATGTGGGAGGGAAAAATTAAGAAGTATAAAGTTCATAGCAGGGGAAAAGTCAAGAGAGAGCGATTATAGTTTGAATCACACATTTCCTAGAGGCAGAAGACATAGAAAGCTTGCTAAGGCTACAGGAATGCAAGTGATGGAGGGAGAGGAGTTGACCACCCCCAGCAGTGGCATAAACCTTAAAGGGACAGGCAGACTCAGCTCCAAGCAACCATGAACAATCCTTAAAAAGGGACAGGTGTACTCATTTTTAAAGTAGCATAAATGGAGTTGAAAATAGTTTTGCTTCACATCAGGAATATCTTAACAAGGAAAAGACAGGAACAGACTGAACCAGTGTTGAACCAAGTAAGGGCATATATAGTCTACCTACAAGAATGTAGAATACTAGAAGAGAGGGATTACAAATGCTTTGAGAAAAGGTGGAGATGGGGACCATCTTTGTTCTCATTTGTCCCCTACCACCAAGTGGCAGGGGTAGCAATATTATTCAGGAACTCAGAGCTGAGAGCAAAGCAGGTAGAATAAGTCATCGATAGCAGATTGCAATGAATGATACTATCAGATGGGAGAACACAATTAGAAATTTTCAGTGTATATGCACTGAAGAGGGAGGGAAGGAATGTGCTGCTTAGAAAGCTAGCAGTTTATGTGGTTGAAGGGAGACTATGCATAATAGCAGGAGATATCAATTGTATAATCCAAGTGGGCAACAGAACAGGGGAAGGAAGAAATGGAGCTTTAGATAGCTCATCCAGACTGTTAACAAATATAATAAAAGAAGTGTTGCTAAGAGATGTGTGGGCAGGGGAGAAAGTTTTCACTAGAACAGACCCCAGTGGAAAGAATCAAGAATTGACTTTATTTATATCAAAATAATAGGAATAAGGAAGAATTAGACTGTATATGCAGCTTTTAGTGATCACCAGATGCTGAATGTGGAAATGAGTCTTGGTAAGAGGCCCATGACAGCGAAGGGACTGTGGAAGTTAAATGTGTGGCTGTTACAAGATGAAAAAAATATGCTAAGTGTACATAAGACAGTATTAGGGGTGACAAACACTGAATGAATGTCTCAGGAGTCCTAGAGAATATAGTGGGTGATGGTGAAGAAGAGGACAGGAGAATTCTTCAGGAAGGAAGGCTGAAGTTGCATGGGAAAAAGAATGAAAGAGCTGAGAGAGTTAAAGGAAGCCACAGAAGGAAGACGGGTATGAGAAGAGCTAGAAGAAACAAAGCAAGAGTTAGAAATCTGGTTTGAAAGAAAGACAAGAGAGAAAATGTTTTTAGCACAAGCACTTTGGGCAGAAGAAAATGAAGAGTGGTCCCAATACTTTTCAGCAAGAGCAAAAGTGGCAAAAGGAGAACTTAAAGCAGTGGGGGAAACAGGTGGTGTGTGGGTAGAAAAGCAGGAAGAGGTGTTGGAGGTGATGAGAATATTTTACAAAGAGCTATACCAGAAGAAGGAAACAGACAGGAAGAAGACAAAGGATTTCTTGGAAGAGAAAATAGAGGAGGAGGAAGCAAAGAAGATGGAAGAAAAGATAAGCCTAAAGAAAAGTGAAGGTGTGTTTAAAAACTTAAGAGGGAGATCATCAGAAACAAATGGACTGCCAGTGTGGAATTATGAGAAGTTTGAACATGGCTAAGGAGGGATATGGTAGAAGTTTTTGAGCAAATAGCAGAAACAGGAGAGGTAGGGAATGATTTTACAAGTGGCATTGTGATCTTACTCTTCAAGAAAGGGGAGAAGGAACTCCTGAAAACTGGGGATTGATTACACTCCTTAATATGAACTGTAAGTTAATGGCCAACATGCTGGCTTTGAGGATGAGGAAAAACATCCAGAAGATAATCTGAAGACCAAGTGTGCACTACCAGGTAGAAGGATCTCTGAAGCAAATCAGAGTGATCAGAGATGCACTGTCCCACATCCAAGAGAGGAAAAACAAAATGAATAAAACAAACCTAGACTTAGAAAAAGCATATGAAGAGTAGATCATGATTATGTAAATCACTGAATCATATTCAAGGTGCTAGGAAAATTGAGTTCCCACAGAAATGTATAGGTTGGAGAAGGTTATTGTATAGAGGAGCAGAGGGTCAAGTCCAAATGAATGGGCACCTAAGAGGGCCCTTTAAAATCCATGCACAGCGAGAAAAGGGTGCCTCCTGTTGCCACTGCTATTGTGTGCAGCATGGAACAGCTAGCACAAAAAAGACAAGGTCATAACCAGAGTAGATATACTAGGAGGGGGAAAGAGATAAAACACATACTATATTTGGATGATATAAATGTAGTAGAGATAGACTGTTGATGGAAGGGTGCTAAAGCATACATCAGAGTATGGAGAAGTGATGGGGGTTAAACTAAATAGATTGAAAAGCACCATAATGGGAGTGGGGAACTAGAAGGATTTGGAGAAGCTAGGCCTTTAAATAAGAGAGAGGGAAATCCAAGCGCTAGGAATCCCAATGGACCCTGAAGGGAAAGATAACACAGTATGAGAAAAGATGATGGCAAGGATACAGCAAATAGAAAAACAATCTAATATGAACTCTCACAAGCACAGATTAGTTCTTACCCTGTAGTTCTCTGCCTTCTTTCTTTAAGGAGTCCCCTTTCTTCATGCAAAAATCCCCCCCTCCCCACCCCCTTCCTCTTCCTGTCCTTTTATTTCTGGTCAGCCAGTCCATTTTCCCCAATTGCTCTAGCCAAATGGGACCTCGCAGGTGGGTGGCTTGTTACTGGGCTTGGCACAGGAGCACACCAAGTTTAAAGTAAAGTATTTGGGGGGGGGGTGTTTAACATCTGTAAGCAGCCTCAGAGGTTTCTTACTTTTCATAAACGAGTTTTAACACATGCTAATAAAGTCCCGAATAATGTTTTCTCCAGTCCCTTTGGGTGCATCCACACATACAGGCATGTACACTTGCAGCAGCTCAAATAGGAGTGGCACAAATTTGTGCCAGGGATTTTTAAATCAGCGCATGTGCCTGGACATGCACTTTGGTGTGGAGCAAGTTGTGCCAGTCGGGGCAAAATAACCTTGCCTGGCTCCTCTTGGATCTGCAGCCAGGGGGAGCTAAAGCCTGGGCCCAGCACCTGTGCTGGCCCCAGCAATATAAAAACCTGCTTTGTGCTGGCCACGGCAATATAAGAACCTGTCCTGGCGAGCAGCTCAGGGCTACTTATCCTTAGGAGCTTCTGTCCCAGGCTACTGTTGCTGGTTGCTGCAAGCTTGGTTTCAGGGAGAAGACGGCCAGGCCCTTTTCTGCATCTGGCTATTGCTAGCTTGGTCTCAGAGATTTTGGGAGTGAGTTGGCTGCACCCCTTCCTGCCTTGGGCTGCTGCTCCTTCCCCTGGGGGGGTGGGGGGGGGTTCTCTGCTGCATGTTGCTGTCTGCCTTCTAGGAGGGGTCCACTACACTGCACCCCAGCTTCTGCAGCCCTGTTCCAGCCTGCTGCCAAGCTGCGGTCAGGGGGCAGCCTGGGGAGGGAGCCTGCACTGCCTGTGGGCCACAACTACCAGACCCCCATGAACACAGGGGACCCCGCCCCACAACCAAGTGTAGTGAGTCCCAGGAAGGGGGGCAGCGGCTGGGGGAGGAGAGAGAAAAGGACCCCCTGCCCCCAGCTGTGCCCCTGCTGGAACTAGAGAAGGCTTTGGGGCTGCTGGACACTCCTGAACTCATGCAGGAAGCTCCTCACTCCACTGGCCAGGGCCTACCTGCTGAGACCATGGGCACTGATGCTGAGGCTGACCCAGAAGGTCAGAGCTCTCCCCCTCTGATTTGGGAGAGGGACAGGGTCCCTGGGGCTCACCCCGGTGAGTCCTGAGGGAGGTCCCCTTTCCCAGGACCCCAAGGCAGACACTGCAGCCACCCTGGGTCTCTTCCCTCCCCGAAAAGCCTCACTTCCAGCCTGCCCCAGGGTCCCACACCAGAGGGGGTCGGGGTAGGATCCCCTGATCAACTGGACAATCTTGCCAGAAACCCTGCAAAACCCCCCCTGGAACTCCAGCTCTACCCTACCATCTTTTGAAGAAGCCCCACCCTTACCCCCACCCCTGTCCCAAGGGGCTGCAGAGCTCTCCCAATCCCAGAGTCCAGGGTCTTAGTGGACTGGTAGGTCCAGATGGTGCCTAAGGATCCCGCTAAGCCCCAGGACCAGGAGGATGTACAAGAACCAGCAGGCTCCATGGAGCCTGCAGATCTCTCAGTCCCAGAAATCCCTAGGGGTGAGCTATTTGCATTTCTTTACCATGACTATACCCGCCGGTCTGCCAGCAAGGTACAGCTCACCTTGGACCACTGGGGAGGTTGACAGCATCCTCGCCACTGCGAGGGCACTGGCGGGGCAAGTCAAGGGGCCCAAAAGCTGCAATGCACAGATCTATAGGTGGGCCCAGTTTCACAGACACCCTCTATATGTATGGAAGGGTGCTACACGAACCAGCAGGCCCCACACCAGGTGCTGAGATCTGTGAGGCCCCTGTTGAACTATCTACTCCACCCTGCCAGCCATGAGGTCATTTAAGATCGTGACCCTCAACATCCAGTTGCAGGAAGGGTCTCTGGAGGTGCCAGGTGCTCTCCTTTCTTCAGGAGGGACAGTACCCCATGGTATTCTTGCAGGAGACCCCGACAACTCCAGCCAATGAGCCTAATTGGCAGCTAGAGTGGGGAGGCAGGGTCTCTTTTGGTCGCCTCTCGGCCACCTCCAGCAGGGTGGCCACCCTGTTCTCCCCAGGCCTGCAGCTGGAGGGTCTCCAGGACATTGAGGTGGTGCTGGACTGCCTGCTGCACCTCTGGGTCCAGGTGCAGGGGTTGGTCTGAAGGTGTGCGCCCCTGCAAGGGACCCAGAGTTGGAGGATTTCTTCCTCCAGGCAGCCATACATCAGCTCCCTCAACCCTCACGAGTGCCTGGTCCTTGGCTGGTCTGAAGGTGTGCGCCCCTGCAAGGGACCCAGAGTTGGAGGATTTCTTCCTCCAGGCAGCCATACATCAGCTCCCTCAACCCTCACGAGTGCCTGGTCCTTGGCAGTGACATTAATGTCACCCTAGGTGCGCAAGACCAGTTAGGCAGGGAGCGGAACCAGGGTGCTGTGGACATCTTCAAGGAGATCCTAATAGATTACTCCCTGGTGGACGTCTGGCCTGCCTGTCACCCTACCAACCCCCCTGCCTTCATCTATGTGAGGGTGGGGGAGGAGCAGGCATGCCACTCCTGGTTGGACCAGGTTTATATCCCTTTGCCGCACTTTGCCCAGGCCCACTCCTCTGGCATCCAGCTGACCCCCTTTCAGCAATCACCACCTTGTCTGGGCCCAGGCCACGCTAAGGCCTGGGATCCAGGGTTGGCCTACTGGCATTTCATTGCCAATCTGCTAAAGGATGAGGGCTCCAGGGAGGCCTTCCAGGAGTTTTGGCTGGCCTGGCAGGAGCAATGGGCAGCTTTCCCCTCAGCTCAGAGATGGTGGGATATGGGGAAGGTGTGCATCTGGCTTTTTTGCCACAGCTACACTCGGGGGCACACCTGGAGGCCTGGGATCCAGGGTTGGCCTACTGGCATTTCA
The DNA here is from genome assembly GCF_000455745.1 of Alligator sinensis. Lineage (NCBI taxonomy): Eukaryota > Metazoa > Chordata > Crocodylia > Alligatoridae > Alligator > Alligator sinensis. The sequence continues at coordinate 245,931 of NW_005842436.1, forward strand.
TTGCCAATCTGCTAAAGGATGAGGGCTCCAGGGAGGCCTTCCAGGAGTTTTGGCTGGCCTGGCAGGAGCAATGGGCAGCTTTCCCCTCAGCTCAGAGATGGTGGGATATGGGGAAGGTGTGCATCTGGCTTTTTTGCCACAGCTACACTCGGGGGCACACCTGGCAGAGGCAGGCAGTCCAGAAGCAGGTCAAGCAGGAAGTACTAGAGCTGGAGAAGTGCCTGTCTACTGACCCACCCACTTCCCATTCTGTGTCGGGAGAGGTGGGAAGAGCTTCATGCTCTGGATGACTACTGTGCCTACGGTGCATTTGTTCACTCATGTGTCCAGCTCCTTTGGGAGATGGACCGTGGCTCCTGCTTCTTCAATGCCCTGGAGAGGAGGCGGGGGGGGAGGCCCCCCCCAAGAAGTACATCACATGTCTTCTGGCAGGTGACAGAACCCCCCACATGGATCCAGGCGAGATGCGCCTGTGCGCACAGGCCTTCTATGAAGAGCTCTTCTCCCTGGATCTGACCGATGCCGAAGCCTCTCAGACACTGTGGGAGGGACTTCTGCAGGTCAGCATAGGCAACCGGGACCAGCTGGAAGCTCCTCTCACTCTGGCTGAGTTTTTGGCCACCCTCCCCATGATGTCTGGCAACAAGGCACCAGGCATCAACGGGCTGACCACGGAGTTCTACCAGGTCTTCTGGGATGTCCTCAGCCCAGACCTTGCTGTGGTCTGGGCTGAATCCGAGGGCAGTAGGGAGCTCCCCCCACCATGCCAGACGGCCATGCTGACATTCTATCTTTGACAACCTGTACCTGGTTTGGGACCTCCTGGAGCTAGCATGCTGGGAGGGCCTCTCTTTCACCCTCCTATCCCTGGACCAGGAGAAGGCATTCAATAGAGTGGATCACAGGTACCTCACAGGCATGCTGTGGGCCTTTGGCTTCAGGCCCCACTTGGTGTGGGCTTTCCAGGTGCTGTACACCTCTGCAGAGTGTTTGGTCAAGCTCAACTGGACCCTGATGGAGCCCATCCCATTCAGGAGTCGGGTGCATCAAGGCTGCCTGCTGTCAGGCCAGCTGTACACCTTGGCCCTGGAGCCCTTCCTCATTTTCCTGCAGAAGCAGGTGGCGGGGTTGATGCTCCAGAAGCCAGCAATGCAGCTGGTCCGGTCAGCATATGCTGACGATGTACTCCTCATAGTCCAGGACTCAGGTGACCTGGCACAGGTGGAGGCCGGCCAGGCACGGTACTCAGCAGCCTCCTCTGCCCAGGTCAACTGGGTCAAGAGCTTTGGCCTGATGATGGGTGGCAGGTGGGCTCACTCCCACCTGCACTCCATGGGATCTGCTGGAGCATGGGCTCACTGCTGTACTTGAGGGTCTGCCTGTCTCCCACGGACCCCTCCTTGTCAGAGAACTAGCACCAGCTGGAGGCAAGGATGGTGGAGCAGCTCAGGACATGGGCAGGGCTCCTGAGTTGTCTCTCTTTGCGTGGGAGAGTGCTGGTGCTGAACCAGCTGGTCCTGTCCATGCTTTGGCACCACTTACACACCCTGTTTGTGCCCTCTGAGGTCCTAATGGGACTCCAGAGATGGGCGCTGGAGTTTTTCTGGCCAGGACAGCACTGGGTTGCTGCAGAGGTCCTGAGCCTCCCTTTGCAGGAGGGCAACCAGGGCCTGGCTGTGCAGGCCTGGTTTGCCTGCACAGCCAGGTCCTGGCATTTTGCCTTCATATAGCAGTCGCTGCAGGGCCTGGTGTTGGTAGCCACACAGCATGGGGCCACCTGGGGCACGCTTCCCGCCACCACTTCCAGGGGCTCCTATATGACTGGCAGCTCCTTAGCTTGCAGGGCTTCGGCTTCTCCCTGCAGGACCTGCGAGGGCTGCCAGATTTCTACCAGGATCTCCTCCAGGCCTGGAGGCTGGTCTCTGCCTCCAGGTCCCCTGCCCAGAGCACCAACCTGCTCAGAACCCCTCCTCTGGAACCCCCAGCTGGAGGTGTTGATGGCAGAGGCACCCTGGTTGCGACAGAGGTTGATCCTAGCTGGTGTCACCCATATTGTAGACCTCCTGGACTATGATAGGCAGGAGTGGGTCGACCCCGCTGTGCTGGACCAGCACATGGTTCTACCCATGACACATGCAACCTGCCATCTGGTCCAGGAGGTGAAATCTGCCCTACCTCCTGATGCCTGGGTGTGGGCCCAGCCTGTGGCCATGCGCCTTTGGGCAGCTCTGGGCCGCTTGAGCCATTTCCCAGGGTCCCGCACTACTCCTGCCTTCATGGAACTGGCCCAGCCTGATGCCACATGGGGGCCTGTGCATGCAGGACTTGGTCCAGTGCACTGTGCCTACATGATTTGGCACAGGCAATGCTGGGTCCCAAGCAGCCAGAGCCGAGTCATGCTGTGCCAGGAGGGCCTCAAGTGCCCTGATGGCCACTGCTGCTGCAGAGGGGCTGTGGGCCATGTGAGGGAAAGGCAGGGGGCCACTGCTCCCGCTCCATTCCTCAGTTACCTGGGGATGGACCCTAGGGGGGGGCGGGGGTGTCCACGCAGCCTGCACTGCGCCTTGCCCTGCACGTAGAGACAGTGTGCTTCAGCAGTGGGGCAAGGGGCAGCCATAAAGATGTTCTGGCTGGCTACCAGAGCATCTCTTTAGAGGACCCCAGCCTTCAGTTACCTCAGGGCATGGTCCTGGACCCATGCCATGCCCTTCTGGGGGAAGTGGGGTTTGATACCTGGATTTCCAGGTATCAAATTTTGAGCTCACGCTGCAAGTGTGCAGCATGGGGAATGTTGTTTGGTTTTGTTTTTTTTTTTGTTCTCAGCGTGCCTCTTGCAGCATCTCAATATTGCAGCTGCATGAAGTTGGGTGATACACACCACTTGCCCCTCTCCCTCCGTTACTGCCTTGCATATTTCACATAGACAAACAATTCCAAGTCTGGCAGGCCCCCCCCCCCCAATCTCTCTTGCTTTGTACAGTTCAGCTCTAGCCAACCTTTCTCTTTTGGCATTCTAGAAGAACACACATTTCCCTCTGTACTTTGCTATCTACTGCCACATTGGTGGGAATACAATTCCCATGTATAGAATAGTCAGCAGTAGCACAGCCTTAAACGCCACCACTTTTCCAGCACAGGACAGTATCCTTCCCAACCCCAGATAGAAGAGGCATTGTATTAGTTGGACCTAGCTTGTCCAATGTTTGTATGGATTGGGCACTTAAGTGGGACTTTTTTTATTCTTTTATCTAATAGTTGATTGAATCAACTTTAGATAAGTGCCAAAAAGCCCTGCTGAAGCTCCAGATCTATACAGACTCTGCAGAGCCAGGTCAAACTAATGTGCTGCTGCTTCTGGTAAAGAGTATTTTTTGTTTGTTTGTTTTGGGTTTTTTGTTGTTGTTTTTTTTAATGTCTATAAGTAGCTTTGGTGTTTAAGGGGCTGGCTTTCACTAGGAGAGAGTGCATGAAGCTGGGGCTGCCAGAACTGAAATACAACATGGACTGGGACAAGATCAGAAAGAAGGAAGAGATCAGAGAGGAGGCAGCGGAGAAGTGGAGGAAAAAGTACTGGATGTTTGATTCACTAAAACCGAGAGGACTGATGGGAAGAACAGTGTTTCAGGCGATTACTGAGGTAACAGTATCCCACCTGTTTTAGGGCCAAAAAAAATAAAGTAAATAAAAAAAAAGTTTCCCCGTATGCATTTTTGGGACTAGGGGAAGTTGTCATTTCCATGCTGGCCGGTTCCAGTACCCCCAGGCCCACTGTTCATTCCCTCCTGAGGGGGGAAAGCTACTTCTTTTGCATAAGGGCTATACAACTGGTGGCTAGGGAACCTAGCTCTGCACAGCTTGAATCAGTCCTTCATCCTTTAACCCACTCTGTAGCAGGGCTCTAGCTAACCTGGCTCAAACCAGTCCCTGAACACTTTATCCCTCTCCTTTAACCTGGTCCCAGCAACAGTCTTTCACTGGGCCCAGCAGCACAAGCTTCAAAGCCCTGGGTTAATCTGCACCACAGGGCTCAGTTACAAATATAAAACAAACTAAAATGAACACTCCCAAGCACAGACAGGTCTCATCCTGTTGTCTTCCTTTGGGGAATCCTCCTTCTCTATACAAACATTCCCCACTTCCTCTTCCCGTCCTTTTATTTCTGGTCAGCCAGTCCATTTTCCCTCATTATTGCGAATTGCTGGAACCAGCTGAGGCCTCTCAGCTGGGCGGCTTGTTACTGGCTGGCTAATTGATCCAGTATTACAAGCAACAGAATAAAATAAAGCCCTGTGTTTGTTCCCTTCTGAGGAGAAACTGCTTGTCTTGTCTTGTCAACAAACAAAGATTCCTGTCAGTAGTTGCCCATTATGAGCCTTGTATTTTATATTCATGCTCAGCATTGACTGCATTTAATCTGCTTCAGAGTTGGTTTCCATTACTGAGTACTTATTGTTTATTAGGGCTGTGCGGAGCTTCGGTCCCTGATTCAATTCGGCGGAAGTGGCTGAATCCCTGAATCCAAATCTAATCAGGAGACCCTTTAATCCCTCCAGATCAAATCGGAACCTCCAAATCGATTCAGACATAGACACAGCTTTAAATATTTTTTCTATATGCCTCAAGGTACCAGGTGGCTTGCCAATGCTGCGATGCTGGGGCACATGGAGCATCCCACAGAAGCATAGGGGGTCAGCAGCAGACCCAGAAGTGGACCAGAAGCACTTCTAGTCCAGTTGCAGGTCTGCAGGGGAGTGCGGGCTCCCCCTGTGGCTGATCACCAAGCCAGGGAGGTACAGGGGGGCCCCCCAGTGTGTTCCCCGGCAGACCTGGAAGTGCACCAGAAGTATTTCCAGTCCATTTCCAGGTTTGACACCAAGTATGCAGGGAGGTCCCCTGTGCTCCTGTGGGACACTCCATCTACCTCAGCATTGCAGCGTTCACAAGCCACACCTGGTACCTCAAGGTATGTAGGAAAAACATTTCAAGCTGTGTCTATGACCGAATCGCTGATTGTCTGAATCAGCATTGAATCTTCAGATCCGGATTCCGCTGAATTGAATTGGGGACAGTGGTCTGAATTAACGAATCAAATCACCGTCTCCGATTCAGGCCAAATTCGAATCAAATACAGCCTATTTCACATACCCCTACTGCTTATGGCTGCAGTTTAATGACAGGCAAAGCATTTAATGAAGTTTCCTTGAATGCAAATGTAACCCTTCTGCCAGGCACTGGTCAGCAGCCAGAAGAGCCAGGTTCACATTTTGGGGCATCCAATGAATTATACCAGTGGGTCAATTCCCCACCAAGAAATCTGGAAACACTAAATTTGACCAGGGTATTCCACAGAGACAACCCTGTTCTTGCAAGCAGTATAAACCAACCAACACAAACTGATTATCAACACATAAATAAAACTGTTTAAAAAACAAACAAACCCTTAAGCACAATGTAAACTACTGTAATCTATAACTACAGTTCATAGGTTGAACCTCTTTAGAGAGACTTCACTCAAGGCCAGGCCAGCCTGGGACTTGGGGTTCCCCAAAGGGTTAGTTCCTGGGTTCATGCCAGAGTGGTCTTATAATTGGGGTTCACCACACATCAGGAAGCTGTTTGTGGTCGGCAGTTTAGTTGTGGTGCAAGGGGGCCCTCATCACTCCTAGAGAAGTGGTAGAGAGCCAATCTTTGCTCCCATAGAGAGGCTGCATATGAGTGTGTGTGTGTGATGGGAGGTGACTGCAGTTCCAGCCAGCATGCAGACACCCCAAAACTTCTTGGCTGGATTATACAGCCTGCTGAAATGGAAAGTGTAGGACAAACCCAAAAGGGAGTCAGGTTGATTACTGGCTACAGCTGGCCCCAACCACACAGCTTGGCTGAAGCAAAGGACCAGCAAAAGAAACAAAGAGGAAAAGCCAGGCCTACCCTCTAGGCCTGGGCTGCAGGTAGTTTGAGTCACACGGCTCCACTGAGAGCAGAAAGTTGTAAACAACCCCAGTTCAAAGACAGCAGGATTAGAAACTCCCAAATTTCAACCCTGTTTCAAATTACCAGGCCTAATTCCTGGCCAGCCAACACAAGGAACCAATACCCTCCTCCCCAGTATTAATCCCTTAAAACCTCAGAAAAGAAGGAAGAAAAGGAGGAGAGGAGTTTCCAGACACTGTGACAAGTCTCCTTCTCTCTCTCCTCTACCTGAGAGTCCTTCTCCCTTGGAAAGGACATTGCTCTTCAGCAGCCCTTAGCAACTTCTCCTCTTCCCCAAACAGCCTAGCTGACCTTATATCCCTTAGCATGACATCACTGTCCAGTCAGGGGGTGGCACACTCCAGTCTCTCTCTCAACCCATCTGCGTGAAAAAGTCTTTTCTTTGCTCGCCCTGACCAATCAGGCTAGAGGATTTTACATATCTTACCCAGATAGAAGGCCCCAGCTTTCCATCTGCAGACCATGTGGCCAGAACAACAGGGGACCTCTTGCCCACACAGCCAGAGTGCGTGATTTCTCCTCAGCAACAGGCCAGAGAAAAGGAAAGAGGAAAAAAAAAGATACATACAGAAAAAAAACACAATACACAACCAAAAGGACACACACTGCCATACACAGCACAGGTGTGCGTGGGTGTTACACAAATATAAAATGAGGGGCTTTTTCCCCCATGCTGATTGAATAAATGCAGCAGTGTAATGGACCTATGCCATTTCTAGGACTTCTTTGAATAATATATTTTAAAAAATACTTTATCCCAAACTTAATTTTATAGCCTACAGGTTGCTTTAATTGAAACCTTGAGCTTCCCACATCAATTATTTATATTTCATAAATGCCATACAATACTTTGATTATTTATACTCATTGCTATAAACTTTCAAAGGCTTAACAACTGATCTCAGAGAGTGCATTGCAAAGACTGCTCATCAAGAAAAGAGTTTTCTGATGGTCCATGTTATTCTTTGAGGATGTATGCTTAGTCTGGCTGGCTGTCATCCTCTCCCCTCTTGTGGTTATCCAATGTGTCCAGAAGCAAGGGATTTTTCAGTATCTTTTATTTGACAAACTGTATCCTTGGGAGAGAGATTGGACAAGCTTCTGGGCACAAAGTGCCCTCCTCCATGTCTATCCAACCACACTCTCAGCCCTACCTCCCTCAATCAGTTAACTGTCTTGTTTATCCCTATTGACCTATTCAATCCACTTTCACCTCTCTCAGGAGGGCTCCCTCCCCCTATCCTTTATATTTAAATTCCCCTCTATTTAGAAATCATGTTTTCTCCAACTCCATTCATAGCATTTGATAAAGTAGGCTTTCACCTACAAAAACTTAGTATCATAGTACTTAGGGTCAGATGGGACCTAAACAGATCATCAGGTCTGACCCCCTGCCCCATGCAGGAACAGGTGCCAGGATCATATCACCCCAGCCAAATATCTGTCCAGCCTCCTCTTGAAGACCCCCAAGGTAGAAGAGAGCACCACCTCTCTTGGGAGCCCATTCCAGAGCCTGGCAGCCCTAACTGTAAAGTAATGTCTCCTGATGTCCAGCCTGAACCTTCTAACAATTTGTTACCATTATTCCTAGTAACCCCAAGTAATGCCTGGGGGAACAGAGCTTCCCCCAATTCCCACTAGTTCCCCCTTGTGAGTTGGTAAATGGCCACCAGATCCCCCCTCAGCCTTCTCTTGTGGAGGCTGAACAGGTTCAGGTCCCTTAGCCTCTCCTCGTAGGGTCTGCCCTGCTGCCCCCTGATCATGCGAGTGGCCCTCCTCTGGACCCTCTCCATGTTATCCACATCCCTCCTGAAATGCGGCGTCCAGAACTGGATGCAGTACTCCAACTGCGGCCTGACCAGTCGCATAGAGGGGGAGGATCACCTCCTTGGACCTGCTTGAGATGCATCTGTGGATGCATAACAAGGTGCAGTTGGCCTTCCTGACCGTGTCCCCACTGTCGGCCCATGCTCATTTTGGCATCAATAATGACACCAAGATCCTTTTCTGCCTCTGCACTGATAAGAAGGGAGTTCCCCAGCCTGTAGGTGTGCTGCTGGTTCTTCCTCCCCAGGTGCAGCACCTTGTACTTGTCAGTGTTGAAACCCATCCTGTTCACATCCGCCCACCCCTGTAACCTGTCTAGGTCCGATTGCAGCCTATTCCTCCCTTCTAGCATGCCCACTTCCCCCCACATCTTAGTGTCATCTGTGAATTTGAACAGGGTGCTTTTTCCCCCCTTGTCCAAGCCGCTGATGAAGATGTTGAACAGTGCAGGCCCGAGGACTGAGCCCTGTGGGACCCCACTGTCCACATCCCTCTGGGTCGAAAATGACCCATCCACCACCACTCTCTGGGTGCAGCCCTCCAGCCAGTTAGTGATCTATCTGATTGTGTAGGTGTTGACGCCACAGTCTCCTAGTTTTTTAATGAGAATGGGGTGAGAGACAGTGTCGAAGGCCTTCCTAAAGTCCAGAAAGACTATATCCACCGCGACACCTGCATCCAGGGATTTGGTGACCTGGTCATAGAAGGCCACCAGGGTGGTCTGACAGGACCTGCCTCGAATGAACCCATGTTGGTTGCCCCTAAGTATAGTCTCCCCTGCTGGCCCCTCGTGGACATGCGCCAGGATAATTTTCTCAAAAAGCTTACCCAGGACTGAGGTAAGACTAACTGGCCTATAGTTTCCTGGGTCCTCCTTCCTCCCTTTTTTGAAAATGGGAACCACATTGGCCCTTTTCCAGTCCTCTGGCACCACACCAGAGCACCACAAGTGCTTGTAAAGCCATGCCAGGGGTCCTGCAATGACCTCTGCTAATTCCCTCAGCACTCTGGGCTGGAGATCGTCAGGACCAGCTGATTTAAATACGTCCAGCCCCTCCAGAAGTTCCCTGACTAGATCCTTACTGACCCTAGTTCTGGGTGCGCCTCCCCTGGTGCCTACGGAGGTCCCTGTGGGGGGTGACCCAGTCCCTGCTTAGGAAAATGGAGGCAAGAAATTGTTAAATAGGTTAGCTTTGTCATCTGGTGCAACAACCAGATTTCCTAACGTGTCTTGCAGAGGCCCCACGTTACCTGGTACCTTATTTTTGCCCCCTATGTATTTAAAAAAGGATTTCTTGTTGTTCTTGAACTGGGTAGCTAGTCCCAGTTCCATCTCCACCTTGGCCTTCCTGACCACCCCCCTACAGCCCTGAGCAACCCAGGTATAGTCCTCCCTGGTGATGGCCCCTCCCTTCCATTGGGTGTACGCCTCCTTTTTAGCTAGGAGACGTTCCTGTATGCTTTTGGTGAGCCATGGGGGCTTTTGTGCCCTCTTGCCCCCTTTGATCCGTGTTGGGATTACCTCCCTTTGGGCTTGGAGGATCGTCTCCTTAAGGAACAACCACTCTTCTTGGACACCTGACTCCTCTCCTCTCCAGGACCTCAGTACCTCCCCGACTATTCTCCTTATCTCATTGAAGTCCGCCCTCCTGAAGTCCAGGGTTGCTGCCTTGCTGCAGGCCTTTGCCACCTTGCGCTGGATGGTGAATTCAAGCAGGCAATGATCGCTGTCACCCAGGTGGTCAAGCACTCGCAGACCCCTGACCAGGTCATCGCCCATGGCCAGGACCAGGTCCAACAAGGCATCTCCCCTGGTGGGGCTGTGCACCTCCTGTGGCGCCCAGAACTCAACGCAGTACTCCAACTGTGGCCCGACCAATGCTGCATAGAGGGGAAAGATCACCTCCCTGGACCTGCTTGTGATGCATCTGTAGATGCACGACAAGGTGCAGTTAGCCTTACTGACTGCTTCCTCTCATTGGCAGCTCACATTCATCCTGGAGTCAGCAATGACTCCAAGATCCCTTTCTGCCACCATGTTGACAAGAAGGGTGTTCCCTAGCCTATAGGTGTGTTGCTGGTTCCTTCTCCCTAGATGCAGCACCCTGCACTTGTCTGTGTTGAATTGCACTATCCTATTCTTATCCACCCACCTCTGTAATTTGTCTAGATCCAGCTGGATTGTGTCCCTCCCCTCCAGTGTGCCTACCTTGCCCCACAACTTGGTGTCGTCAGCGAATTTGGACAGTGTGCATTCCACATCCAGATCACTGATAAAGATGTTGAACAGTACAGGCCCCAGGACCAAGCCCTGGCGGACTCCACTGCCCACATCCCTCCAGGTTGGAAACGACCCGTCCACCACCACTCTCTAGGTGCAACCATCTAGCCAATTTACCACCCATCTGACTGTGTAGGCATCAATGCCACAGTCACCAAGTTTTTTTAAGAAATGTGGTGGGAAACCATGTCAAAGGCCTTCTTAAAGTCCAGGAAGATGACATCCACCCCTACACCCTCGTCCAGGGACTTTGTGACCTGATCATAAAAAGAAACCAGGTTAGTTAGGCAGGACCTGCCCTCAATGAACCCATGTTGGTTGGCCCTGAGCATTACCTCCCCTGCTGGCCCTTGCAGATGTGCTCCTTGATAATTTTCTCAAAGGTCTTCCCAAGGACCGAGGTAAGACTGACTGGCCTATAATTGCTGGGGTCCTCCTTTCTCCCCTTCTTGTAAATGGGGACCACATTAGCCCTTTTCCAATCCTCTGGTACCTGGCCAGTGCCCCATAAGTGCTCATAGAGCTGTGCCAGGGGCCCCATTATGACCCCCGCCAATTCCCTCAGCACCCTCGGGTGAAGGGCATCTGGACCTACTGATTTAAACACATCCAGCCCCTCCAAAAGTTCCCTAACTAGGTTGTCCCTGACTCTAGGCATGGCGGTGCCTCCCCTGGGTCTGTCCACATTGTAGTGGGGGAGATGTCCCAGTCCCTGTTCAGGAATATGGAGGCAAAGAATTTGGTAAAGAAGTCAGCTTTTTCGTTTTCCGCAATCACCAGATTGCCAAGCCTATCTTGTAGGAGCCCCATGATACCTGGTCTTCCTATGTATTTGAAAAAGGACTTTTTATTATCCTTAATTCTGGTCGCTAGCCATAGCTCCATCTCAGCCTTGGACTTCCTAACAGCCTCCCTGCAGTCCTGAGCAACGGAGGTGTAACCCTTCTTGGTGATAGCCCCTTGCTTTCACTGTTTGTACACCTCCTTTTTTGCCCTCAGGATGCCTTTGCCAAGCCATGGGGGCTTCTTAGCACTTCTGCCCCCCTTGGGGTGCATTGGGACTGACTCCCTTTGAGCTCGGAGGATTGTCTCCTTGAGGAACAACCACCCGTCTTGGACTCCCATCTCATTGAAGCTCCGAGAGCCCAATGCCTCTCCTACTAACCTTTTTAGCTTACAGAAGTAGGCTTTCCTGAAGTCAAGGACCTCTGCCTTGCTGCCTTTCACCACCCTGTGCTGGATATTAAATTCCAGCAGGCAATGAACACTGCTGCCCAGGTGGTCGAGTACCTGCAGACCCATCACCAGGTCATCACCTGTGGCAAGGACCAAGTCCAGCAAGGCATTTCCCCTGGTGGGACTATGCACCTCCTGAGTTAGGTGGAGGTCCTGTATCTCGGCTAGGAACCTACATGAGTGGTCGGAACTGGCTGACTGCTCCTCCCAGCAGATGTCTAGGTAGCTTAGGTCACTCATGACAACCACATCCCTTGCCTTTACAGCCTCCGTGAGCTGACCTGAGAATTCCAGGTCTGGCTCATCCCCCTGGTGAGGTGGTCTGCAGCAGACGCCCACTAGTAGACTCTGTAGTAGAGTCCCTTTCCCCACACCCTGCCCCTTGCATTCTTACCCAGAGCACCTCATTTTGCCCCTTCTGTGACCCCATCCTGATCACTGAGGACGTGTATTGCTCTTTGACGTATAGCGCTACACCCCGCCCCTTTTCCCTGCTCTGTCTCGCCTGTACAGCCTGTATCCCTCGATGTCCACTGCCCAGTCGTGCCTCAACTTACGCTTCTCTGAACCAGTTTGTCTCTAAGGGTAGAAACAGATGTTGTCAAATGAAGTTGATCATCTGTCACAGGATACATCCTGCCATAGCTGATTTCATTTTCTTGGGTGAAACACATGTTGCCTATCGTCCCACATCGAGCAGGGGCCCAATGTGTGACAACAGGCAATGAGTTCATGGGTAGATCTAGAATGTTGAAAAGGTTTGTACAGATGGTATGGTGCCTCAGCCCATATAAAACAACATGTATTTTTCTTCAGTTAAAAATAAACTAGAAGCTTTATCAATATGCTAAGGGCCTAGGGCTATATTATTCAGTTTAAGATTGGAGCAAAAACAAAAAACAATCTGCAGGGCTGTGAAATAGGAGCTTCATTACCAGGAGTCAGGAACAGACAGCAGAATGGAAGAACAAAGGATAACTTGACTAATGGAACCTCAAGACCATTAAAAAGAAGAGAAGTTCATTAACACCTGTGAAATGAAAAGTTTAGAAGGGAGAAGATAGATTGTAATGAGCCATGAAGTCCATTGACCCTCAGCACTGCCTGACAAGAAATGTTGCTGCCACTCCCATGCAGTTGGTTTTAAACTCTGAATCAACCAGGAATCAAAGACAGGTGTAAGTGCACCACTGCACTTCCCCTCCCCCCCATCCCCTCCCCCATTGATCCACCTCTGAATGTGTTCCCCTTGCTCAAAGATTCCCCGAGTCCCTCACTACCCCATTACTCTGTCAGGCTCTGTGCTGAGTCCATGCCAAACCATGCCTCATGCACAGGCAGGGGGTGGCACAGGTCCCAGAGCAAGTTGGCATAGCAAAGTAAGGAAGTGCAGGAGCCAGGAAATCCCTGGAGTCTCATGCATTCACACTGGGACCTAGGCTGACCCGTGTCTCCTCATGAAGCATGGGTCAGCCTAGGTCCTGGAAAGAAAGTGTGGGGTGGCACAGGACCTGGGGAATTCCCAGCCAGAAATTCCCATGCTGGGTCCCACACTGACCCATGCTTCATGCAGAGGCATGGGTCAGCACAGATCCTGGGTGTGGAGGCATAGGGTGCTGGAAGTTTCCCAGGTCCTACATTATCCCGTCCTCCTTGTGAGAACCTGTACTGACCTCTGTCTCCATATGAAGCACTGGTCAGTGTGGGACCAAGTGTGGGTCCCAGCATGGAGGCACAGCCCTAACTTTCCCCACTTACAAAAAGGTGTCCTGATATTTCCCATAGGCACATCTCTGTAAGCGAGGAAAGCCAAACAGCTATTCTGAGAGCTTGAGGGACCTGATCATACATGGAAATTCCCAGGGTGCTGAGGATCAGGCCCCTGGAGCACCTGGGGTGGCCAGAGAATGTGTCCAGTTCCAGGTGGCCCACATTCTCTTGCCACAGAGCAAATAGACATATGTGGCAATAAAGTGGCACTGTTTTACACTAGCTTGTGTTGCAGCCACTGATGTGGTACAACAAAGAGTTAGAGACATCTATTTGCTCATCATTTGTGCCATGATAAAAAATGTTATAGCGGCACATATGTGACATTGAGCAACGTCTGTTTCTACCCTAAGATTCTGGATTTTGGGTTGTAGCTGTGTTGATCAAAGGACACAGGCAGGCAAGGCTCTTTGGGTAGATGTGATATCTTTTATTAGACTAACTGAGTAGTTGGAAAAAAGTTCTTCGCAAGTTTTCAGGTGCAATCACCCTTCTTCAGGCATAGAAAGTCTCTTCTGTTTTGAGTCTCCAAGGAATGAAAGAAGCTAAAAGTGTGACAGGATGTCAATGAGAATGTAAATAGGTAGAAATTAGGAAAACAAAAGGTAGAGCAGGGAAGGGGAGAGGGGATGGGGCGAAATGAGGGGGGGGGGAAAGCCAAAGGGGAGTAAGGGAGACTCCAGATTTTCAAGGTAAAAAAGAGGCTGTCTGTGAAAAAGTAAATTACTGGAAATTAAGAAGACAAAGGGCAGAAAAAGAGGGGAGGAAGCAGGGAAAGAAAAGTGTAAGAGGTCAGGTCTAGCAGGTACCTGGTGAATCAGATGTCAGGCAGGTTGTAATATGTCATAAATCCAATGTCTATATTCAGCCCATGATTTTTTGTATCCAGTAGATTTATGAAGTGAAGTCCATAGGCTTATCTACAAAAGGTGTTTTGTAAGTTCCCTTTGAGGATTAGAACTGAGAGAATTGAGAGGGAGTGATTGCCTTGTGAGAAGTGAGCCATCCTGGTAGAAAATATGAGACACAGAAACTGATAAACATGGTTATTTAGAATAGTGGCTCAGTGTTTTTGGTGGGCTCCCTGAAAAAAATATTACTGAAAATAAAATCCTGACTGCCTCCCTTGTGGCTGCTGTGGCCTGGCTGTGCAGCCTGCCAGGGAGGCAGGAAGCGGGGAGTGGGGCTGTCAGTATGGCAAGATGCGTTGACCCAACTGCCTGACACAAGTACAGCGGAATTATTTACTCCACCACAACGCATGTGTAGACAATGACTAGGGCTGGCTGGGGCATGAAGGTGCTACACTGAGAGGGCTGCCTGCCAGCTACCTCTGCACTGTAGCACTCTCATGCCCCAGCCAGCCCCTCTGCAGCATGTTGAGCCAGGGGGAAACAGCTTTGGGCTGGCAGGCTGACACCCTGGGCTTCCTGCCAGCTGGGGCTGTATCATCCTGGTTCAACATGCTGTGGTTCTGGGTGCACGTGTAAATGCTACACCCAGGAGAAATAAACTCCAGCGCAAATTACAGTGGAGTTTATTGCATTGCATTAAAATTTTGTGTAGATGTGCCCAGGCACAAATCTCCTGTGGCTAGTCAAGAAGTTGGAGAGGAAGGATTTTCCCAAGGTATTACAGCACTCTTTTCAACTGCTCATGAGATGCTTTTGCTTTGAGCCTGCACATACAGTTGAATAAGATAGTTTGGCTGGGGCATACAGCAGTGGCTCTCACAAAGAGCACCAGATTTTCCAGAGTGGATCAAGACAATCCCCCTTTCTGGAATGGAAGGGAGAGAGTTCAACCTGTTTCAGTCCTGCTTACTTCCAAATATTAAAAATAATGAATCACATCCCCTCCAGCAAAAAAAAAAAAGAAGAGAGATGAACTTAAACTCAGAGAAAAATAGAAATTAACAGAGAAAAAAATATTGAAAATAAAATCCTGACTCCTAAAAATGTCTAAAAATAGAAATTAATAGAGAAAAATAGAGATTAACTGAAACTCTACTCAGCACTGGTGAGACCGCAGCTGGAGTACTGCGTCCAGTTCTAGGCACCATACTTTAACAAGGACGTGGACAAGCTTGAGAGAGTCCAAAGACGAGCCACCCATATGATCAGAGTCTTACACAGGAAGCCATACAAGGAAAGGCTGAGGGATCTGGGACTCTTCAGCCTGAGGAAAAGAAGACTGAGAGGGGACCTGGTAGGAGCTTACCACTACCCTAGGGGAATACATCAAGGGTTTGGTGAGGAACTGTTCACCAGGGCACCCGATGGGAAAACCAGGAGTAATGACCATAAACTCCTGGAAGATCGATTCAGGCTCAACATTAGGAAAAAATTCTTCATAATCAGGGTGTCCAGACTGTGGAATAAACTCCCTCCAGAGGTGGTAAAATCACCTACCCTGGAAGCCTTCAAGAGGAGAGTAGACAGTCACCTTGCTGGGGTCACCCGACCCCCAGTTGTCTTTCCTACCTAGTGCAGGGGGGCTAGACCCGATGATCATCCGAGGTCCCATCCAGCCTTACAATCTATCAATCTATGAATCTATAAACACGACGAGATTCTAAAGGGATAGAATACTTGTTCTTTAGTTATTTTTAAGGCATTGCTTCAAGAAGTAACATGCTTAACCTTAGCTCAAGCTGTGCTTGTTTTTTTCCTTAGACCTGAAGAAGTGCCTTGCACTTGAAAGCTTGTCTGTCCATATCTATCCCAACCCTGCAGTTGGGCCAATAAAAGAAATCACCCACAAAAATCCTTGACTTGTGCATGCTTGTTCTTTGCTTTCTGATTTCTGAACCTTTAGAGTCAAACTTGCTTCACACTTCCAAGTTCTTCTCTAGTCATGAGGACCAGAAATACATTTTCATAAAATGAAAATGGAAATGTTTCCAGACATTGAGGCTTTGAGACAGACACCAAATATCTCAATATTCACTACAAAAATCACCAGATGAGCAAAACAGCTATAGCCTGAACAAAGACCCCTGCAACCCCTCCTCTGCTGTGCTTAGGCCCAGGTTTTTATGACTGAGATCAGAGGAACGCATGCTTCTCTGATAGCCATACAGGCAGTCCTCAGACTTATGACACAATTGGTTCCTGAAAACCGTGTCTTAAGTCAAAACGGTGTAACTCGGAACCAATTTTCTCATAAGAAACAACATTATAAATGGGAGATTGGTTCCTGAACCAAGGCCCAATACCCTATTTTCACCAAAAATACCACAGAATTTTGTACTCGATCAATTATAGATGAGTAATATAGCTACATGAATATATTTATATTGTAAATAGCAATCATATTGATTTGGAAGGACTTCTCTGAGGTGACTTTGCTGGACTTTTTGAAGGGTTCTTGGCTGGAGTCTTCTCAGGAGTCTTGGCTGCAGGTTTTTCTGGAGTCTTGTCTGCTTTCTTAAAGAAAGTGTCCAAGGAAGTTTGGACAGATGTTCTCCAGGGAGATGGGTGACATGGCAAACTTGTTTGCTGGCATGGCATCACATCGGATCAAGCGTTGTAAAGTCAAAACTGATGTCAGAAAGTTGAAACAGGGTGCCAATTTATAAACCTTGTAAGTGCGAAACGTTGTAACTCAAAACGTTGTAAGTCGAGAACTGCCTGTACTGTGGGTGGGAGGGAAAGGACCTGTCACCCTTGGGCAAGGGCCTTAGGTATCGTTAAACTGGTGCAAAAGGCTATGCAGACACTGATTTAATTGAAGCAAGTTATACTTTTTTGCTTTAAGCTTGCTGGGTGGACTTCAGAGATAGCCACTACTTTTCTCCCCATGTTTCCAAGCATTCATGGGAAAAAGCCTTTCCAGCTGCTCTGGCTCAATGACTATCTTTACTGAAGCAGAGTGTGTGCCTTCTGCTTGGGAGGAACCAAGGCTCCTGGAAGGAGGTGTAGAACCTTTTCCTACGTCTCTGTTTCTGGGTTTGGGAGAGAAGGTGAGTCTTCCCTTGGGAAGAGGGCTTCTTTTCTTGCCTTCTGTTCCTTTAGGTATTAGCTACAGATTCAAGTGCTTAAGGTTAATGTCACCATTAGATTATGTGGTCTGACTCCTGTGTAACATGTGGCATCAAATTCTACCCAACTACCCCTACACCATGACCAAATATTTATTTGATTGAAGCAGGTCTTCCAGAAGGGCATTCAGTTATCATGCAAAGGCATTAATAAGTGGAGTATATACCTCTTTCCTTAAGAGTTTGTTCCAGTCACTTGCACTTGTTAAACTTTTGTGCTTTATTTCTAATCCAGGTGTCTCCAGCTTCAGCTTCCACCCACTACCTCTTGTTCTGCCTTCCTCTGCTAGATTAGAGAGCACTTTTCGTACCCAGAATGTTCGCCCTGTGAAGAAGTTCTCAATATTGTTGATATATTTAACACATTAAGCTCTTTCAGTCTCTTACTGCAAGGCACTTTCCCCAACCCTTGAATCTTTTTTTTGTGGCTATTTTCATTCAGTACCTTCTCCGGTTGTTAACATCTCTTTATAACCTGAACATTATAATCAGACACAGTGCTCCAGTACTGGTCTCATTAATAGCATATACTCCTGCCCTGGTCTGGCCCTTGCAGCAGCCAAGGGGAGTCCCAGGTGTGAAGAAAATCCTTCCCCCTCACTCTGACCCTCACTTTGGTCAAGTGACCCTTCTCCCTCTCCACTCCTCTTGGATCAGGCTACTCAATCAGGTGACCTGGCCAGATAAAATTCCTAGGGGGAGGAGGGAGCTCTCTCTTCCTGCCAGTGGGCATCTTGAAATTACAAGCAACATACTCCAGGCAGTAGCCTGGTGATTTCTCTAAGTAGAAACCTGGTAACCTACCAGGAGTTAGGAATTATGTATAGGCAGGTTACATCTTAAAAGGGCCACCGTATCCAATATCTGTAAAGACTCAAGTTGCTTTTGTTTGTTCAAAGTGTATTTTGACTTCCTTGTCCAAACCCCCCCTCCCCGCCCAATCAATAAAGGTGTTGGGTTACATCCTGTGTTCTTGGGCACCGAGAGAGGGAGAGGCCTTCCACCCCATGCCTGGTCAACAAAGTTTGTCTTTTTATTTTCCCTCAGCTCTTTCAAATGCTATCTTGGGATGCTTCATGCTGAAAGAAGCACCCAGAAATATAACTGTGGTCAAAGCACCCCCTAGGTTTGTGAGGTCTGTGTGCCCTAGTGTGCACAGAGCCCCACCAGAAACCAGTGCCCAGGTGGTGGCAACGTTATCCTAGGCTTGCAGGGGTTCTCAAGGAAGTGGGACAGCTGGCTGTAGGCTCCCCAAGGGAGACCGTCAAAGTGAGGTTTGGGGCCTAGCAGGTGTGTTTGCATAGTAGTGCCCCCTACTGTGCCACCACACCAGGCTCCAGCTGCAGCTGCCCAGGTGTCAGCCCTGGGCTAGCAGGGGGCATGGGGGTCAGCCCTGGGCTCTGGCTGGTGGCAGCACTGTGGCCGAGGGTCTGGAGGACAGCCTGGGGCTGGCAGGGGAAATAGGGGGTTAGGCCTGGGCAGTGGGTGGCTGCATCGGGTGGGGAAGGAGGTGATTTGTGGGTAGGCAGCAGGTAGGACTGTGACCTCCTGCTGGTTGAGGTGACTAGGTACAATTTATGCCCAAGTCAATGTCTACATGTATGCTGCTATGCACTAAATAATTCCAAAGCAGGAATTATTTTATTATTTTATTATTAGTACTTGTATTTACAAGTACTAGCCTGCTGCGGAGTTTTAGTTTCCTGAGGCCTAATAGCACTGTATGTGTAGATGTGAGATTTTTACTGCAGAGCTAATTAGTCTACTCCACAATAAATGTCTTGTCAAGATGCACCCAGTGACTACTTTCTAGGATGTGTGGGTAAGGTCAACATTTCCCTTGTGCGGGTAAGGTCAGCATTTCTTCTTTCTTTATGTATGACCATGCATATTATTACGGTATGTCTTTTTTGAATAGGCTCAGATTCTCCAGCCATCCACCATGTCAGCACACACGAACTGCAGGCGCTGCATCCCTTGACAGGATGTAAACAAGACTCCCAGGACAGAGCTGCCTGCCTCCAGAGCCAAGAAGGGCCAGGCTCAGGAACAGCTGAGGCTTCAGTCACCAGGCAAGTTACACACCGAGACAGGTAAGGGCCACATATGTTATTCTCTGAGATTAAAGCTTTGTCAGGGCAAGAAATGTCTCATTGGGGCTCCCTGAAAGCCCTAGCACCTCCTCCAAAGGGCCTATGAGTTGGGAGGGTGTCTCTTGATGAAGAACCATCACTGCCTATTGGCCAGGGATGGCTGGCTACTGCTAACCTATGCTGCTTGGCACTGGTTTTGTGCCCAGTCCTAGTGTTTTGTCTATTATACTTAGAACTTTATCATTATTCTTTGCCCCACCAGCCATGCATCTTTCCTTAATGTCTTTATTGTGCTTTATACACTTTGTATACTCCATAACTTCTAAACTTCTATTTTTTTATATTTGTTCTATTTGGAAATTATTTTTTTGAAGCATTAAGTGTATATAAATATTATTTGTTTGGCCTTTCCCCTGTAATCAGGTCATGATCACTGGCTTTAGACAGGAATCAGCTTTCAGTCCAGAGATTATCATTTCATCTTTATTTTTCATCATGAGGTCCAAAGTAGAGTTACCTTGGACTGAGTGTGAGATATTTTTGTTAGGAAATTATAATCCATCATTTTTAGAAACACTAATGCTATTTTACCAATGGCTGTATGAGCTCTCCAGCACATTTCCGCAACTGAAGTCCCCCATACCACCCCAGTTCTCCTTTCTACAAATTACAGATTGGTGTTTAACAAGAAGCTCATCCTTTTCCCTGTTTTGATTCACTGCTAGGTAACTTCCCAGCTAGGGCTTTATTAATGAACACATTGATTTTTGTTGTTTCATGCTACTGTTGGTTCTAAGTTATCCACTGCCCTAAAACAGATGATGTAGCATTCCCCCAGCACCACCTCCTTTACCTGATCTATAGGTCCTAAACAGTATAGCAAGTGACTTTTAATCAGCAAATCATTGCAGCAGTTTCATCACTGCTAGTTATATCAGATTTCTTCTCATCAATGAGAGTTTCTGGTTCCTCTTGTTGTTACCTCCCAGCATCAGTACATGAGGATGTGAAACATTTTTTCTCTTTGCATTCTGTGTCACATTGGCTCACACTTTTTGTGACACACTGACTTTCAGATTGTACCTTAAGGGCTTCCCCTTCTGTTAGTATATTGTCTTTCTGGCTGGTCTACCTAGTCTTCAACAGATACAGTTAGCAAAATGGAGGCTTTACCACTTATATAATATTCTTCCCAAAGGATTATGGCCCTATGTTACACAAAACTGGGATCTCCAACTCCACAACAATCATATAGCCAGCAATTCATCTCCAGTATTTTCTGCTTTTTCTCACTGATGGGTGAGTGGTGCCACCTTAGTTGGGGGAGCATGTGCCCTGCCCCCCCAGCAACCAGTCAGCAACTGGGGGTGAGGGGGGTCCCCCCACAGCCAATGTTGCTGACGGTGGGGGTCCCCCCGTGGCCGATCCCACTGACCAGGGTGGTGCGGGGGGGTCCCTCCACAGCCAGTTGTGAGGCAGCCAGTCACTGCGGCTGCTTCCAGAAGTGGCCGCCCCCTCACCTAAGCAGTGAGCGGGGCCAGTCAGGGGGTGTGCCAGTGCTCTCAGGGGGTGCATGTGCACTCCCGTGCACCCCCTATGTGTCACCACTGTTCTCACTCATGAGCCAGAGATAACTCTGGGAATATAACTTAGACTTCTTCCCTCTTCTACTCCCTTCCAAAATGCCTGAAGTCTTCTATAATTTGCATAGCTTTATCTGATCCCTAGTGATTGGTTCCATTGTGAATCATTAGAGGCAACCTGCCAGACAACTTCATAAATCTGTCCAATATTGTTAATATTTTCTCACTGAGAGACAGCACATCAGCAGCATATCATTTGCTGAACTTTTTGCTCACTCTTCTTAATATGGGGTTGCTGATGCTGACTGTTTCAATTTTTTTGATGGCTGAAGAACCTCTCTTGTGGATGGCTTCCTTTGTGTTGGCTACAAAGGACCAAGTCACAGGATCATCATAAAATTCTAGTTTATTGAACAGATGCAAAAGTCAGACCATAAACCTTGGTGCTGATCCCCTCAAACACACACACATTCTCTCACAAACACACACACACACACACACACTCACAGTAGCTAGCTATGAACACTAAGCACCAGTGTCAAGATATACCTATCCCCAAGCGCTGGAGTCTGCCGTTGATGGCCAGTCGAGGCTTCTTTCAATGCGATGTTGCTTCAGAAGGGGGTCACCAGCTGGTCCTTCTGGCTGGACAGGCAGGGTGCTGATCAGGTCAAAGAGGGTGCCATTCGGGATCATTCTTCGCTGCCTTTTATCCCTCTCTGGCAGACTTTGGTGACTCCCCAATTCTCAGGCTTACCCAATCCAGGGGTCATTGACCTCGAGGGATGTCCCTCTTGGTAGCTGCTGGACGGCAGCTGTCAGCCCCAGGGGTCATGTCCACAGGTGCGTGCAGTCTCAGGAGTCCGCTGATTAATTTTGATTGATTCACTGCTGGGATGAATAGAGCTCTGGAAGTGGTTGATCAGGGGGTATTTCAGCCCCAAGGGTCTGTTTCCAGCGTTGATTAGTTCAAACTGCGGCTTCCGTACCTTTAACAGTGAAGTTTCAGGGAGTTCCTGGCTCTGTATTGAGTCCTTCCTCTCCTTAGTCTGTGGTAGGTAGGTGTTAATTGCTGCTCATTAACTTGCTTATCCAGACTAGCTACTGTATTACACAATCAACCATGATTCATTCAGGGACCCACTCTATACGGAGATTCCTTCCCTTGTTAACATTGTTACATGGTACAACTTACTTTTAAACTTAAAGTACATTTGTAAGAGCATCTACAAGCTCTATTTTCACTACAAGTACACCTTATATAAAAATAATAATAATATAAGAAAGATAGAGAGGAAGGAAGAAAAGGTAGAAAAGAGAAAGCATCCCCAAAAGGGGGCAACTACTGCAAAAGGGGCTTTTGCCATATGAAGGAGCTTCACATTTGGGTGGGGGGCAGGCAAAAAGGTTTCTTGCTACATTTGTACCTCAAGAATGCCTGTCGGGTACATCCTCTGTGGCTTTGTTCCATTCCTCAAGAAATAGGTTCTATGGTACTAGACTCACTGGGTGCATCTACATGAGATGCCTACTATGCAGTTCTTACTGTGCAGTCATTTAGTACTTGCATAACTGAGTACTAAATGACTGTGCAGTAACTGGTGTTACTGCACAACAGCATCCTGGCATGATTGCCTGGTGAAGCTTACTGCACAGTATATCATTAGTAATGTGCAATAGCATCGCATCACGGCTCATGCTCAGTGGTGCTACTGCACAGTCATAATGAACTACTGCGCAGTAAGCATCTTGTCTAGATGCACCCACTGAGTATCCAATAACCAGGGATGTGGGTTTTCCATTTCCCATAGAAAAACAGAGGAAACCACAGATTCCCCCTTTTACCAGAGGAAACCACAGATTCCCCCCTTTACCAGGGAAACCCATGGAATTTGCAGTTTTGCAAAGAGCTCTCTGCCAGCTGACAGACTTCCAGCCTGCAAGGGGCTGGGAGGGAACAGAAGGAGAGTGGTCAGGCAGGGGGTGCCATGTGCATGTATGCATATGGCCACCAGGCAGCCTAGAGAGCAGCTTCCACAGGTAAGGGGGGCGGGGGGAGATGGAGGCCCCCATAGGGAGTTGGGGGAGGGAGTTGTGCAGGGATGAAGCTGGGGCTGCTGCCAATCTGGGCAGTGTATGGAGCTTGGGGCGGCAATATGGGGAGCAGGAAGGGGCCAGTGGGTGGCTCATGATGGGGGCTGGAGATGGGGCTGGCTCCCCGCCACTGCATGCACCCCTGGGGGTCGGGGGGACCCATGTCCCCCAGATCTGTCCGCAGGGTGGGAGCAGGCATGGGCTGTGAGCTCCTGCCCTGCTGTCCTCCCCCAAGGCCTCCACAGCCTGGCAGGGAGCAGTGGAACCATGCAAGGATCTCCTTCCCTTTGTGAGCTCTGCACTGCCCTGTGCATGGCAGCAGCAAGTGTGGCAGCATGGGGTTGCGCCCCTTACTGCTGCCACATGGGCAGGGGACATCTCACCAAGCCTGGAGCTCGCAGCAGCAAAGAGATCTGGGGGGCATGTGTCCTCCCTGGCCCCTGGGAGTGGACAGAGTGGTAGGAAGCTGGTCCCCCCCACTGAAGCCCATAGCAGGCAGGCAGCAGGCAGGGGGGGAAGGGGGGGAATAGGGCTCCGCGCTCATCTCCGCTGCAGCAGCTGCCACCTCCTGCCTGGGGTAAGGGGCTGTGGACCCAGGTCCCTGGCCCCATAGCCCTGGCTGTAAAGGGGAGTGAGGGGCACCAGCAGGGCTGGCGGGGCTAGGAGTGGGAGTAAGGGGCATGAGCAGGGGCAGAGGGGGCTGTGAGGGGGAGTGAGAGGCCTTTCATTTTAAATCTTGGATTTGGGGGTTTTTATTAAAGAATTTGCAATTTTTTATCAGAAAATTTGTGATTTTTTATCAGGGAAAACCCTGCTAATAGCAATTCCATATTTCTATCTGAGTTTCATAAATTCAGAGAATATAATGCCAGAACAAACTGAAGTTTTCCTGGTCTCTTTCCCCTTTTGGTCACAAATTATCAGACCATTTCTTCGGTTTCCATTCTCCCATTCCCATATTACTCATCCTGCTTCATGGGGTGGCTGTGGCAACCATTGCTGAATCTGGTTGTCCAAGTCCTCAGTTGCTTAGATGTTACAAAGTCTAGAAAGCAATGCTTCTGCCTCCAGACTAAAATATCTGTATATTCTCTTCCTGCCTGGCTACCAGTTTGCACTTTGTGCATCAACATTTTTTCTATCTTTTGGCAGAAAGGATATCATAGCACATCTGAGGGCAGCCACAGTATCCCTCAGCATCCATGGCAAAGAGCCAAACTCAAGCAGAAGGAACCGCTGTCCCTCCAGAATCCTGTTTGCTGCCTGTTTGCCTCTTCAAGGTTTCTCTTGGCAACTGACCTATATACTGTATCTCACTGCATCATTTCACCCCTGCTTAGTGAGAAATGAATCACACCAAGACTTCAAAGGCTGGGTCTACAAAAAAACAAGAACAAAAAACCCGAAAAACAAAGATCTCTTTCACACAGTCCCCACAGAAACGTGAATGGACCTCTCTCACTTGACCTGTTGAGGGGTCCAAAACTCTAGGTACAGGATGTGCCCAGATACAAACAAACAAGAAACAGATTAGAAACTCAACTCACCAAATTCACTTGTTTCCAAGCTGCTCCCTCTAAAATTCTCAGACACAGGCTCTGGGCAGCAGGCATAGGAGTCTCTCTCTTGGATACAGACCAACTTTGTGTTCAGTGTGAACAATTCTATCCGCCAGCTTTTCCTGACGCTTGGAACACATGGATAGTGTGTCACTCTTGCAGATACCAGAGGTGGAACCAGCTGGTTTCCAGTGCTCTGACCTTGTCCCCTTCCTTTCTTCCCTATGTTATTTGTCTTTGGTAGTGCAAGCAGATGAAAGTTCAACTTTCCTGGCTAGTTCTGTTCAGTTTTTAAAGATCACCTTGGACTGCAGCGTACAGAACTTATCCCTATCATAGATGCATCTTCTTCTTTAGGGGACCCATACTGCCATAGTTTTGCCTCCCAACTACAATGATTTGGTTAGATCCTTCTTGCCCTTTGTTCATGTAAAAGCTGAGAAAGCTGAAGCCAAAAGGTGTTCCATCTTCAGACTCACTCAGGAGCTGCTGATGGGGTGTCTCACTAGAGCATTCTGAACTCCACACTCTTACTCTCCCAGGGAACAGACTGTACATCCTTTCACATCATCCTCAAATCCTTCAGAGACATCCCTACAAGACTAGGTCAAGTCTAAGCAAACAACAAACTAACCACCCTACCCAAAGAGGACTCTTCAGAAGTTAAATTCAGACTTCCATGTCCACTGAGTATCACCAGGTTAAATAAAGGCATGATTTTAACTGATTTAGCTAAACAAGAGCAAAAGGCTGTGTGAACACTCATTGTGATTAAACAAGACTTATTAAAGCCTTGTCTAACAGGTATGTTTTACAAATTGTACTGATACAGTTATACAGACTGTAAGAGAGCATGTCCTGGGGATGTTGCACTCATTTGCTTGCTCCCCACTTTGGAATCTCCCTTAGTTACTCACTTGTCATGCCTTTATGTTCAAATAATCAGAAAAGAGAAAAGAAGGGAGATGAGATGTCCATCACAATTAGTGGTAGGGCTCGTGGGCAAGACTTTTCTTCACAGAGCTCCACCTCCCCTACACCTTACCCTCACACTTGCTCATACTTAGGCAGGCGATCTCTATTGACATTTCATCCTTACAATAACATACCAGATGGTGTCAGGCTACAGACCAGTTGTTCCTGCCATTTACCTGCAGCAGTCAGCAATTCAACCCTTGTTGGCTCATTCAACTACTTAATTTATAATTCACTTGTTAGCAAGTCTCTCACTGCTAGTTCACCAAATCAGTTGGTTCTTATTTATACTTCACCAATGAAGGCGTTTATCATCACTATATTACTTCTTATCCGTACTTCATTAATTAATGAGTTTCATCACTCAATTAATTGTTATTTATACTTCATTAATGACCAAATTTTTGCCACTCAATCCTTACTTGTACTTCATCAGTACAGTGTATCATCACTCTTTGAATAATCAATTAATAAGTCCATCATTGCTCTATTAACTCTCACTTTATATGTCACCAATTAATGAGTTTGTCAGGTACTGGCTTATCCCATTCTCTACGCTTATCTAGGATGGGTCACTTCACGAGTTGCTCCCTTGCCAGTTCTACCATTAATTAATCAGGTTAAGGACAATGCCATGTCCAAGCCTTTCACCTGCTGGTTCATCTATTTAGCTAGTCCCTTGACCAGCAATAAAAAAAATCCCCTAGGGCAGCCTCCCTCCAAGGGGCCTTATCCTCTCTCTGCTCACTTATCATGGCCGGGACCCAGATGGCTGCCTCTTCTTGCTCTTGGGTTCCTTGTGTCCTAGCATCTCTTGTCCCCGGACCAGTGTTTAGAATTTGTGATGCAGCAAACCCTGTTCTGTGCCTGCACACAGACTTCACTGCCCTCTCCCAGGAGGAGCTGTGCATTCCCCTCTCCAGGGGATCTACATGTGTGCCTTTTGGCTTCTGGCAGAACTCCCAGACGCCAATTGGGGTTGGCACGTGGCTGCACACCTCCTAAGCCAGGCTCAGCCAGTCTCCAGGTGGTTGGCCACACGTCTCTGGGGTCAGTGCCACAACCCTGGGGCCCAGAGCTAAGTCCCTCAGCTGGTCAGCTTGGACTGTAATAGGGCCCAAGATCAGTGTCCTGTTACACAGGTCTAGTTATATCAACAGTCAGGGATGGATGCTATAGAGCAGGGGTGGGCAAAATATGGCCCACGGGGCCATTCTATCTGGCCCACAGGGCCCCTAAAAAAATTTGGAAAATTAATATTTCTCTGCCCTTGGTTCCTGTCAAAAATGACAGGAACCAAGGGCAGTAGGACCCAGGGGAAGCCCGGCGGGCTCCAACAACAGTGGGGCCACCCAGCCCCACCCCCCAGCTGGAAGCCCCAGCCAGGATTTCTGGGCTGGGAGCACATAGCTGCCCCAGCGGCATGGGAAGCTCAGGTAAGGGGGATGGACCCCAGGCAAGGAAGGAGCGCGGGGGGGGGGAAGCAGCCCCTCCCCACCCACACCCGGTGCCCCGTGCTGCAACTGCTCACAGCCCGTGTAGGGCTACCTGTGCCCACTCCAGACAGCCCCACGCAGGCTGCAAGTGCCTGCAGCATGGGGAACTGGGCCTGGGGGGGGGGAGGGGCTTCTTCCCCCCCCCCCCACACAGCTTTTTCCTGGGCTCCTTCCCTGCATGGAAAAAGGCGGACCCTCGCCCACCCCATGGCTGGCATCCCGCACTGCAGGCACTTGCAGCCTGCGCGGGGCTGTTCTGAGCAGGCACAGGCAGCCCCAGGCAGTCTGCGAGAAGCTGCAGTGCAGGGCGCTGGGCATGGGGTGGGGATGGTCTGCTTTCTCCACCCCCCCCTTGCACTCAGCACCACCTCGTAACCTGGCCGTTCTAGGCTCCGAGTGCCTGCCTGGGGGCGCCTCACGTCTGGCCGACCCCCTTCCTGGAGCACACCCGCTAGCCTGGGGTTTCCACTGCCACCACCCAGGGCTCTGGACTGATTCTGGCTCTGCACAACCTAAGTAACACAGGCCTAGTAGCCCTCAAGGGTACTTGATTCACTTCAAGAAGTTGGGATGCTTCCCTCAGTCAGAAGCACAAGTAGTGGTCTCCCTTAGTCAGCCGAACCAAGGGGACCCCAAGGCATAATCTAGACCCACTCCCAATAAGTCTCCCACACTAGGTACAAAGGAGAACTTTATTGGTTACAGAGGGTAGGGTTGGAATAGGGTACAGGGTAGAGCAATATCAGAGAAATCCCATAGAGCAAACTCCCCTGGCTGGGTAGCCTTTGATCACGCATCTGAGTTACTGCAAGCTAACTATCTAGTTAGATCTCAGGTAGCTTATTCACAAGTATCATCCAGAGGCATTTGGAGATTCCCTCTGGAGGCAGGCAGTTCCTTGATCATGAGTGTTGAGAGAGAGCACAAGTTTCAGATGGCACAGCTCTTCTCTGTCCCTGAGTCTCCCTCATGGCTGCTGCACCCTCATCCTGGGCAGTCCTTAACTTATATAGCCCTTGTGACCTCATTTACCTGGTCCAATGGAGGCCAGCACCCGCTGGCTGTCAGCCAACCAATTTGAAATACATCACTAGTTGCCGGGCAAACTGGCAGTCTCTACCCACCAGGGAGGAAGCCCCTCACCCAGGTATGTGATACTAGTCACGTAGGCAGAGGGAGCAGGTTTCCCCCCTCCCTCAGGAATGTATCCAGCTCAGGTTACCTAAAGAGATAGGGTAAAGGTGTGTCTCCTCTGCTGGGCCCATCTTAACCAAATTGTCACAGAGAGGAGTTTTTGGGGAAAAACAGAGGTGGCCTTCTGCCACAGAGACCAGCTGGGACTCCTGCGGGCAGGGCGCATTGCCAGGTGAACAGGATGGGGCTGGCGGTGGGTAAGGAGCTACGTCTGGGTCCGAGTCCAGGGCCACGTGGCAGGGCCATGTGAGGAGCAGATCACGGCTCTGTCCCAGCACCATGCTGTCACTGCCCCACAATCCCACCATTTGATCCCAGCCCTGCCCACCCATCCTGCTCCAGAACACCGCTTCCTCCTGCCCACAGCTCTATCCACCCAGCTGTGCAACTTGCCTGCATGGGTCCCAGCACTGGGTGCAGGGCAGACTCACTGGGCTGCCTAGGCAGTGGGGCCAGGTCTGGAGGTGGCAGCCACAGAAAGGAGCTACCATCACCAGGGCTGCTGGGAAGCGAGTCCAACCACCACACCACCTGCTACGTGTCCAGGGGTGGTGGGACTGGCTACACATGTCATGATTTGGGCATGTGCCCAAATGCCAGGGTTTGGTGGAACCAAGGGACCCACCATGGGCCAAACAAACTCCCTTGGCAGGCCAGATCCAGCCCATGGGCCATATTTTGTCTAGCGTGACCCATCCCCTATTTATTACCCTCCCTGACATCCACCATTATTGGTTAGAGATGCCAAAGGAAACGTCTCCAGCCATTCTGTTCAACAACTAAGAATAGAGCTATCATCCATGAATTTGTCTAATCCCTTCTTCATCCTGTCTACATTCTCAGCCTCTACCACCTCCTGCAGCAATAAATTCCACAAATTAACTGTGTTGCATAAACAGTACTTTTTCCTGTTAGTTTTAAACCTGTCTCCTACTTATTTCACATTGTTCTAGTATTCTGGGACATGATGAGTAACAATTCCCTACTCACTCTGTCCACACTCTTCATGATTTTATAGGTGCCTTGTCATATCCCCCCTCAACCTTCTCCTTTCCAAAGTGGATTTTCTCTAGCTGCCAAAAGTATATCCAGGTTCCATACTGGTAAAGTAAAAGTAAGATCAATGGCTTTGTAAACCTTAACTCTCACAGAGACCTTGACTCCTTGTTGCTTCCAACAGAAGTCAGTTGGTCACTTTGTCAAAGGCTGCAAAAAACAGCTTCCTTGTCGATACTAATTTGATTTGCCAGCACACTGCACAGGTAGCAGAACTCATGAGTCACAGGAAATTGCTCTCCACTGAAGCACATGCAGTAGGGCAACATTTAACCCTTGCTGAGTACCAGGAGTACCAGCTAATGCATGACCTCAGTCTTCATTAAACTAATTGTGAGCCTAAAGCATTTTGTGGATGCTGAAAAGTGGGCAACCAACATTTGCAGGTCCTGTTCAAGATGTATCACTAATGCACAGTTACTTGTGTAGAGAAACTCGTAGGGTCAGCAAGTTGTGACTCTCAATTTCACTTGCAGTCATGGAGCACTGGTTATTCCATCTGAAAATGAATATTGTACTCAGAGATTATTGTATTCAAAGAATATTGTAAAGAAGATTGCATTCAGAATATTGTATTCAGAGAGCAATCATGGCTGTGATAGGGAGTGCTGAAGACTGCAACCCTTCTGCTGAGCACCTGTCGGTAGCAACAAGGGCCAGGTTCAATTTTGGGGTACTAAATATATTTTACCTTGGCTCGAGCCCCCACCCAGTCTACCTAGGAAACACTAAAGGAATCACAAGGGTGTCCAATAAAACCAACAATCCTTCCCTTGCAAGTAGTGTAAACACAAAATCCAAATTTATTACAAAGAATAAAGAAAAAACAAAAGTAAACACTAACTATAATTTTAAAACACTATAAACTACAAAACAAAGTCTATAGGTGGCACCTTCTTGGAGAGGCTTTCCCCATACCCAGGCAGTCTGGGACTTGGAACTCCCCAAAGGGTAGTTCAGGGGGCCTGCACCCCTATGCCTGTCCTTCAGCAATGGGCTGGAGAGGGGGGTCCCATACCAGAAAGTCCTATGAGCTGCTCCATGGATCCACTGCGCTGCAGGGAGCTGCTAAAGCGTAGGTCCTTTTGTGTTGCAAGGGGCCCCCTGTTGTTCCCTGAGAAGCTGTAGTGCTGATCTCTACTTCCACATGGTGGCTTTGAGGGGGTTAACTGCAGTTGTCATCTGCATATTGCACCCCCAAGTTTCTAGTCCTAATCCCAGTTTTGCTGGTGCAGGAAACTGCAAAAGAAGTTAAAACAAAAGCCAGCCAAACAGCAAAAGAGCCTGTACTGCAACTAGTGTCAACCACGCTACTAGGTTAGGGGACAGAGCTGCAAAATCAACATGTGCCAGGCCCCAAGCCAGGCCCAGACATACAGCAAATGTATAGCGGTGCTCAGCAACACAGCTATGACGAGACACAACATCTGTAAAACAATAAAAGGGGGGCTCAGGCCTGTCCTGCACCAAGGCCTGAACATACAACAAAAGAGCACCAGGCCTATTTGGCTGCAGCCTGGACATTTAGTCTCAGCTACACTGCTATGCTGAGATCTAACAGCTATGAAACAACAAAAGGGGGGCCAGGCTATCTTGGCAACTAGTGGCCAACCACACCGCTTGGTTGGGGCATAAACTGCAAGAGGGACAAAAGGAGGCCCAGGCCTATTTCACTGGACCTGGACTGGGCAGCAAAAAGCTGGCCAGGCCTACATACCACTGAGGCCTGGATAAACAACAAGAAGTGCCAGCCAAATGTATGGCTGGGGTTCAACCCCACATAGGTGGGCTGAAATGCAACAGCTGTGAAACAGCAAAAAAGAGCCCAGGCTTTTGGCTGCTCAGCTATACCACCATACTGAGAACTACAATCCCCAACACAGGGGCCAGTGACTGCCAGGACCCTGTTTCCTGGTCAGTCTGCACTAGGGAAAAATGTACTCATGGCATCATCCCACTCAAGGCCTGTGTGGCCAAAGCTACCAGCAAGACACGTAGCTGGGGTTCAGCAACACAGTTATGCTGAAACCAAAAGAAGTTGCAACAGCAACTAAAACATGCCAGGCTCTCAGCCCTGGCTCAGAGTGCACCAGCAAAACTGCCAGGCTCCAACCTTGGCTAGTTTGCTGCAGGGACTGATACCCCAACCATGGAATCATCCCACTCAAAACTCAGAAAAATAGAAGGGAAAAGAAGAGCTTCAATTTGCTTCTCCAGTGAAGAGCAGAGGGGAGACCTCTCTCCCCCCCCCCAAATAGGGAACAGCCTTTTCTGGCTTCCAATTCAGCTTTCCGGCTTCAATAGCCTCAGGAGGAAAAAGAGACCCAACCCAAGTGACCTGACCCTTAAATCACTTTTCTGACATCATCACCTGGTTCAACAAGAAGCAGCATCATTTGAACACTGCTAATGCAGACCAGGGAATGCAAAGGTGGTCAGCACTCGGGGTGAAGTGGCCAGAGTCACCAAACTGGTTCCACAGGTCCCTTGATGGATACAACGAGGGGGAGGGGAGGTGGTTCTCTTTTAGTCCTAGAGGCAAAATATACAGCACAAACAAGATACACAGCAACATAAACCTTACTACACACAATGTCAAGCGTGTGTGTTACATTTGTCACCCTGGAAGAGTGGGCTTGTTACCTAGGACAGGGCACATGATAAATGGTAATAAAATAACAAATAGCTTAAAGGAAATGGGGGGGGAGCTTCTGTTTTCCCAGGATAAGAACAAGGGGCATTGAAGGAAAAGGAAATGTGGAGTGTTCAAAACCAAAAGAAAGTATTTTTTCATACAATGTGCAGCTAAAACTGTGGAACCCATTGCCACGAGATACCATAGACACTGCAGATATAGCAAGTTTAAAAATAAAAGGCTGAATGTTTCTAAAGGAGATAAAAGATCTAGACAAAAACACTAGTATGATGATTAATTAATTATGATTATTAGTTAGAATCATGAGACAAAAAGCAAGAATTGTGATTATCGATTAGATTTTGATTATGTATTAATAAAATGAGGATTGTGATCTGTGATTAGATTAATTATGATTATTAATTAGAATCTGAGGCAAAAAAGGTAGAACTCTGAGTGCTAAGAAACATTGTGGAAGTTATTTAGCATCAATCACACTTGGGGCATTCAAGCAGCCCTCTGAAGGTGGAGGTGGAGCCTAATGGGGGTTTACTGTGAGGCTCGCAATTGCATCTGCCTCCGAGGCCTCCTGGTGCTAGAGACTATCGGGGGGAGGAAGGGGAGATTGCATGGGATTGAAGTTGGTTCCTTATTCCTGGGTCCCAGCTCATGATGCTACCCTGTACTGTTACTACCAACTACACCTTTCTGCCAGCTCCGTGGCACGTCTCAGCCACTACTAACAACCTTTTACTGGGTAAAGATTCGCTTTGCAAAAGGCACCCGGAATAAAGAACCGCCTTCCTCCTCATCTGGACAGCAGAGGAGGGGCGGACTGAGCTGGAAACGCAGCGCTCGGCCCAGCTCCCGGGACCGGGTCGGGTCGGAGACGAGCGAGGAGGCGCGGGCCGGGCCGTGCTGAGGCTGAGGCTGGCGCCCCCCCCGCGGGA
>NW_005842436.1:278877-313240 GCF_000455745.1 Alligator sinensis
GTGCCCGCCGGGGAGGGCGCGCGAAGGCTTGCCCAGCTGGGCAGGCCTCGGCCTGGGGGGCCGAAAGCCTCGGGGCGCGCAGCGGTCCCGCGGCCGGGGAGCTGGGGGCACTGAGGTGCTGCAGGCTGGGAGGCGAAGTCGGCGCCCGGGGCTGTCGGCTTGGCGGGTGGCCATGAGCACTGGACCCCATTGGTACGTTGGCCCTGGGAAGGGGAAGGGCAGAAGGAGGCCCTAGAACTGGTCTCCTGGGAATGGACGGGCCGAAAGCCTCGGGGCGCGCAGCGGTCCCGCGGCCGGGGAGCTGGGGGCACTGAGGTGCTGCAGGCTGGGAGGCGAAGTCGGCGCCCGGGGCTGTCGGCTTGGCGGGTGGCCATGAGCACTGGACCCCATTGGTACGTTGGCCCTGGGAAGGGGAAGGGCAGAAGGAGGCCCTAGAACTGGTCTCCTGGGAATGGACCAAGCGTGGGGCTTCGTGGACCGTTCCCTAGGACTGAGCTGGCCACCAGGAGCTCCAGCCCAAGGGCCTTGTTTGTCCCCCCACTCCGAGTTACTCGCTCACAGCTCCTTGTAGTAAGCTTCCCGTCTCCTTCCGCAGTTAGCCTTGTGTCTCCCCCCAGCCACTGCTTAGTCAGGCTGGACTGGGCGACTTCTCATCCTTTAGTCCCTGCTTATTGCATCACTCTTCTCTGGTAAAGTGGGGTCTAGAAAGGAGCAGCCGCTCCTGGCCTGGCTACTTGTAGGGTGACTCCTTGCCTACTGGGGCATGTCTCTGTAGCTGTGCCCTAGAATGATGCCCCCGATGCACTTCAGGATGGTATCTGAGCAGTCGCACCCCTACAGTTTCTCAGCAGTGATAGCACTGCCACAAATGAGCCAAACCAGTGGCGAGGCAAGCGGTGCTGGCACTTTGACTACGTGTTGTTTTGTGCTGCTCAAAGCAGACCTGTACTGAGTGGTGTTGCTACTGCCAGTGGAGGTGCATCAGGGCTATGAATAAAAGGGAAGGCCTCCCTAGGCAAAGGCTCAGGCATACTCTGTGTTTCAGTTTCTAGGTTCATCCCTCCCATTGAGTTGGGGGAAGGGAGAGGAGCCTTAGATTGACATGTCTGAGGAGAACAGCTACATTCATCCAATTCTGACCACTTCTGTGTTTTTAATCTTACTGAATCCTTTGGTATCATTGTTCCGTCCTCCCAGCTCCCCCTTTAGCATTACCTGCAAATGCATTTAAATTGCAGGCCACCACTTTCTTCTAGATCACAAATGAAAATGTTAAATACATCTGGAGCAAGAAAAGATGTCCCTGGCAGAGGACTCCCCATAGTCCATGCATTGCCCCTTTCTCTTGGGCTCTTAACTGGTTCTCTATTCATATAACAGTGTTCCTGTCACAGCTGATTGGAAGTGAATTTGCAGTTGGGAGTTCATGAGAGGCAAGATCAAATGCTTTTGATAAAATCTGCCCTATTCCTGGCGTGGCTCAGTGCCTCCCAAGTAAATGAAAGGAAGTAGCAATATATCAGTCTCACTTTCCTCTACCCGAGGGATTACCCTAAAATTGATTAGTAGATGCTTCAAAAGGCTATATGCTTGTGTGTCCTTCATAAGAGATTACTGACAGGGAGCTAAAATAACAGTGTTGCATTTAATTCTGAATGTGTCAAAACCTAGAGCCTCTTCTCTTGCAGAAGTGAGTTCTATATGAGTCCCCCTTCTCTGACATTGCTGTCTCCAAGCACACAAATCCTCCTGGCTGCTAGTTTTGTGGTCCAGAACTGTAGGAGGCCATGGTCATAGAAGGAGAGGTATCTCTAAGAGAGCCAGAGACAGTCCTGGCAAGGGATTTGAGAATCAAGTCAGACACCTCAACCAGGCCTCTTTGTTTGGGAGGGGATGAGGGGGCTCAGTTAAGAGAGTGAACCCTGCAATGGTGGGCTGAGGATAACTGATGTTGTTAAGCAGCCTGGCTGCTATGTTCTGATCCAGGTAAAGACTTTGTTCCTAGATCTGCTGTGTGGCATCATGAGTGCTTGGACATGGGATGTTGGGAGGCTGGCTTGGATATTTGGGCATGTAACAGCAGTAAGAAGTCCAACAAGACCTCAAAGCTGTGTGCTGACTTTATAGTTTATGGGCAGATATCGCTTGTCATATGGGGATATTAAAGCTAAAACTAGTAGAGGTGCACCAATATATATATATATATATATTGGTCCATAATGTATCAGCACTGATAAAAGGAAAATTGATGTTATCAGCAATTGGCTTTTTTTGGCCAATAATGTCACTGATAAATGCCATGTGCATGCACTCATCTGCAGCACGCATGCAGCCAAGAATGCAGCCTGGCAGCTTGGAGAGCAGTGTCTGGCCAGAAATTGCGGGGGGGGGAGTGAAGGGGTATGGGGGGGCAGATCAAGGCGCCCACAGTGAGGGAGGGAGTGGGGCAGGGGCAAGTGCTGCACAGCCAGAGTGGGGCGCTGAATGGAGCTGCGGGTGGTTCGTCCAGGGGGTGTAAGAGAGTAGCTCCTGCCACTACGTGTACCCCCAGGGGAGGCATGGGGGCATGTGTCCCTGGGCTGTGTGCTCAGGGCGAGGGTGGCTGCCCGCTGCAGGCTGGGGCCAGGGCCTGTGCTGGCCTCTTCTTGGCGGAGGAGCTAGGTTAGGGCTGCACTCAGGGCGGGTGGCAGCGGTGCTGGGGGGGCCTGTGGGGTGGGCTACAGCCCCCCCAAATTCACTGTAGCCCCTCCCCCAGTGCAGCTGCCACCCGTCCTGAGCGCAGCCCTAGCCCAGACCAGCCCCTCTGCTGGGAAGAGGACGGCACAATCCCTAATCCCAGCCTGCAGGGGGAGCCTGCCCTCGCCCTGCACCCCAGGGGTGCATGCAGCAGTGGAAGCCACCCCAACCCGACATCCCCCAGATGAGCCGCCTGCTGCTCCATCCCATGCCCCACCCTGGGTGGGCAGCCCCTGCCCCACTCCCTCTCTCACCATGGGGGCCTTGATCTGCCTCCCCCTATACCCCTTTGCCTCCCCCTGCCTCCCCCCTCCCCCGACTTACTGGCTGCTCTCCAAGCTGCCAGGCTGTGTGTTGGGAATTGGATTGGTATCGGCCAATATGGCTGGGTAATAATCAGCCAAACAAATCTTTATTGGTGCACCCCTAAAAACAAGGTCTTGGAAGAACTTTCCTTATCTAGCCAGCCTCCTAGCTGTCTTGGCCAGCTTGTCTTCCAGGAGCCAGTTTTGGTTTTGCTTTGAGAAACTTGAGTGATGGTGCTGTTTTCATTGACATATGAGAGATACAGAGTATAGACTAATTTACAAACCATTGTCACTTCACAGTTCATTGTCTCACCAGCTCCCCCAGTGACTTAATTTTGATGGGGAATAGGATAGTGAAGATTTTTGTGGACTTCAGATATACCACATCTGCCAGTTTCTTCTTGCCTACCTCTTAGGTACATCTGTCAAAACAAAGAATCAAGATTTATGCTTCAAAACTTCCCCTGGCCCCTCCCTGAGTGTAGCCACTGTACTGCCTGAGTATTGTATGATTTTCTTCCCTTACGGTTTATTACCGTGGAATAGAAGTTAGAGCTATTGGAATTGTAAGTCTAGGATCCCTTCTTCTTCTCTGAAAAATCAGTACTCCACTTGATGTCCTTCCCTGTTTCAGGGCTGGCCTACATGTCTGATGATTCAGTAAGTGAAGCAGTTAAAGCAGCTTCCTTTGTTACACAAGTATGCAGGTTCCCCAGACAGGCTGATTCTGAGATGTTCATTCTGGGTAGCTTGTCCTTTCCCTGCTCTCTCTAGAGTAGTGGTTTTCAATCCTTTTTACATTTGCGGGCCCTTAAAAAATTTCAAGTGGAGCAGACCCCCTTGGAAATTCCAAATGGAGGTGCGGACCCCTTTGAATTGTAAGTGTGGGTATTCACATACTTTTAAAGATTGATCATAGTTGTCTTTTGTGGACCCTGAGGGATCAGTGGGACCACAGGGTGAAAACCACTATTCTAGAAATTTCTCATTTACTAAGGTTGTCTTCTTCCTTCCTGAAGGGAGATTCTAATACCATTTAAAAGGAATTCATTTTTCTCCTTCCTTTCTGTGGTAGAATTATTCCTCTCCTTGGCATATTTCCCCTTAGAAATGCCAAGAGAATGTACATGTGACAGCAAGGCAGTGAGCATGTACACATTTGTCTGGAAAAGGCCACCTGAGCCCTCTGTCCCTTTGGCCCCTTTCTCAGTCTGGTCCCTTTATCTCTGGGTGCCTTGGCTTGGGCCTGCCTAGAACAGGCCCCTTGTCCTTTGCACCCACGTTGTTCTTCATTTTCATGAGCTTATGGCCAGGATTGGGCCATTTTATGTAGTTTGTTAGAGGGCTATGAAGACAAACTAGTTTTTTCTTTTCTTTTTTAAATAAAGTTTCTGTGGCTTCCGGGTAGGTGGAAGCTGCAGGCTTAGCACCCTGGGGACAAATTCCCCTTGTTCTCCAGGCACCAGTGGGGTGAGGTTCCTATACAGATGAGCTTACTAGCATGCCCTGTGGCAGGGGTGTCAAAATCAAATTAGCTGGCAGACCATATTCCCTGCCAGCAGCTAGGAGGTGGGTCATAGCTGGGTGGTGGGTCATCTGGCCCACAGAGCCTCTTACTGGTCAGATGACCCACCTCTGAATCTGGGATGCTGGAGCCTCTGTGCTGGATGTGGTGGTGGTGGGGGAGTGTTTAACACAGCAGCTGATTACTGCCTCTAATGGGTATGCAAAACTGGCAATTCAGTGGTGGTTAAAGAGTGGGGCAGGCAGCAACATTCATCCACTAAGGGCATGGGCAGTCTGGCAACAGCAGCACAGCTGCTCTGATAGCCACAGCAACAAGCCCCACAGGCTGGGTCTGGAAGTAAGTTGTCCGTCCAGCGAAAAGCCTTGCAGACTGGATGACCCACCTCTGTGGGACTGATCTGACCTGTGGGCATTAGACGTGGGATTTAAGTTTGGCACCCCTGATCTATGGGGAAGGGGTCCTGTAGGGAGAGCAGGCCTCTGTGCCCCATGTAAGTCTTAGTTACTCTACTCTGAACTAATTAGCAGTCAAGGTGGTGTGTCTGTGTGTGGTCCCAGCCCCAGCTCCTACAGCCTCATCCCAGAGAGAGGCCATGAAAGGTCCACTAGATGGAAACATTTTTAATCCCTCTGGGGCTGTAGTGTATCAGCGCATGGGACCTGAGGTTGGCAAGCTCTATAGCATATTAGCAATAGGCTGAGGCATCACAACTCCCAACAAGTGCTAATTTGAGAAATGAAAGAATAGTGATAAAAGAACAAGATTAAGGTTGGAAAGAGCCCACACATTTAGGAAGAGCAAGTTATAAGGTAATCTGTGGACCTTACCTCTGCTCCTCTGGGCACATACAGTTAAAGACTGTTGTGATGCAGGATCACATTCTGTTTTCTTCTTTGCTGTGGTGGTCCACACAGTTTAACTGGCATCTGCAGTGACCTTTGCCAGGCAGCAGTATGATCCAGTGTGCTGTGCCTGTAGCATCCCCAGTTTCACACTGCTCCAGATAGCGCCTGTCAAAATGACATGGATGGTAACTGTGCTCCTCTTTCAGTCTCAGTCATGGACTTCAGTCTGGCTTCTTTGCAGAGCAATGCCTAGAATCCTGTCTTTGATCCTCATTTTTTCCCTAGGCAGCAAGCAGTAGCAGCAGCTGCACCAGTGTTTTGTTCAAGGTAGACGAAAGGGACAGGAGGAATACAGACCTGGTAGGTGGTGCTTCCATACCACCAAAAGTCCAGGGTGCCAAGCTAAGGCTCAGGACACTGATCAGATCACCCTGGGTGCTAGTTTGCATTTTGGCTTTTTAGGTGTTTTGCCAGGTTGTTACACAGAGTGGAAAACTCTGAATACACGACAAATTTATCCAACCAAAGCACTTGGATGTCACAAAACAAAGCGAAATTAGGAGACATTTTTTCAAATAACTTGACTTCACTGCTTCCAGGTCATTTGTGTTAAAAACTAGGGTGTTGTACTGAGACACTTGAGACCTAAGAACAAATCAAGGAAAGACAGGTGAACATCCTTACCGTGGTCAGTAGGGGCACAGGAAACTGGGCCAAAAGAGATACACCACAGCCAAGGGTTTAACAGTGCTTCTGTTCAAAACAGGTTTTTGTTTCCTTTCCAAAATCCATGTTAAAGTCTGGCCACCTGGAAGACTAGTTTGCCATTGGGGGGGGCAGGTGGGTACAGGGCTAGAGCATTTGGTATGCAAATCTGAGCAGATGACCTGGGTCTCAATGGCATCCCAGGATGCAGTGTGTCTGGGATAAGGTGGAAAATCAACTTTCTTCTAACTTTGTTTAAAAAGAAGAAACTTTAAAGATTGAGAAGTGGCTTGATTAGTGATCAGGTGCTTTCTCAAGGAGGAAATGCCTAACACAGGAAGTCAGGAGATAAGATGGAAGTTTGTCAGACAAATTCAGATTTGTCTGACAAAGGCACACATTTTTGATTGTGAAAGGGAAAATTGTTCCAATGGCCAGAGGGAGGTGATGGCATTTCTATCTCTAGATGACTTCAAATCAAAGCTGAATGTCTTTCTGAAAGATGTGATTCAACCAGACACAGATTATTGGGATCAGTGCAGGGGTGACCAGGTGGAATTCAGGGGTCTGTGTTACACAGGAAGTCATCCTGGGTGATCCCTGTCACAGGGGTTTCTGTCCCAGGGCACCTTTATGGCCATAGCAGGATGCAGCACTCACCCAGCCCTTGGCTTGCAGCATTCAGGCAGCCTGTTCTACACATCAGGTTATGGGAATCTGTTTCCAGCCAAATCCAGGCAAGTCCTCTCCCTCCAGGGTTATCAGTGGTCCAAAAGAGATCAACCCCCAAATAAATCTAGGCCATACTAGGAGCCATATCCCACAAAGCAGTTTCTGGAGCCCTGGCCCCAGCCGGTCTCTAGTAAAAAGAGAGTCAGAGCCTCTCAGATTTTGTCCTCCCATTGTAAGCCCTTCCCTCCTGCTTTGACATCTTTCACAGGTGTGCCAAGGTCAGGCTTACTGGGCTCACACCTTTTCATGAACTTCTTGTGGGCCAATTTGAGTCTTGTGTAACCCATTAAAAGCTCCTCCCATTAAAATCTGTGAAAAAGTTTGACAAGAGCTGGCTTCATGTAGAACTAAGGTCACTGTTGTGCCCCTGCTGAAGTCTAATTCCCAGCACCTACAGGCTCCAAAAGAGAGGGAAGGAATGGAAGACAAAGCCCCAAAGCTGTGCTGCTGTTTGAAGCTTGGTGGAAGTCCTGCCTGGTATGTGCCAGAGCACTCATTGCTGGCTGAAGTGATCACCCCAGCACAGGGCAGACAGCTGCACCTTGGTTCCATCTGTGGGGGTGTCCTTAGTGTGACTAGCAGGCAGCTTCCTGCACCCAGAAGGTATTCTCCACTTAGTAAAACATAGTGCAGCAGGTGCTGGGGGCCTTGCAATGTGCAGTTAAAACTGTGTTTTGCCTGGTGTGAAGCATCACTTTAACTTTGCAGTGACTGGTTTCCATGTCTGAGCCTGGGGCTGTGCATTCCTGTGTTTCAGCAGGTGTTACTGCAGCCCCTCTCTAATCCTGTTTTCTGTAGGTCGCTATCCTTCAAAGCCCAGGCTGTGTAGGTGGGTCAGGAGGGGCACCTGTCCTGCTTCTTTCAGGCTATATTTTTACTGTCAAAAATGAGTCTTACAGCGAGATGAGAGCTCATGACCCTCTGTAAAATCTTCATGGAGACAAGGTGCAGGCAGTCCTTACTGTGTGATGACAATGAGTGAGGTCAAAATCAGGTGCGTAGTGTTGTATTCAGCTGGTGGCCTCCTTGCAAAAACTGCTTTTAGCTGGAAAGCAAACTCACTGTGCTTATTGCACTGTAAACCCCTTGCGTTTGGGGAGAGAATTAATAGCTTCATTGTTTGCCTTTAAGTTGGGGCTAGACCTCTAGCCACCTCTAGTCTCTTCCACCTGCTCCTGCTGTATCCCCTGCCTGCCAAGTGTACACAGGCTGAATGGATCCATGCATCTTCTCTGTTCTTTCTGTTCCTTCTCCCAGCTGACATATTCTTCCCCTTCCCATGGCCCCTTTGATCTTACAGGACCTCTCTCACATCCCTGACTCAGTTTGCTTGGGGTGTGCTAGCTCCTGCAGTTGCTGTTCCAGCTCCTTCTGCTCCATGTAACAGCATAAAGGAAAGCAGTTAGCCCTTGGTTTTGCACCAAAATGGAGACTTAGGGTTGCCAACCCAAGAAATGTTTTTTACTAACAAGCTGCAAACTTCGTACTGACAAACTTTTTACTCACAGTAAAAATGTATCAATTAAAAGAAAATGTTCCTGGATTGGCAGCCTTGTGTAACCGCAACAGGGATTTAACACCCCTGATCTGCAATCACCCTGACATCTGCTGAGAGGGAAATACAGCAGTGGACAGATGATCCAGGAAGCTTTTGGAGAGTATTGGGGACAACTTGCTGATGCCAGTGCAGGAGTGGCCAACCAGGGGCCATGCCCTTCTTGACCTGCTGCTCACAAACAAGGAAGAATTGGTGGGGAATGTAGTAGTGGATGGCAACTTGGGCAGCAGTGACCATGAGATGGATGAGCTGAGGATCCTGAGGAAAGGAAGGATAGAGAGCAGTAGAGTAAGGACCCTGGACTTCAGAAAAGCAGACTTTGACTCCCTCAGGGAACTCGTGGTCAGGATCTCCTGGGAAGCCAGACTGAGGGGGAGAGGAGTCCAGGAGAGTTGGCTGTACTTTCAAGAAGCCTTACTGAAAGTGCAGGAACAAACCATCCTGATGTGCAGGAAGACTAGCAAGTATGGCATGAGGTTCAACAAGAACAAGTGCAAAGTCCTACGCTTAGGACAGAACAATCCCATACACCAGCACAGGCTGGGGGCTGACAGGCTGGGCAGCAGCTCAGGACCTAGGGGTGAATATGAGTCAGCAGTGTGCCCTTGTTGTCAAGAAGGCTAATGGCATACTGGGCTGCATTGGTAGTGTGTTGCCAGTAGGTCAAGGGAAATTATTTCCCTCTGTTCAGTACTGGTGAGGCCACATCTGGAGTACTGTATTCAGTTTTGGCGCCCCCCCCCCCACTACAGAAAGGATGTGGACAAATTGGAGTCTAGCAGAGGGCAACAAAAATGGTGAGGGGGCTGATGAACATGACTTATGAGGAAAGACTGAGGGAGCTGGGTCTAGAGAAGAGGAGACTGCGGGGACTTAATAGCAGCCTTCAGCTATCAGAAGCGGGGTTTGAAAGGATGGGTCTAGACCAGAGGTGGGCAATTACTTTGGGCAGAGGGCCGCTTACTGAGTTTTGGCAAGCCATCAAGGGCCGCACGACAAGCAGCCAGGGGCAGATAAATATTAATTTTCTAAATTTTTTAGGGGCCCCGTGGGCCAGATAGAATGGCCTGGCGGGCTGCATTTTGCCCACCCCTGGTCTAGACTGTTCTCATTGGTGGCAGATGACAGAACAAGGAGCATAGGTCTCAAGTTGCAGGAAGGGAAGTTTAGGTTGGATATGAGGAAGAATTTTCTCACTAGGAGGGTAGTAAAACACTGGAATAGGTTACCCAGATTGGTGGTGGAAGCTCCATCCTTGGACATTTTCAAAACCCGGCTAGACAAAGCTTTGGCTGGGTTTAGTTGGGGCTGGCCCTGCTTTGAGTTGGGTTAGATGACCTCCTCAGGTCCCTTCCAACCCTCACTTTCTATTATTCTATGACTTTACCTTCCACCCCCAAAGCAACCTTTGTGTGACCAGCAATATTACAGGATGGGAAGCAGCAGCACGTGGCTAGAGAGGAAGGCGTCCACGAAGCCCTGAGAATTCCCACAGGGTGCTGCACTCCTGCTTGGACACCAGGTGGTACTGGTGTGCTGTGTCTGTGTCTAAGTGAAGCTCCATGGGGTGTCACAAGATGCTGAAGCTTGATTGTTTTTACAGAGGGCTCAAATTTATTTACTGAAAGGAAGTTTTAGCTTGAACTTTTACTGACTGTCTGTAAATTTACAGACAGTTGCTGCTGGTCGGCCTTGTGTTTTTCCTTGGCTGTTATGTATCCCAGATGCTGCTCTTATTTTGCTGCTTACCTTTGGAGTAGCCAGCTCTGCTCTGGCATGACTCCCTCTGGAAGTTGCATAGGCTGTATTTTTTACCAAGCTTGTTTTTGAGCACTGTGTTTTATTCAGCTCTTCACTCCCCCACGACAGCCTTAGCATTCACCCTCCTCTGCTTAGAGGCCTTTTTCTTAGAGCTCAGCAGTTCTCTGCCATTTTCTGTGCATGTCCCTTTGCAGGTGGGCTGGGGTTCTAAAGTTGGGGAGTGCCTGGGGACCAGAGCCAACCAAGTCAGATGTGCGCACACAGTACATGTGAAAGGCTGTTCTGCTCTGGGAGGTTACTTTATACATTATTTCCTGGAGCCCAGGCTTATCAGTTCCCTGGCTCAGAGCTGATTGGCTCCTTTGGAAGTGAAAATAGGATTCTTTCTGTATTCAGCCCTTCAGTCTCTGCATGACATCCCTTAGGTCAGGTTATGCTCTTCTCAGGGTTCAGCAACAGCAACGCCTTTGGCAAGCTTAAGCCTAACCTGACAGACTGGAGTTCTGCTGTGGGAGGACAATGCTCAGAGGGGAGAGTCCATTGGGATGTGGGTACAGAGTGGTACTAGAATCTGGGCCTGGCAAGGGCAGGCAGAGTCTGCAGGTGGGTGTTATTAGGAGTTTGGTGGAAGGAGCTTGTTCTACAGGTAGAGCAAGAAGTTCCCCTGAATCCTGACATGAGGATTAGGAAGCACCAGTCTGAGTGTTTGTCTCTTATTTCCAGCTGGTCTCTGTAGCTTGTTGGTAAGGGAACTTATTGGTAGAGGAAGCCCAGCCCTAGTCACCATGTTTTAGTCAGTAGCATTAAGTTGATTGAGGCTGAAGTGCTGGGAACCTCCATCCTCAACAGGGCCAGAACCAGGAGCTTGGAAAGGGCTTTGGCTCAGCTGTCCCAAAATGTGTAAGTACAGCACCTGAGCAAGTGCATGTTACAAGCCACCTTGGTGCCAGTGCCCAGTCAGTATCAGCTCCAGAACCCAGACCCTTCTG
The DNA here is from genome assembly GCF_000455745.1 of Alligator sinensis. Lineage (NCBI taxonomy): Eukaryota > Metazoa > Chordata > Crocodylia > Alligatoridae > Alligator > Alligator sinensis. The sequence goes on from NW_005842436.1 coordinate 290,040, forward strand.
GGAGTTCCTGCTTTTAGCTCTGGCAGTCCCTAAATCAATCTGGGAGGGGGCAGCTGTAGGTCTGGGTTAGGTCTTACTAATGGTTTTGCTACCTAATGGAACCTCAGTGCCTTCATCTGAGTCCTGGGAAGCTGCCAGCCCTGGCTGGAATTCACCACATGTTGGCTTGATGCTTTTCCCCACCCTCCAGCTGAGGAAACCTCTTCTCGGTGCAGGATCCCAAAGGGGCACCCCTTCTCACAGTAGGAGACTCCCAGCAGGGTGGTTCCTCCCTCTGTTCAAAACCCCAGATGGGCAGGAAGGGGCATCAGCGTGTAGATAACCTCATGGCCTTGCCACCCTGGTGCCCAAGCCTCTGTATATATGTGAAGACGGCCAATACCTCCCAATGGGTTAGCAATCTCAGGGGGCGCAGTTCAAGATACTTCACAGGGGCCAACTCTCAGATGGGAGGGCTCAGCACCTTGGGCACTGAGGCCTCTTTAAAATGTCTCCTGTCAGACCTTGGAGCTGCGTATCACTGCTCTCCAGAGCTGTCTGCCACAGCGCCACAAAGGAGATGGGAGCACAGTGAGGCCCCTGCTGGCAGCTGGTATCAAGTGGAGTGTTCATCTGTGGCACAGCTAGGAGTGTAACAGGGGTCTCTGAATTGCAGTTCAGGGCCTGAGGCACAAGGCCAGCCCCTTTGCTCCTAGCAGCCCTACTTGTACTCAGAGCAGTTCTCAGCTGTCCAGCACCATTCAGAAGCCCTGACGTCTTCACTCTTTATCTTCAGGAATTGGCTTGTCACTGGCTCTGCTCTCTCCTCCTTGGACACAGCAGGAGGCCCAGCACCAGCCCACTGAAGGCAGAAGGCAGCGTGGCATCAACACACTGGGGAGGCAGAAGGTCTGGCCCAGGTCTGGTGGGGTGCAATGGGAGGCTGGCTTGGGTGTGCTGGGAGTGGGCAGCATGGGCAAAAGGGTGGGCATATCAGGGGACGGTGCAAGTCTGGGGGGGCAGGGGTGGATCTCACACAAGTACAAGTGGAGGGGCTCGTGTCCTTAGACCCCTCATCAGCCCCAATCCCACTGTCAGCCTCTCACTGCACAGGAGACACTGCTGCCACGGGCAAAGATGTTGGTACAGCCAGGGGGGTTAGCACAGACCCTGATGCAAATATTGCTTTTGTTGCTGAGGGGAGGGGGATGAGCATTGATGGTGGCTGCAACAGGGAGCTGGCAGCTGTTATGTAACTGGCCACACCAACATCTCCTTCCCTCCCCCACAGCTTCTCAGGTGCAAACCTTACCAGTTATGCCTCTGTCTCTGACAGATCTTTGTGTCCTTCTGTACAGAATGGTTCCCCCACCCCCTATCAACAAGCCCCATGTCTGCCTCTCCACTGTACTCATCATGAGCAGCATGGTGCTGATGGATGCCTACCTGGTGGAACAGAACCAGGGCTCCAGGAAGCTGGGAATCTGCATCATGGTGTCTGTGGGTGATGTCTGCTTCCTGCTGGTGCTCCGGTACGTGGCTGTCTGGGTTGGAGCAGAGGTGAAGACAGCCAAGCGAGGCTACGCCATGATCCTATGGTTTCTGTACATTTTTGTGTTGGAGATCAAGGTCTACTTTGTCTATCAAAACTACAAGGCTGACCGCAAGAGCATGGACCTCATGGCCCGTAAGGCCCTGACCCTATTGTTGTCCATCTGCATCCCAGCCCTCTACATGCTGCTGGTGGCCACAGAGCACATGGAGTATGTCAAGACGTTCAAAAAGAAGGAGGATCTCCGCAACCGCCTCTTCTGGGTCATTGTCGACATGCTGGATGTGCTGGATATCCAGGCCAACCTGTGGGAGCCCCAGAAGAAAGGGCTGCCACTTTGGGCTGAGGGCCTGATGTTCTTCTACTGCTATATTTTGCTCCTGATTCTCCCGTGTGTGTCCTTGTGTGAGATCAGCATGCAAGGGATCAGCATCGTGCCACACAGGATGATGCTGTACCCCATGCTGAGCATGCTCACCATCAACATTGCCACCATTTTCATCAGGGGAAGTAACATGGTCTTCTTCAGAGATGCCCGGGTTTCTGGTATCTTCATGGGCAAGAACATACTGGCCATTGTACTTAAAGTCTGCATGTTTGTGCAGTACAGGAGGCAGTTGCAACACCAACCAGCAGGACTCAGCACTGAGCCCCAGCACAACTCCATGCCCCAGTCCCAGCCAGTTCTGCCTCTGTTGAAGTCCCAGAGCCAGACTCGCTGTCCCAAGGTGCTGGCCCAGGAGAACACGTGACCTGCAGACTGGGCACAGAGCAGCACTTCTGTGTGCGATTATTAGGGTCCAGCACAAAGCATGAGGGTGTAGCTGAGTCCTGTACCCTCTGGTGGTTCTTTTAGGAAGTCTGTGAGTAACCCCTCCCTCCCTTGCACAGACAAACCAACCACCCACATTCTAGGGACATCCTAGCACAGGGCTGGGGACAGGTCACTTTTCTAGTGGCACAGAGTAAAACGGGACTTTGGGGCCAGAGCAGAAGCAAGGCAGATACTAGGGCCAGTAGAGCTGTGAGGACCAGGCTGTGCAAGATGGTGAGGTCCCTCCCTGCTTTCTCCCTTGCTTTTGTTCCTCTGTTTGGAGCGGATCTGCTGAGCTGCTGTGGCCAGTGTGGCTTTATGGCATGCTTCTGGTCTGATGGGAGCATCCCTGGGGCCTCAGTCTGCCCTTGTTGCCCTGTGCAGCCATGCTGTCCAGTCAGAGTTGGAGTTTGGAAAGGATTGGTGGGGGAGAAAGCTGGGGTGGAGATTTTAGCGTCTTGCCTCCCATTCGCAAGGTGCTCGGAGACCCAGTGGAACTCAGTGGGTCATAGTCTTTTTTTCATAAGCATCTTCTTGGTTCCAATAAAAGAAAGCACTCGCCCTGCAGCTTCCTGGTGTGTCTGTGCAGCTGCCACCTACGTGCTTGGGACTCCCTTTTTTGCTGATGAGTTGGGAGGAGCTGTGTCCATAAGAGTGAGAAGAGTTTGGGTGTGATGGAGGCACAGGGGAGATGTGCTGTGTAAAGGGAAAGATTGAGGTGCTGTGAACACTGAATCATTCAGATTGCTTGTCTGACACTTACATCTTTCGTGAAGTCTTACATGCCAATTGGCTTGGAAACAGGCAGATGGATTAAGAGTTTAGCCTAGAGTTTGCAGAGCACATGTGAGGTCAATGGATTAATGAGTCTCCAAGATGGAGGGATCCAAAATAACCTGCTCTTAAAGCCTTGGTTTCGCACAACTGTTTTGTATGACTTGTTGGGCCAGGCACCCCATCAAGGTCTTGGTCCAGCTCTTAAAGCAGGCCCTGAACCAAATTAGCACAAAATGCTTAAGTGTAATTTTTGGTTCTGCATCCTGGCATGAGAAGGCCATGGCCTCTCCAGGCTTCTCCCTCCTGTCCTCGGTTCTCTCCTGTGGTACAATCACAGTTTGCCTTGCTTCTTACCAAATTCTTCTTTTCCAGGTGCCTAGCACAGTCGCAAAGCCATGCTGCTGTTCACACAGCCCGGAGCCCCTCCAGGCCTGTGCCTGAGCAATTACTGAGATGCACTTGCTGCTGGCTGTAGCAATCACCCAGGCTCCAGCTAGTCACCATTAGCTGATGGCAAATGTGCCAGAGAGGCTAGACTGTGTGGTGGAGGCTCCCTTGTGGGCAGAGTAAAGGCTGCAGTTTATGAAGCTGCACCTTAACTTATCTCCCTGGCTTTCGGATGATGGGGGATGAGTCTCCACCCCATGGAGAGGTCTACTATAGCGAGGTGGTCAAGGGACAGCTCTCCCTCATCCTAGTAGAGGAAGGAGCTGGTTCCCACTGCCTGGATTTCTGCCTCATATCTGACACATGCCAAACCAAATCCCTTCTTCCCCTTGCCTGCTGCCTCCTGCCAGTCCCTTGCTTGCTACCTGCCAGGGCCTCTGGGAGCACACTGCAACAGGAACTGGTCCCTGTGAACACACCCAGCTTTTTTGCTGGCTCTGTTCCTATAGCTGGGCAGTAGAGCTGCCTGCACGAGCCAGCTGACAGGGAAATGGATTTATGCAGCATTCTTCCGTGCATGGACAAGGTTAATACACAGAAGTAAATTACTGCAGACACTTGCAGCTCCCTATTCTCTTTACCAAGTGCCACAGCAGTCCCACTGCATTGCCCACCATGCACAGCAGAGCCCCAGGCACCTGCCTGCTCCACTGCCCCGAGGTAGTGCCCTCTCCCAAAAAAGCCCTCTCTCTCACCCTTAGCAAAGGGGCCATGAGTCCCACTGCTCCCTGATGCAGCAGCTGGTGGGGTATGAAGACACTGGAACCAAGACATCCCCTGCCCCTGCTCCCTGCCTAGCCACAGGCAGTGAATGAAAAACCCCTGGGTGACACGGTTGTAAAATCACCTGATTTGCAGCAGACCTCCAGCTTGTGCTCAGGCACCTGAGCCAGCCCCTGGGCATGGCAGCACTGTAGAGGGATAAAGAAAAACCTGATGGAAAGCAGCAATGCCCAAATCCCTGCTGTCACCACTGCAGCTCATCTCTGCACTCTTGAGCAGAGAGGCAAGCCCTGCCTGGTCCTCAAGGCCTTCTGTGTGGAGGATGGATACCTCAGTGGGAGGGAACAGGCATGCACAAATGGAACTGGTGAGGACTGAAGGACGCAAGGCAGGGGACAGGGGTTTTAGGATCTCCCTGAGGAGCTGTGGAGTACGGCCATGACTAGCCTGCATGGGGATTGATCAGCTGCTTGACAATAACCAGCCTGAGCTGGCTGTGATAAGTGAGGGGCAGTTTGCACTAGTGCCGCAGGTGGTGGGTGTGAGCCAGGGTTGCACACCAGCCCAGGAGGAACAGCAAGTTGTCCAAGCTCATCTCTTGGTCATTGACTGTGGGTATAAAACAAGCTGCTTCTCCTTCCTGGGGCTCTGTTGTGACTCACCACCTTCCCTGGCTCACTCACCAAGGAGACCTCTTTTTCTTCCAGGCTTGTTCCTGGTCTCTTACCAGAGGAATTCATCCATTGCCTCTACTTTGAAAAGTGGGCAAGGTCCAGCACCAGAACTGCGGAATGGTTTGGGAGTGGGGATACCACTTATATTTCCAGCATGGTTGCGTGGGTGGCTCTGGTACAAACCACACTCAGGGAAATCCAGGTCACCAGAGCTATGGACATCTGGCTTTGTTTTTTGGTCACAAACTGAAGGAGCTAAAGGAGCTAGTTGTGTTCAGCTTGTGGAAAAGGCACTTAAGAGAGAACATGATAACAGCCTTCAAATACCTGGAGAACGTGGGTTGCGGTTGCAGCGAAGTAAATTTAGATTGGATATCCGGAAAAACGTTTTCACTGTGAGAATAGTCAGGCAGTGGAATAGACAACTAGGGAAGTTGTGGACTCTCCACCACTAGAGGTGTTCAAGAGGTTGGACAGCCACTGGCTGGGGATGATCTAAGCATAGCCTATTTTCTACTATGGGTATTTCCTATGATTTGGGCTTTGTTGGTTGCTCCTGCCTGCCCCACAACACCCTCCCCACCTTTTTTCTGCTACATGTGTAAAGGTGTCTTTAAGTCTCCCCAGAAGCATTGGGTGCTGGCTACAGCTAAGGCTGAGAACTTCAACTGAGGTGTGCCAATGCTTCTGCTAGGAGCAAAGCTGGAGATTCCTGGCTAGAGGGTCTTACACCTCTGCTCAGGATTAGACTGCCACATTTGGGGTCAGGAAGGAATTGTACCCCATGGTCAGATTGGTATGGGCTGTGGGGCTTTTTTTGCCTTCCTCTGTAGTTTGGGGGCATGGCCCTCAGCCCAGGATCTCCTGAGCATATACTGAAAATATTTTATAGAAGAAGGACATTAGCTGTTGTGATTTCCCTGCTTTACCTGTGGCAGGTGAGGGTGTTAGGTCTATGTTGTGTGAGGTTTGATGGTAGACTTGCATAGAGTTTAGATTTTGGTTGTAGGGATGGGGATGATCCTGCCTCAGGCAGGGGGTTGGATTAGATGACCTCTGGTGGTCCTTTCCAGCCCTACTTCTCTATGACATTTATGACTATGAACATGGGCGATGCATATGGGGTGCATGTGCACCCTCTGAGTGTGGCGGTGCACCCCCTGCAAAAAGCCACCACTGACACTGGTGGTGGCGCCTGTGGGCGGTTGCCACTTGCCACCCCACCACCGGTGGCATGTGCAGGTGGTCCACAATTGCCGCTGTCAGTAGTGCCTGCGGGTGGTCGACAACCCCTGGTCGGCGTTTGCTACCCTCCACCGGCTACCGACACTGCCAATGGAGTCTGCAGGAGCTCCCAGCTTACCACCGCCTGGCTCCTGCCACCACCAGCGCAGCCATGCCCCCCCAACCGCTGGGGGCATGCGCCATTCATGACCATGAAGAAAGAGGCTGAGGCCCAGTCCAGTGGCAACATACTGCACAGGAAGAGAGCAGCCATGGTAGGGGGTGGGGCAGAACTAAGCTTGTCCTTTAAACATTAATCTCCCAACCTTCCGTACACTGTTATTTAGTCCTAACTTTGCCATGTCCAACTTTCAATGCTTTGATCATTAATGAAACATTTCAATAATGTTTTAGTTAATATCTGTATATACCCCTTCCTAGCTATTAAATGGCAGCTCCACTCCCAAAACAGACTGCCCCTTCTTACTGATCGGCTGGCCATATAAATTCACAGCCAAGTTTATTCACTATACAGCAAATCCAGAAAAACTTTACCTTTCTCCCCACATCCACTGGGCCTGGTTTCAGATACGTAGGTACTAAGGACTATTTTTTGGCTTAAGTGTCACATACAGATTTCATAGATTTTTAGGGTCGGACGGGACCTCCAGCAGATCATCGAATCTGACCCGCTGCCCTGGGCAAGAAAGAGTGCTGGGGTCAGATGACCCCAGCCAGGTGCTTGTTCAGTCTCTTTTTAAAGACCTCCAAGGTAGAGAAAAGCACCACCTCCTTTGGAAGCCCATTCCAGATCCTGGTCACCCTGATCAAAATGCATTTTCAAGGAATACCACAAACACTAACTACGCTCTGAAGGAGGGTTCCCTTCTCCATTTGGACAACTTGGCAGAGACTGGCTGAAATTTAACAGAGTTCAGGTCAGATCAAGGCATATTTAACTCCCATCCAGATCACTGGACTATTTCCTTTTAGACAGCGTGTGAAGAGTGGAGAACAAGAGTTTCAGTGGTTTTCAAGAGTCAGTGGTTTTTATATAGCTAAAGATGAACTAGGTGGCATTTAAGGGCTTGCTCCTTTAATATTTATTTCAATGGCAAAATTGAACTCTAAATCCTCTGATGAGAGAGGTTGGATTCTTAGTGATGAGAAAATCTCAAATGTTCCCACAGACAAGGTTCAAACAAAACCTTGGATCTAAACAAGTTTGAGGCCTCTGAAGAGCTGGGGTTGGAACTGGGCCATGAAGCTTCAGCTCTTCTCTGTGTGTAACATAATTTGAGCAGAGCAGGAGGTTACAGAGCAATTGGTGCATCTTTATACTGGTAACAGCTAATCACCAATAGTCAGGTAAATACAGTGATTTAGTTGTCTCTGCTGAAGATAAACTCCCAATAACTTCAGTGGGGAATGAACCTCATCTTTATAAAGGGAAACATTTTGCCAGCTGTTTCATTTGATCGCATTTATTACACATTTTAATTATATGGATTGGCCAGGTTTCATTTTCAGGGTGGGTAGTAAAAAAAAAAAAATCTCTTTCTTATAAAATTAGCAGGTTTGATCTAGGGAGAAGTTAAGATACAACCATGAAACTTACTTTGTGACATCCACAGAAATCAGAAGTTGGGTTGGAAGGGACCTCCAGAGGTCACCTAATCCAGCCCCCTATCTGAGGATCATGCCTATCCAAACCATCCCATACAAATCCATAATCTAACCTCTTAGTAAAACTACCATCAGTCCTGACACAGCACAAGACATAACACTCTAAGCTGCCACAGGTAAAGCAGGGGGACTACAGTGGTTGATATGGTCAAGATTGTTACTGGGTGCATGTACACATTCATTAATGCGCCGTAATTACAGTCCATTAAAGTTTAGTACCTGTAATCACAGGTACTAACAATGCGCCGTAATCAGCACTACTGCGCATTAGTGTAAATTAATGCTTTTTGTGTGATGCTTAATGCGCATTGGACTAATCTACTGCACATTAGCATGGCTGGCAAAATGCTAATGTGCAGTAGAATTAGTCCAAAGGGTATTAAGCATCTCATGACAACGTGCCTAACATACCCTCAAGAGATCCCAGATTCCTTGCAACAGAGGAAGGCAAAAACTGCCACAGTCCATACCAGTCTGATCATGAGGTAAAATTCCTTCCTGACCCCAAATATGGTGATCATCCTCACCCTGAGAAGATGAGCAAGGTGCTTTAACCAGGAGCCTCCAGTTTTAAGTCCCAGTATTTAAAAAAAGCAGCATGGCACATTTTTCAGGCCTAGAATTTTGCTAGAAGTAACCCCTGCTCTGTTCAGATATCACAGAATTACAGAACAGTAGGGCTGAAAGCACCCTCAGGAGGTCACATCTAGTCCCATTTTGTGCTCAAGGCAGGTTTGTCCCTGACTAAACCATACCAGTCCAGGGTTTGTCTCATCTGCTCTTACACACCTCCAGGGATGGAGATTCTACAACTTTTGTGGGAAGCTTGTCCCAATCCTGAACCACCTTCACCATGCTGCACATTATTATATTCAGCTTTCAAATGGTGGACTGTACTGTTATTTGCAACAACTACAGACATGTCTTTCATGTAACAAAATAACATCCAAGGCAACCTGAATAGTGTGGTAAGCCCTTGAAGCAGAGCACTCATTTTAATTAGGGCTGTGCTAGTAACTGAGCATTCACTTTGGCAGCTGAACTTAAAAAAATCAGGGGGCAAGGGAAGGGTGGGGGGGAAGTGAAAGTACAGACTAAGCCAAATTTGAAACATTTTGGTTTGGTTGCCAAAATGAAAACTGAACACTGTCAGCTGTGTCCAATGGAACATTCCAGGACACCTGAAACCAAGTGCTTCATTTTCATGTCATTGCAAGAGGTATAAAGGAAATGAAAGGGCTCAATTAGAAAAATCAATGATGGTGTCAGTAGCCCAGGAGCTGGTGATTGGATTCAGCTCCCTCCTCTACCGGAGGGGATTTGCCTCTGCATCTCCTGTCTGTCAAAAGACTGCCTGCACCACTAGGCAAAGGGGCACTGTGAGATGGCCCAGTCATTAGCATCCAGCTGGAGTTTGTAATACCATCTGGTGCAGAACTAGGTAAACTACATTTGGAGTAAAGAAGAGGAAGGCAGTGATATGATAGCAGGTTAAAAGCTGCCATGGGGAAACACTGTGCCTCTTGCCTAGGACTCTGACCCCCCAGGGCAGCACACTAGTCATCAATGGGGGACAGGGGGCTCTCAACATCTTATTGAAGCTATTCTACTTCGTATAATACTCAGATCATGGCTCTAGAGTCCTAAGTGGCTTCTCAGCTCTTTGCTTGCAGCTCCTCAGGGGAAATGTTATTGGAGGTTTTCTTTTTTTGGCAGCATGCACTGGGTAGGGGTTTCCTTTCCAGTCACAAATAAACAAACACACAGCTTGTGCTGTGCAAGTACTAGCTAATGTACTAGACTATTTTCTTTCAAATTGGAGAGTTTGCCACAAATGTCCTGAAGGGCTGGGAAAGGAGGGAGTATATGTGTTTCTGTGAGACTGCTTCCTTCCTTGCTCATGTCCTCGCGGGCCAAGGTATTCAGCAGAATTTGTAGATTTGTTGGAATCTGACAGAAGATGGCGAGGCCTCCAACTCTTTTCCTGTCTCTAACAGAGTACAAGGCTGTGCTCTAGGTCCTGTTTTGTTAAGTCCCTCATTTGTTCCTATGCTGATTTAGGTCTTCAGGAAGCTGGATAAAGTATATGTATTTTTTTTAATGAATGGTAAATTGTACCTCCCTGCCAAAACTGGAAACCTCTGAAGAACTGATTTCATAGATTTCATAGACATTAGGGCTGAAGGGGACCTCAGAAGATCATCAAGTCCAGCCCCCTGCCCCAGCTAGGGTCCAAGGATCCCACCAAGATAAACGTCCAATTGAATCTTAAAGGAATCCAAAGTAGGTGCTTGCACCACCTCTGGCGCCAGCCGGTTCCAGGTCTTGGGGGCTCGAACCGTAAAGAAGTTCTTCCTTACGTCCAGCCTGAAACAGTATTGCAGGCGTTTGCGACCGTTTGACCTTGTCATCCCATGGGGTGCTCTGGTGAACAGATGTTCCCCCAGATCCTGATGTACACCCCTTATATACTTATAGGCGGCCACCAGGTCCCCCCTGAGCCTGCGCTTTTCCAGGCTGAAGAGTCCCACGGCTCTCAGCCTCTCTTCATAAGGCCTGTTTTCCTGCCCTCTGAGCATGCGTGTGGCCTCTCCTCTGGACTCTCTCAAGCTTCTCCACATCCTTTTTAAATTGTGGAGCCCAGAATTGGATGCAGTACTCCAGCTGCGGCCTCACCAAGGCCTAGTACAGCAGGAGGATGACATCCTGGGATTTGCTAGAGAAGCATCTATGGATGCAAGCCAGAGTTTTGCTCGCTTTGCCGGCTGCAACATCACATTGGTGGCTCATATTCATCTTGTGGTCAGTCATGACCACCCAAGTCCCTTTCGGCCGTGGTGCTAGTAAGCACAGCACTGCAGAGCCTATAAGCATGCTGTGCGTTTTTCTTCCCAAGGTGGAGTACCTTGCATTTCTTGGAGTTGAAGGCCATCAAGTTTTCATCTGCCCATTTTCCAAGCTTGTCAAGGTCCGCCTGGATCACCATCCTGTCTTCAGGTGTGGATGCTGATTCAGGAGCACTTGTTCACTGACAACTGTGCTGGTTTTGGCCGCATAGAGGAAGATCTCCAAGTCACTGTGGGGCTTGTTAGACTTTTGAGCTTACTATTATTCTCAAGAAGGTGAAAGTTACATACTAGCCTGCTCCTTGCAAACCCTGAGTGGTATAGCATTACTATTGGTGAGCACTCAATTCATCTACTGAAGTAAGCTCTTTAGACAGTGAAATAAACCAGACTGTTCAAAGTCAACTCTGCTTTCGGAAGGCTTCCGGTGAGATTTGGGGAGAGAGAGAGGCATTAAAAATTGTCAACAGAAGTTAAGATCTATAGGCCAACAGTTATATCATCACTACTTTATGCATATGAGGGCTTGACTATTTGCAGTCATCCCACTGAAAAACTTAAGTCACTTCAATCTAAGTTGCCTCAAAAAGCTCATGCAAAAATTACCAGTGGCAGAAGTTACCACGTGCCAAAATCTTAAAAAGGAGGAATTATGCTAGACATAGAGCCAATGACAGCAAAGCTGCTGTTAAGGTGGGCTGGCCACATAGTCCAAAGGCCCAGTCCACCCAAGAAAGCAGTCTATGGTGGAACGTTTACCATGTTTCATTCTCCCAGTGGTCAGCTTAAAAGGCACAGAGATCTAACCAAAAAAAAAAAGTAGAAGTTCCACTGACACACTGGAGCATGATGTGAGCAACAAAAATAATGGGAAATGCTGATTTACAAGTCTAATTATTCTTGAAACAATTCAGATGTAGCTAGTGGAAGTCAGCTCAAAAGAAACTGAGGGAAGACCCAAGTTTAGGGAGCCCTCTGACATTTCTTGCCCTGCATGTGGAAAGCCAGCTCTCGTGAAACCAGCCACTATCCTATTTTACAACCCTGCAGACCATTTTTAGCTGTAGCTAAAAACCATAACTCAGGTGTGTTAATATTAACTCAAGTGTAGAAATGACTGACAGTGAAGTATTGGAAGCACTGTCAAGGCACTCAGGTAGCTTAGATTTTGTTTTACAAGTCTGAATAAAAGAGATGTACATTTACTATAATGACTACAGAATTCATGAAAATGTCTTTTGACTAGTTTTGCATAGTTTGTCATGTTTTTATGAACAATATATAATCTAGCGAATTGGTGCATATTTCAATACATTTATATTTGCTTTTGCTTTCATCTTAAGCTAAGTATTATAGAGGTAGCCCCCTAGAATATTAGAGTAAAGCTTCTAGTTTCTGCTTAACTGGAGAAAAAAAGTGTGTGGTGTTATATGTGATGATGTGTCACACCATCTGCACCCCACTCTTCAAAACCTTAGATCTGCCCATGCTGGCTATGGCCCTGCCAGGACAGCAGGCACCAAGAGAACATGGAAAAAGGGGGCTAAGTGATAGGTTCAGAATGCTGGATGGACATCCCCATCATGAGGCTTCAAGTGTTTCCTGGAAAATGTACCAGTCTCCGCCCCATGGCTCAGCAGGGCACAGCAGCCACTACAAAACATAGTTGCTTAATGGGCAATATTGGAAATCAGCTGCAGGGACCTACCTTCTCAAGGGGCTTAATTCTAGACAGTCTGGGACCACTGCTTTGACCTGTGGCCTTTTCTTTCAAGGTACTGCCCCAGGGGAGCCTGACTAAGCAGGTGACCCCAGCTGCTAGGGGAAGTTGCTTTAGATTTTCCCAGGAGTGCAGAGAGCATGCTATGATGGAAAATATGTAGGAGAATCCAAACAACAATTGTGTACCAGAATGAACACACAATAAAAATCCAAAGACAAAAAAAAATATCCAATTACCTGTGAGTGCCCACTTCTCACAAGGCAATCACTCCCTCTCTGATCTCCACGGATCCTGGTTTTCTCTGATTAAAAAAAAATCACAAGTTCTCTAACAAAACCCCCCAAATTCGTTATTAACATTAAAAGCCCCCTGCAGCACCCGCCAGCCCTGCTGGTGCCCCTCACTGCTCCCCACCCTACTCATGCCTCTTGCCCTCCCACCCACAGCCCCTGCCCCCCAGCTCTGCCAGACGGGGCCCCCAGCTGCTAGGCCTGTGGGGCCAGGGACCCAAGTCTGCAGTTCCCTGCCCCCAACAGCAGGCAGCTGCAGCAGAAGCAGCATGGAGCCGGGGCTCCTCCATTGCTACTGCCTGCTTGGGTAGAGACGGGGACAGCTCCTGGCTCCCCCCAGCCCTGTCAGAGGGGCCCCCTGCAAGCCAGATTTACCTCAGGCTCCAGGAGCGAAGAGTGAGGCTGAGCGGAGCTGTGGATGACTGAGAGTCTCAGGCCCCAGCCTTCCCCTCCCCATCTCCTCTGGGCAGGGCTGGGCGTTTCCTGCCCTGTTTGCAAACAGCTTTTGCAGGCTGGAGCTCAACCAGCCTGCAGAGTTGTTTGCAAAAGCAGGGAATCTGCAGGTTTCTCTGCTAAAAGGAAAAATCTGTGGTTTTCTCCGTTTTTCCGTGGGAAATGGAAAGCCCGGATCCCTGCTGATCTCTCAGTTCTAACTCTCAAAGGGAATTTACAAAACACCTTTCATAGACGAGCCTACAAACTTCACTTCATAAATCTACTGGATACAAAAAATCATGGATTTAATATAGACACTGGATTTATGACATATTACAACCTGCCTGACATCTGATACCCCAGGTAACCTGCCTCCAGCTGACCACTTGCATTCCTTCATACATTTCCCTCACTTTTCCCCCATCTCTACCCATTGTCTTCCTAACTTCCACTCATTTGCATTTTCACAGACATACTTGTAAATTAGCTTTTTTCTACCTTGGAGAACACACAACCCCAGCAGAGTCTCCCTATGCCTGACAAAGGGTGTTTGTGCCCGAAAGCTTGCAAAGAACTTTTTCCCAACTATTTAGTTGGTCTAATAAAAGATATCATATCTACCCAAAGAACCTTGCCTGCAAACATACTACATACCTTTCAGCCATCCCATGCATGCATTCTCTCATTCTCTTTTGGGTTAGGAGAGATTGAGCCTGTCGGGAAGAACCTTTCTGACTTTATGGTGCAGCATTCATTGGACCTCAAAACCTAAGTTTTATCCATTCACTACTTAACACTGCTGCCTTGTCATATGCCAAAAATGCCCATCCCTTATACAGCTGGCTAAGCCTAGAGATTTCCTGCCAAAAACTCTAAATGCCCTATCAGCACACCATGATGAGAAAGGGACTCCTCACCCAGCAGTTAGAAACTCCCTTCCTTGTAACTGCGTCACAGCCTTCTGCTCTTATGAGGTTTGTTGCTTCCTTGGGAACCATTGTAGAAACTGATTCCAAACATAGCATCTTCATTCTTAAAAATCTCCAATTCTCCACTTATGAGCTTTGGTCTGTCTCCACTTAGCTAGCCTTTGAAACAAAGCCTGGATGGTACACACATATGTAGCTGTGTATACATGTATACTTGAAGCCACAGACAATCTTCAACAAGAGCTGGGAAGTGTTAACTGCCTCCATTCATCTCAGAGAGGAGTCTGGAAGTCTGATGCTTACTTTTCCTGACAACCATTAACAATGTCACTGCTGCTGCTAACATCTAACCCCTGTCACATGCCAAGAAACTCCCACACCCCCTGTACAGTTGGCTAAGCCTAGAGCTTCCCTGCCAATAACTTCTCTAATTGAAAATGTTTGTTACAAAGTTTTAGCATGCTACACATATTAAACATGTATATAGTAAAGACACTTTTAAAAGGGGAGACTGCCCCCCCACCACACACAATTAATATTAATACAATAAGAAACTCCATTTTTCAGCTGCCTTGTGTGTGTGAGGGCTGCAGAATGCAGCAGGAGGTTGGCTGCAGGATTTAGGCCAAGCTGGCGGTGGAAAAAGAGGGACTTTGCCTGCAAATCAGGTAGAGCTGAGCTCACCTCTTTCACTCCCCAAGAGGTGTTACCCTTGGTTTTGTGATGCAGTGCTTCCTCCCCTCATGTCGGTGGTTCAAGTTAGATTTCGAGCATGCATTATAACTATTGAAAAACTGAACTCTGACCACAGGAAAGCAGCAGCTGTGAGGTGTGCAGGTAGTGTAGAATCAAGCCTGATCAACACCTTTCCTCCCCATTTGCCTGAAAAGCCCTCAACACATCTATTGGCTTTGACTGCTAAAAGGAGGAGTGCTGTCTACACTGGTGTTAGTCTAAATGTGGCCTTAGAACAGGGGTGGGCAAAATGTGGCCCACAGGCTGGAAGTGGCCCACCAGGACATTCTATCTGGCCTGTGGGGCCCCTAAAACATTTAGAAAATTAATATTTATCTGCCCTGACTGCCTGTCATGTGGCCCTTGATGGCTTGCCAAAACTCAGTAAGCAGCCCTACGCCCAAAATAATTGTCTGCCCCTGCCTTAGAAGGTCCCTATGGCCATGTCTATGCTAGGAGGCTGTTTTCTCTTTAACAATGATGGTAGTGCTGCAGCAGCTGAGCCCATCCTGCAAGTACATTTCTGCTGGCAAGAGTTCTACTGCCAGAACTATGCCAACTATCTTGAACAACAGCAGCTTCTGCCACCAGGACTGCAGTCACCCCATGGGGTTTGCTTGCAGAGCTATCAGCTCCAGGATGAGATCTTTTAACATCCTGTAGCTAACAGTGCAGTCAGCAAGACTTTGTAATGGAGAGAGGGACTAAGACCATCAGCAGAACAATTCTGGCAACTATAAGGCTAAGAGGACCTCCCTGCAGGAAAATGCTGACCTGTCTGACTCACAGGCATAAAGGAGAACCCCCTCCCAACATGGACATACCAAATCCCTGCCCGTTCTAGTGGCAGTGGGGAGTGTGACAGGTGCCAAAGGCCTGAAACAAACATAGAAGAGTGCTACTCAAATGTAGCAATCCTGTTCATTACCATGGGAAAAGGCAATTCCTGTGGAGAGGAGAGCTTGTCATGAAAGGAGAAATTAAATCCCCAAGAAGCTAAAACTTTGTACTGAACTGTTGGATTACCAGCACAGAAGTGATGAGAGATTTATCTTTTATTACAACTTTTTTGCATAGCAACCCATGAAAATACGCTCAACATTTTTTGAGAAATAAGCCATCAGATGGACCCAAAGCTGCCTGATGGGCTACACACGCAGGGTAATACAGAACCACAATATTGGCAAAGGGTGGTGTAGGGTCTGGAAAGGGTCCCAGTTGCATCTGCTCTTAGCTGACATCAGTTCTGAAAAGAGAGAGGACTAAACTCCATGAAGCCTAACCTGAGCCAGTCCAGGAGGTTCAGACTGCTCCTCCTACCTGTGCAAGAGCAAGGGCTCTTGCCAGAATATGAGCAAGAGAAAAGCTCTTGCTCATATTCTAATGCAGGGGCACAAGCCTGCTGTGCCTTGACAGCAAGTGAATGAATACTAGGGCAAAGGCATTTTGTACAAGGACAGAACTAGTTGTGACCAACCTGCATGACTCTGGACCCCGCATTCTAGACAATGTCTGAACCTTATGGAATATTCTAGCTAGCCCTGTGTGCAGCTTGGACCAGAACTTTATTCTGCTCAACCCCTGGCTGTCTAGGTGGATAGAGAGCCCCAACCCCACTACTGAAAGACAACTGTCATTCAGCAACAGAGAGCAGTGATACAGAGAAGAGAGAACCAAGAGCAGGATGTGGGACAGTTGGGCACGGCCAGTCAGCAGCCAGAGCTAAATCCCAGTGCTTGATATCCAGTCAACATTGCTGCATGCATGCCCAGCCCACCCCAGCAGTCACATATCTTTACGGAAGGGCAGCCTGCGCTTGTCCTTAATGGCATTCCTCTTCCTCTTCTTGCTCAGGAAGCTCTCCAGCTTCCCACTCCTCTTCAGCTCTGCATATTTCTCTGCCAACTCCAATTTCCGTTTCTCAGCTGCAAAAGCAAAGGGACAATTCGTGAGAAGGAGTGACACTTCCTAGCACAAATGTCACTAGCACAAGGAGCTCCTTCTACCTTGCCCTATCTATCTGGGTCTGTACCCTCATGCCAATCCCACTTCTCTATTCTCTTGCTCTCCAAATCCTTCTGACAGTTCATCTCCCAAGAAGCCCCAGGAACATTCCTCTCCACCTACAGTGCTGTACAGGTCTAGGAATTCACACAAAAGGTGCTGCCTAGATTTTGTACCTCACCCACACTGTAAGGAACAGGTAGTTTTACAGCTATATTCAGTTACCCCAGCTGACCTCAGGGCACTAGGTGCTGCATCAATCACACACAGTCCCTACCCCAATGAGCTAACAATATACAAGCATTAGCCCCACTCTACTGATAGGGAACTGAGGCATGTCAAGCCTGTCAGATCTTTGGTGTAGGGTCTGATGTCCCTTTCATTACACTCCCCCATACCCCGTGAATTCCCAGTGAGGCTCAGGCTCTCAAGTGTCTGAGTCACTTTGGCCAACTCCTGTCTAAAGTGCTCAGCATCATGGGGGTGCTATGGGGTCCAGCTCTCATTCTACTCTTCTTGACTGGTCTCTGTAATGAATCTGACAGAGTGGCTAGCCTTACATCTCCTGCACTTGCAGTTCCCATGTCCTTGTCCTTGCATGCGGGAGCTGTTCTTGAAAGCCATTTATTTAACAAGATTTTTAGAACCTGTTCATTGATATTCTGGGCACCATCCATTAATAACAAATAGTCAGCAACCATCTATTTCTGGACCCTGCAGTTCTGCCCAAACCAGGAACTTACATTTCTTCAAGTAGAAGGGCTTCCTCCCCTGTTGGGCCTGTTCCCTCTGTTGTTTTTTCAGGGCCAGCTCCTTCTCTCTCCGTCTCTGCCGGTCTTTCTGAGCAACTTCCTGCTGTGTCTAGGAAGCACAGCAGGAGAAGGTTATGAACTACCAAGGCTGAGCTTGAGCCAAACCACCTTTCTTTAGTTTCACTAGCCACCTCTCAGCCTTGAATTTAGGCTGGTCACTCCAGGCACCCGCCTGCTTCAGCATGCTGCCAGGAGCAGTAAATTGATGCTGGGTGTACAAGACACATACTCACCATTCTCTTTAGCAACTGCTGCAGGTTCTCTTGCTGCTCTGCGTTTCGGCTTTTCTTCAGCTGCTTCTGAACGATCTATAGGAGACATCAGCAAGCACTATGAGTCCCAACTCTCTAGGAGGCCCAACTGACAGGCCTCTCTAGAAGCTGCAACTTTCAGGCAGGTTTCTTCTACCCGCAAGTGGGCAAAAGATGCAGCATCACCTCTTTCTCCCTCTCCTTGATGCTGTTCAAGAAGCTGTACGTCTTCTCAAACACTTCTGGGCTGTACTCCCCAGATAAGTCATCAAAGCGCGGATCTCTGTGCACCTGCAAGGTATAGCAGAGGTGAGGGCCCCTGAATGCAGCCTACCTCTTCTCCCTAAACTCAGCTTCACCCCATCTCCAGATTTCTTGGACTCCTAGCCCCTGACTATTTAACATTTCTGCCAATGACCTAGAAGAAATGCATCATAAACCACTACCAGAGTCTGAAGATGAGACAGATCAGAGGAGCTGTAAACAATGAAGAGCAAATGTCACTAACACCAAGCACTGTAGATTGCTTGTTAAGTTGGATACACACAAAATGGGTTTCAGTATGACCCCATGTAAAGTTGTATACCTAGGAGCAACAGATGCCTGTCATATCCATAAGTCTGTTCTGGAAAATAACAATTTAGATATATACTTGTGGGTTAGGGCAGACACAGCACTGCGGTGAAAATGTGCACAAGATGGGAGGTGTTATCAGTCTCTAGCTATGGTGCAGCCTTTGGAAGGACTCTACAGACTTGCTGTAACTATCAATTTTTAAATCCAGACTGAAGGCTTTTTGATGGATCTGCTTTAGTTCAACCATGAACTAATTCAGTAAAATGCTTTGGCACATACTGCAGGTGGTTAGACCAAATGATGCCAGTGGACCCACAGGGCCCTAAACCTTTGAACTGTAAACAGAGTGGAGCAGTATCACTGCTTCTGCAAGTCCCTTGCAGCATTCAAAGCTCCTAAGCATACACGCCTCTCTGCCTGAACCCCTCTGGAGTCCATGGGTCTGTACTCTGACCTCCATTACCACTCCATGCTTCATTCCCTTCAATGGCCTCTGTATTCTGTCCCTGACAAACACAAGCCCCATTTCCTGCAGCAGACCCAAAGGCACCAGGCCACTAACATTAGAAGAAGGCACTTACCTTTTTTTTAGCAGAGACCACCTGTCGCAGAAAGGGAACTGGGGTCTTGGCAGAAAACTCCAGTGGTCTGAGAAAGAAAGAAACACAGGTAAACAGGGGAGAGGAAGGTGCAAAAAAAGGGAGAAGGCAGGACCACCTAGATCAAACAATCATGTCAGGCGATGACCCCACAGCCCATAAATCTCCACAGGCATCTGATCACAGTCCCTGCACAAATGCAAATCATCCCTGTCCAGTGCTTATCCAGTCTCTTCCTGAACATGTCCAATGAAGGAGATTCCACAACTTCCCTGTGCAGTCTATTCCACTGTCTCACTGTTTGAGCAGGGTAGTTTTCCCCCCAATATCTAATCTAAACCTACTTTGTGGTTGTTTCAAGTCACTGTTAATATCCTGCTCTCTGCAGCAAGGGAGAATAGTTGCTCTTCTTTCTGGAAGCCCTTCAGATACCTGAAGACAGTATTAAGTCGGTGATGGCCTGCTAGCAGCACCTGCATAAAGTCAGGCAGGATCATTGCAATTGAATGCAAATCTTCAAAAATTAAGATTCAACAGGAAGCCAGGAGGCTGTTATTTTAAGAAGAAACAAGAGCAGACTGAACTGATCAGGGAGGGTAGGCAGCCTGGAAGCAAGCTAGCTGCTAATGAATTTGCTGCCAGCAAGCAGTAGGACTGGGAAGGTAACCCATATGCGGAGTGAAGACAGAGCAGCAAACTGCGCTGAGGCAGACAGGGAGGCAGCCCACAAGCAGAGGGCTGCAGGCTGCTGAGCTCAAGCCTCATAAGGCAGAGCAGGAGGGTCATCGGGAACAGGAGGAGAAAACCTGCAAGTGTCTGCAGAGTTATGTGACCAGATGGGAAGGGTTGAGGAGGCACAAAGCCAGACCCTGGGGGCAGGCAGGCAGTCTGGCCCTGCAAGCTGAAGGGGTAAGAATTCCTGAGCAGGAAGGCTGAATGGGACTGCCTGGCTGATTTGAGATGCCCCGAGCTCCGCAACCTGCAGGGAAGTGGAACCCAGTATGGAGATGGAGCTTGGTGGTCCCTCCAGGGAGCTTCTGTTATGTTGAAAGCCAGTGTGGGGAGAGTTTTGTTACAGCCAGAGGACTGCACTGTGGTTTATACTGTTGGTGGGTGGCAGAGGTTCCAGTAGTGCTTGAGGGCATGCAGATGTCCTAAGCCTGCCAGGGGCTAGAGGCTCAGCACACTGAGTGGGCTTTGGCACAAAAGCAGGCTCATGGCCTGGCAGAGACAGGGCCAGGGGCCCAGACAGACAAAACCAGATCAGGCTCATTGCCCAGAGCAGAGCAAGGACAGGGCCAGGAAGCCCAGCATCCGACAAGGACTTATCAGGGGAAGGGGGCTTAGGAATACAGGGCCAAAATAGGCTCAGCATCCAGAGCAGGGCAGAGATAGGACCAGTGGGACCCATACAGAGCCAAAGTAGGCTTATCATACTGAACAAGGCAGAGACAGGGCCAGGGGCCCACGCAGACAGAGCCCGAGCAGGCTCACTGCCTAGAGCCGGACAAGTACAGGGCCAGCAGGCCCAGTGTCCAAAAAAAACTGACACAAAATTATTGGCCACATCAGGCCAATTTCCGATACAGCCAATTTTCTTTATATTGGTGCTGATCTGATAACAGACTGATGTATCGGTGCACCTCTAATTTACATCAAGGTGTGGCAAGCAAGAGTGGAAGACGGGGTACCTAGAAACAGGGTGAACCAGTAGCTATTTGACTGCTATGGAGCAGCACGGGCACCCTGGAGCCCAGTCCTGTTACATTCACCTGATCCCTTCCCTCTAGAGTCATAGAAAATTATGTTTGGAAGGAACCTTAGGCCATCTAGCCCAACCCCCTGCCCAAAGCAGGACCATCCACAACTAGATCACCCCAGCCAAGGCCAGGCCTTAAAAACCTCCAAGGATGGAGATTCTACCACTACTGTAGGTAACTTGTTCCAGTGCTTCACCACCCTCCTAGTGAGCAAGTTTTTCCTAATATCTAACCTTAACCTCCCTTGCTGCAACTTGAGATCATTGTTCCTTGATTTTTCCAGGGACTGAGGAGAGACTGACTGATCTATAGTTCCCTGGATCCTCCTTCTTCCCTTTCTTAAAAATGGGCACTATGTTTGCCCTTTTCCAATTGTCTGGGACCTCCCCTGATTGCCAGGAGGTTTCAAAGATAATGGTCAGTGGCTCTGCAATCACATCAGCCAACTCCCTCAACACCCTTGGATGCACTGCATCTAGCCCCATGGACTTGTACAAGTGCAGCTTTTCTAAATAGTCCCTAACATGTTCTTCCATCACTGAGGGCTGCTTACCTTCTCCCCAAACTGTGCGGACCAGTGCAGTAGTCTGGGAGCTGACCTTGCCTGTGAAGACTGAATACTGATACCCGTTTATGCACTGATGTAAATGGGACTGTAAATGTTTTGGGGCAGGGATTGGGCCTAGTTGTGCACTTGTGCAAGGTACTGCATGAGGTCTTTGGGTGCTGCCAGAAAACAAATACCACCTGCACAGTGATTAGGAACAAATCTCTCAACATTATGGTAATTCTGGCAATATGTAAATCTAGGCTGTGTGTTTCCTGCAAACATATATTCTACTTCAAAAATGAATTACAATAGTTCAGGGAAGTGTCACAGCATGAGTCAGACTAAATTACCATGATGGTCCCTTCTGGCCTTATAATCCATGAATGTTTCTCAGGGTATCCTCACATGGTACAGTTAGCCCTGGACTCTTACCAAGGTTTTAGCCTTGAACATTTTTACTGTTTATGCCAACAAAACACAGAGCCAGCTTTCAAAACTGTATGTGGCCTAAGCTAAATGACCTTGTCTTAAGGTTACAACCAGGGTTCCCCATAAATTGGGCCAGATCTACTTTGCACTGAGAATGATTTAGCCTGCAATCAAGTGCTGACAGTCCTCCAATGGCTTTTCACAGTCCCTCCTGAAGGACATACAAGCTGTCTTTGGAAAGAATCCTAGAACACCTCTCCACAAAGAGCCATGAGATGCTTCCCCCCATGGTAGTGCAGAGATGAAAGAACAGTAACTTGAGTAGAACTGCACTGGGGATGCTCCTACCCAGGCTAGGGGAGCCTTGGTGCTGATCACCTAAGTTAACTGAACAGTGTAGAGATAGCCACACTGTTATCCTGGCTACCATACATCGGGTCTTTGACCTGTGAACAGGAACAGAAATTGTTAAAACTACCTCCAGGAATCCTGCTTTCAGGCTAATTAGAAGGTGCAATTAAGCTCCTTTAGGGAACAAGACAGTGGGAGACTTGAAAAGCTAATTCCCAAGGCAAATGGCAAACTGAGTAAGACCCAACCATGTAATTTCAGGGCTCTCCCTGAGACTGATTACAAATGCAGCAACCAAGAGATTACTTGGAAGTTGTGTATGTCAGAGGTGGGAAAACCCATGAGAAGTGAAAGCAGTCATGAAACATGCTCAGGAGAGCAGAAACACACAAAGAGCTCCTTGGACACTGAACTGATTGCATGGCCAGGCCTGGAAATAGCAAGCAAGAAAACTGCCTGCTGCTTGCTCCTATTACATTCAGGGAAATAGGACTGTGTACGCATTCAGAGTCAATAAGCCTAATTAGACCACAGAAATGCCTGGCTGCTGTCATCAATTTCTGTTCCTATTGGGAACAACCTGGCTAGGGCCAAACAACAGGCAATCACTCTGGTAAAAGGGGCAACAATATATTTAAAAATTAAAAAAAGGAAGGAGATTGCAACAGTCAGCCTGGAGAAAGACCAGATACAGCGGAGCAGGGAGGTCAGTCATGTGCACTTCTATTTACCATCAGCAGTTTTCACAGGGCAAGATAACTCCTTCAGGCATGTTCTCTGGGGCTTTGACAAAATTTTACAACTGGACAGGACAAAGTCCTAGAGCTCCTATAGCTCTCTTGGACGATTGAACATTAAGTTATTCCACACTGTTCCAACATCTTCCCTTGCTTCACTTCAGCCTATTACTTAGTTAAAACACGCTTTTATGCACCCCATTAAAACAATCCTCCCTCTCCTTGGTGTTTTAATCCATCATGCAATATTCATCTGATCTCAGTCCAATGATATTCAGTATCCATAAAATGTGTAGGG
>NW_005842436.1:313319-327460 GCF_000455745.1 Alligator sinensis
AGGGAAAAACCCAAATGAGCACAGGTAAAGCTTGGAGAGGAGATAAAAACTGTTGGAATGGCAAATACTAATAAGGATAGATCAGATCTACAGATCCATATGGACCAACTAGGGAGCTGGGAACACATTTAATACAGTCAAGGAAAGGTACTAAAATACAGATCATACAAGAATGGGGTGCATATTATGAAGAGCAATGACTGCAAAGGATTTGGGGGTCACAAAAGGAACCAACAGCATACATACTCCCAGTGTAATTTGGTGGCCAAGAGAGCTTAGACCCACTGATGGAGGAAAGAAATGCAGCAGAAACAGGAAAGCGTGGTATGACTACCATATTCAGCACTAACAAGATTCCTGCCAGATAGCTTGCTCTGTGCTGGGTGTCCACAGCTCAAACAGGAAGGTGACAAAATGAAAAGGGTTCACAAGAGAGTTACGTGGATCATTTGAGGCCTGTAGAACCTGCCTTACAGCAACTAAACTAAACTAAATACATAGAGTTTCTTTACAATCTGCAAACAACCCTGAACATGTCCGATACTGAATATTTAGCAAAAACTGAACAATGTCCAGTGGTTGGAAGATAAATTTGACTAGAACTAAAGCATCTAAAAAAAAAGATGAGGGTAATTAATCACTGTAAGAATGTATCTAGGGATGTACGTCCGTCACAGGCAGTGTTTAAGTCAACACTGAATTTCTCTCTTAAAAGAATGTCTTATCTGAAATTGTAGGCTTATATATGATGCATGAATCACTGGGTGAAGCAGTCTGTGCTATGTAGATGGTGGGATTAGATGGTCATTAGTGGTTCCTTCAGGTCATACAATTGATAAAAGCCTTTTGGCCCCTTGGCCTTAGTCAATCAGATATTTACTCGCAGGCACAGCTATTATGCCCTGTTTATAAGCAAGTTCCTCCAGATCCTCCATTTCTGTCCCAGGAATTCCCATCTTTCTGGTAAGAAGGTGATGCAAGCTGAACCTGTAATTCTGGTCACACCAGAGCTTCATACAACTTTTGCCTCCCAGAACCTCACTCGCTTTGTGCGCCCAGTCTGAAAGCCACACAATTTTTGCTGCACTATAGACTCAGGCCTGATAGTCCTCTGCAGATTTTCTGACTGTTACTACTTCCCAGAGATTTGGGATTAATTCCTCCATGATGTTCCTTAGCTGTATTTTCCCAAACTCAATTTCACATTGTTGTTTGTTTTTTGATCACACAGCTAATCACCCAGTTTCCTCATAATTTCTCTCTGTGACAGTATCTACAGTTCCCCACCCCCCAGTCAGTATCAGGGGTGAACCCAGGATTTGGCAAAAGGGAGGTGCAGGAGCAGCCACCCATACTGTGGATGCACCCCACACTTAGCCTCCTCCCCTACAAACCACACTTAAGGAGCCTCTGGGGACTTTTTTTTTTAAACAAAACACAAAGCAGGTAAGAATCCCTTCCCCTTTCCCTCTGTGTTCAAAAGGCACATTCCCTCCCCTTCCCCCTCACTGTTGCTTTCCTTGCTATCTAGATGAAGCTTCAGAGCCGCTCCTACCTGCCCCAGACAGGCTGTTGGGGGGGCTGAGCTCTGCTAGGAACAGTGATGGGGTAGCAGCCACAGGCGGAGGTGTTCCCCTTTCCCATGCCTGCTCCAGGAGAAATAAGCAGGGTGGGGGAACCCACTACACCACTGATCACCTGTTCCCAGCTGAGCCCAGCCCACACAGTCTGAAAGGGGGGGTGCAACTTATCAGTGCACGTTCTCTGGAACCGCCCCTAGTCCATATTAATTGACAAATGACATAACTGCTGTTTACTTTCTTCCCAGATGTTTGTAAATATATCTGGACATAACTCCAGTGCTGCAAGATCCCTCCCAAGAATCCCTAATCAGCTCTGTACCACCTTTTGTTTACAGTTCTTCTGCCTGTTTTCTATCCACACAGGCCACAATTACATTTGAGAAATTGCATCCACTGCTTTCCTGAAATTCAAATATATAACATCTATCCCACTTAACAGTGAAACAAACAAGTCACTTCAATTCCACTTTGCTGTAGTTCACAGGGTAACAAATCAAAGAAAGCAAAGGCAGGACCTAGAGCTACTGAAAGCACAGGATGCAAACAATAGGGTTGTAGGAAGAACAGAGACAGCTCCAACAGCACCAGCCAGGATGTTTGTAGGTACGCAAGCAAGACAGCCAAGGGAGAAAAATATCTTTCTCCTGTCCAGCATGGAGCACCAGCACTATCCCCATATGTAGCAACTGTGCTCCTCACCAGGTTGTTACCCCAGCACTTCCTGAAGATCTCCAGCCCTTCTCTCTAATAAGCCTAGCCTCTAGTGAGCCTTTCAAACCCTGCTCAGTGCACTGCTCTGAGTCAGCGCTGAGCAGCTACGCAATGAATAAGTGTGTCAACCTTGGCTTTGTAAAGCATCAATGACACAGACGTAGTTCTGGGGCATTTCAACTAGAGTCCTTTTGAGCAGCTTCTTTTTCAAAACACAAATGTAGGAAAAGGACTTGTCCACATCATGCCTTGCATTTGAAGGTTTGTCTATCATCCCAGCCATGAAGTTGGTCCAATATAAGATAAGATATCACCCAGAAAAATCCTTGTCCACTTTAGGGCTTTTGTAATGGAACAATTTTTTGAAATTTTGAGTGGATTTTAAGTGTTAAAAATAACTACAGCTAAAATAACTCATAACAATAGAAGCAGAGATGTCTTGTGAAGCTACTGCCTCATTTGTAAAGCTTCCAGTGAAGAAAGCAAACAAAAGGACAGTGTATTGTCCTCATTATCCTTTCAAGGGACAAGAGAAATGCTTTCAGCCTGGGTTTTAGAAAAGATTAGAATGCCAGAGAAACAGAGACAGAGGAAATCTATTCAAATCACCCTGAATATGGCACTGTGGACAGAAACCTGGCTTAACTGCCAGGAAAAAAGGGTAATGATGTATATGTCAACATGCCCAGTTGGGGGGAGATAGAGAAATGCAGTAGTCTGCAGTAGGCCATTTTAGGATAACGTGTCCATCAATATTCACATCAACATGGCACTTCTGGAACACTTGCAATCAAAAGGACTTGTGAACACCAGCAAAAATAATCAGATAAAAGAGCCCACAACTTGTGATAAACAAAGAGAGTATTAAAAAGTAATGCAAGGAAAACACAACCAAAGGGAGACAGCAGGAAGAGATTATTGGAACCTGGGCTACATCTACCCATGGGGCAAGGAGGGACACCCCACTTTGAGCAGATCCTTAAAAGATACTAACAAACTGGAGGGAGTTCAGAAAACAACAAGAAATACAGAGGGCCAACGTTTAGACAGAGAAAATGACCTACCATCCAGTTCAGAAGACACACAGCATAACTGTACACGAGTTGATTAAAACACCTTTCACTAAAACAGAAGTAAAGGAGTTGCAACATGAAAGCAAGAAATGAGGAAAGAATAAGCTTTCAAAGGAAGTGCTCACTGGCTATGAACTCGGATCAATTGACAAACCCCATTGCTGATGGGCAGTTTAGGAACTGAAAGTCATGGATATAGAAAGCTCTGGAAAAGAACTGAATCGTTCCCAGAGGCAATGAGATAAAGGATTACTTTTCTATGGCATGTGAGACAGGCCTGAGGCCCCTTTCCTGGCAAAGAAAACTTCAAGTGGCTCTCATTATGGTCTTACTGGATCCCTGGCAGTGCACAAACACCCTCCTTGTTGAGAAAGACCTTAAGAATGCCTTTACCCCCGCTTGCTCTGCCGTTGCTTTGTCTTGACTTTGGTATGGTGTGGTGCCTTCTTCCCACAAGTCATCTCTTGATATGCTTTGGTTCCAACCCTGTTCCGCAGCTGCAGCAATTCCTCAAAAGACAGAGAGGAGAGATCTAGAGAAAAAAAAGCAAGGACAATTGCATTCAGACTCACCAGTTGGACAGTCACACTGCTACACCAATCCAGCCTGCTGTGCTGGAATTCACTCAGTGTGCCACAAATGCAGGCATAATTACAGCATCTCTGCTCACAAAAACATTTCCACCCACTACAAGCACGAGGGCAGTCATCACCTCAGCCAGTCCAGGGTTTCTCCTTCATAAACAGCTAATCACCAATGCAGACTCTGCATTGGGAGGGAATGGAAGAGACCCTTGTCTCCGTGTCTCTTTCCTGGATCACAAGTAGGCAGAGAAAGCTGTTCTAAAGTTTTTATTAGGTCACTGAAGCACATGAGAAGTGTTGGGACTTTACCCATGGACTTCTAGCTATTGAGGCATAACCACTCAATCCTGACTCCTTCCATGCCCTAGTCCTTCTTGCTCTGGGCTGCTCTCAGTTCATTACTTATTTTGCTCTGGAGTCTCCTTTACATAAAAAAAAAATAAAAAAATCAAGAGATTGCTCAGAAGGGTATGCTACTCACTGCCAGAACAGAATAGTCCCCTCCTAATCACTAATGCTTCTCTTACTCTGTGTTTAAACATCCCCAGTGATGGAACCTCTGTAATATTCCAGAGGGTAGGTTCCTGCATTAAGAAGTTGTTTACTCCTGACATTCACCTCTAATTTTTGCTTTCTCAAAAGTAACATAACCTGAAATTTAACATATTTTTTAAAAAAAATGAGTTTCAGATCATACCCCAGCAGGATTGATTTGATCAAACTGACTTAAATCAAAATTTAAATCACCGGTCAGGAGGCCTGGATTTAATCACTGTTTTCTATAAAAACCGCATTCTTGTTGTTTGATATAACCTTCATTAAAATTTTCCCAAATGGGGTCTCTTTTATGGCCTGGCTAAACCTGCTGCCATGATGGGTTTTTCCTTCTACCATACCATTCCTACACTAGCTCTCAAATCAATGGAGAGGCTATACTCTGAAACTTATCCCTCAAGACTTCTGAAATATTTTGCTCAAAATGTTGCTTTTTTGTTTCTACTGCCCATCCCTCCTTGCATTTATTGTTAGACTCCTCCTCCTTGCCCAGATTTACTCCACCCCCAACACTCATTTAACTTCTTGAAACTTTGCACTTTTAGACAGGAGTAAGGGCTTGACTCTGTACACGTAATTTGCAGAAAGACAATAAGGCTGATGGGCAGGTAATCAGATCTGTTATCTCTCATCTCCATATACTGCTAACAAGGATATTATCTATGGAGATATAAATCCACAGTTTGAGAACTGAAACTAAGCATCACAGAAATGCTCAATGGGATCTTCTAGACTAACACTGAATCCCACTAGGTAGAGTTGTTTTCTTTAATCTTTACTAATTAGGGGCCCATAAAATTGGGCACCTAATATAGTCCAGGGCCTGTTGTGACCTATTTATAAAACTTTTTAAAAGAAGTTACATGAGTAGATTGTCTCAACTAGTATATAAATGAGAAATTATAATCCCTAGCCCTAGATGAAATTATAATTCCTATTCCATCCACCCAAAGAACCTTGCCTGCGGACATCTCACATCCACCTCAGCTACAACCATAACCCAGATAACCCTTTTAACTACCTTTATTGCGTATCTTTGAACTATCTCCAGGTTTTCTACCTCATTCTTCTGAAACCACTGCTAAAACCTGGACATACCTGCTAAAACCTGGACATTTCAGATGAGACCTAACCAGTGTCAGATACAGTAGCACTAGGATCTCCTGTATCTTAAATACAATATTTACGTTACCCCAATCCAAAACTTAGTTTGGGTTTTCTGCAACAGCATTATATTGCTGACTCATTGAGAGTTTAGGA
Source organism: Alligator sinensis (assembly GCF_000455745.1). NCBI lineage: Eukaryota > Metazoa > Chordata > Crocodylia > Alligatoridae > Alligator > Alligator sinensis. The sequence continues at coordinate 319,086 of NW_005842436.1, forward strand.
TTCATCGTGATTCCTTGGCAGATCCTCCTTTCTAGGCAATTCACCATTCAGCATGTATATTCTCACCCACTCTCACCTTTGAGCCCCTTTTTCAAACTGATACCTAAGTATCCAGATACTACTGCTTTTACCTTACTTTCCAATGCTGACATGTACTCCCAGGCTGGATATTCCTCTCAACAGTATCTCGGTACAAGTCTCCAAATTCACAGGATTTGCTTGCTACACTATGACTCCTTTTAATTTGAATTATTAACCTCCACCACTCTCTCTTCACCTTTCTCCCCTCATACTCTGTGTTTTTCTTGTTTAGATTATAATCTCCGAAGCACTACACCATGTTATGGCACCACAGAAAAATCAATAAATGAAACACTGATTTAGGTCTTTTCAAACCTCTTTATGGCCTTTCTATCATTGATGCCCTTCTCAAACGATTTTCATTCTCAGCTAGATTTTTTTTTTTTTTTTTTTTTAAGATGAGGAAACCAAAACTGAATGTGCTACTGCACATGAGAGTGACTATAATTCTATATAGTGTCATAAATTTCATATTAGCTTCTGTGCACTCAGGCACCACATTGGCTTTCTGTTACCTCATAACTATCCATCATCCAGATCTTCTCTTTCACCAGTAACCTTAGTGCCTTTCAAATCTTAATACACCAGTCTGCCCCTCCCCCTCTACCACCAGAGAAAAGTTTCAATGGTTTCTGTACTCAGATTTAGTTTGGGGAAGGCTAGGTGGAAGACTGGGATTTAAGCTGGGAGGCAGGAGATTTGCAGCTGTCCTGATCTTTAGAAGCTGTGCCATTAGCTGTTCACCAACACTCCTAAATCTCTAAGCCTCATGACTTTCCAGGCTTTTCCCTCCCAGAAACATCTGTTTCAAGCTCTTTTTCCCTAGATGTATTAGCTGCCTTTCCCCAACCCAAGTCTCTCTGTATTTTGGCCAAATTTCAAACCTCTATAAAGGTATTTGTACCAGCAGTTGACTCTCGCTATCTTTGTATCAGCTTCTAGTTCAATGTAGTCTGAATTTTGTTAATAGGCTCTCTACTCCCCCTTCCAGGTCCATTAATGAAGATGTTTTGTAAGACCCAAAACCAGACCTTGCAGAACTCATTAGACACTTTCCTCAACTCAATATGTTACTATTTACAATTAAGCTTTACTTGAAGTAAATCAGGCAATTTTTAATCCATGTGACAGTGCCATACCCTAGCCAATGTCAATTAGTTTTTCTGCAATTCCATGAGGGCTCATTTTTCACACAGAAATCCTGCATCTATGCATTCAAACAGACACTTGGAAACATGGCAGTCACTCAGATGCAAATTTAAGCAGCTGCTTTAGAGAATTTGGTCATGAATCAAATGCTTTACAAATCTCAGATATTACATCTGCACCATTTCCACTGCCCAATAACTCAGTTAGCTTTAAAAAATAATGAGAGCGTGCGCTTTGGCATCATTTGTTCTTTATAAATAAATCTCCATTCAGATTTTTTGCTCACGGCTCCATTATGCACTGGATTAGAGGCTTCAAAGGCATTGCGTGGATGAGACCAAATTCCATTTTTAATTGTTGCTTGGGGTACAAATTTAGGACTGTGTCACACTCAATTTAGACATAAATCTCACTGATGTTAATGGAAAGCTTGTGCAGACATTAGGAGCAGGATTTGGCCTTTATGACAGAAGTAAACCTAGTTATCTATAGTTATTACTTGTTCAGGACTTACTTGCATATCTGTCACCATTCGGTAGGAAAATATGTTAATCTTGAGCACCATCATGCTCTGTTTTCTACCATCTTCCCTAATCCCTTTTTTCCTGTCTTTGTTTTTCTATGATTTCTATGAAGACACGATGCTGAGAAAGAAAGGACTTCACAGGCTCATCCAGTCTAACTCTCCAATCGAGGCAGGATCATCTCTCCCCTAACCTACCCCAGACACATGTTAGTCTAATACAGGGATGGGCAATTATTTCAGTCGGAGGGCTGCTTAGCAAGTTTTGGTGAGTTGTAAAGGGCTGCAAGGGTAGATGTGACCCTTTACAGGTGCCCTGCCCCTGGTTGTCATCTTGGGACCAGAAGTGTCAGTGTAAGGGAGGGTGTATGTGGGGGTGGGTTACGGTGGCAGGGAGTCCTCAGAGTCCCTGGAGCTGCACATGGTGCACAGCTGGAGCCCCATAGCGCACAGCTCCCTGCACTCTCTGGTCAAGGCCCTGGTGGCCCCACCCAGACCCATAGTGCTTCTGCTCAAACCCCCGGCTGCATGCAGTGGCAGCGTGCGGGGCCAGCCTGACCCAGCCCCATAGTGTGCAGCTCCTGTACTTCTGCAGCATGCAGGGACAGCTCAGTCTGGCCACCTGGGAGCTCCATGTGCTCCCAGTCCCCTTTCCCCCAGCGGAAGCCCCTGGCCCCAGCAGGTGGGGTCCTCACCTGAATTCCCAGGCTCATAGGCAAGGAGGCTGGGAACAGCCTTGGGGTGACCTGGCAGAAGCTCTGCCAGGTAGAGGCTTCTGGTCTCTAAGCCCCACAAGCTTGGAGCTGGGGGTGGGTCAGGCAAGGCTGGGGTGGGAGGGGGTTGCTTAGCAACCAGAGCATACCTCCTGCATGGAAGCCCGGGCTTGCAAAGGGACAGCTCAGGGCCAGGGCTTACAGAGGGGCCCTGCAAGCCAAATGGAATTGCTTGGTGGGCTGGATCCAGCCTGCAGGCCATATTTTGCCTGCCCCAGTCTAATATGCACTTAAAGCATCATCTAATTCTGTAACAATACACAACTCCATGCCATGAGCTTTGTACCCATCCGTCTCTCCACCCCACCTTCTAAAATAAGTAGTACAACAGTTAATACTGACATTTGTAACCATTTCATTAGGATTAACACCCCAATCAAGTCAACTGAGGAAGGATAGGCCAACCAGCTTGCATGCGTCAGTTATTGTTTCAGGCCATCTCCAATCTCAAGGAGACTGGACTGCATGCATTTACTCTTGATTATTTGGAAAGTGATCTCCACAACAAGCAGGCATTTTAACATGAAAACTTGATTTTTTTTTCTTTGTTTGTTTTTTTATATAAATCTAACATGCCATGCAACCACAACTACATCTTGTGGGCTGCCTGTCTGACTTCATTACATGCACAGACACTACATGTTGTTCATGAAGTACAGACTACTTTCTCTTATTTATTCTATTATTTTACCTGAGGATGCAATACAGTTGGCAAAACTGCTTTTCCTTTTTGAAGGCTAGACTGCATTTACACATACCAACTCAACCATTTGAGATGTTTCCTGATCATTTAATCTACAATCATATCTATATTTATATATATTTATATATTTAATCATGTATTTATAATTTACGTAGAATGTATGGGACATTATAACCTGCCTGTCATCTGATAGCCCCAACTATATTACCAACTACATTCTATCACCAGGTCAGGGCAACATCCCTCCTTGATCAAACTGACTTAAATCAAAATTTAAATCACCGGTCAGGAGGCCTGGATTTAATCACTGTTTTCTATAAAAACCGCATTCTTGTTGTTTGATATAACCTTCATTAAAATTTTCCCAAATGGGGTCTCTTTTATGGCCTGGCTAAACCTGCTGCCATGATGGGTTTTTCCTTCTACCATACCATTCCTACACTAGCTCTCAAATCAATGGAGAGGCTATACTCTGAAACTTATCCCTCAAGACTTCTGAAATATTTTGCTCAAAATGTTGCTTTTTTGTTTCTACTGCCCATCCCTCCTTGCATTTATTGTTAGACTCCTCCTCCTTGCCCAGATTTACTCCACCCCCAACACTCATTTAACTTCTTGAAACTTTGCACTTTTAGACAGGAGTAAGGGCTTGACTCTGTACACGTAATTTGCAGAAAGACAATAAGGCTGATGGGCAGGTAATCAGATCTGTTATCTCTCATCTCCATATACTGCTAACAAGGATATTATCTATGGAGATATAAATCCACAGTTTGAGAACTGAAACTAAGCATCACAGAAATGCTCAATGGGATCTTCTAGACTAACACTGAATCCCATTGGGTAGAGTTGTTTTCTTTAATCTTTACTAATTAGGGGCCCATAAAATTGGGCACCTAATATAGTCCAGGGCCTGTTGTGACCTATTTATAAAACTTTTTAAAAGAAGTTACATGAGTAGATTGTCTCAACTAGTATATAAATGAGAAATTATAATCCCTAGCCCTAGATGAAATTATAATTCCTATTCCATCCACCCAAAGAACCTTGCCTGCTTACATCCTTACACCAACACAGCTACAACCATAACCCAGATAACCCTTTTAACTACCTTTATTGCGTATCTTTGAACTATCTCCAGGTTTTCTACCTCATTCTTCTGAAACCACTGCTAAAACCTGGACATACCTGCTAAAACCTGGACATTTCAGATGAGACCTAACCAGTGTCAGATACAGTAGCACTAGGATCTCCTGTATCTTAAATACAATATTTACGTTACCCCAATCCAAAACTTAGTTTGGGTTTTCTGCAACAGCATTATATTGCTGACTCATTGAGAGTTTAGGATTCATCGTGATTCCTTGGCAGATCCTCCTTTCTAGGCAATTCACCATTCAGCATGTATATTCTCACCCACTCTCACCTTTGAGCCCCTTTTTCAAACTGATACCTAAGTATCCAGATACTACTGCTTTTACCTTACTTTCCAATGCTGACATGTACTCCCAGGCTGGATATTCCTCTCAACAGTATCTCGGTACAAGTCTCCAAATTCACAGGATTTGCTTGCTACACTATGACTCCTTTTAATTTGAATTATTAACCTCCACCACTCTCTCTTCACCTTTCTCCCCTCATACTCTGTGTTTTTCTTGTTTAGATTATAATCTCCGAAGCACTACACCATGTTATGGCACCACAGAAAAATCAATAAATGAAACACTGATTTAGGTCTTTTCAAACCTCTTTATGGCCTTTCTATCATTGATGCCCTTCTCAAACGATTTTCATTCTCAGCTAGATTTTTTTTTTTTTTTTTTTTAAGATGAGGAAACCAAAACTGAATGTGCTACTGCACATGAGAGTGACTATAATTCTATATAGTGTCATAAATTTCATATTAGCTTCTGTGCACTCAGGCACCACATTGGCTTTCTGTTACCTCATAACTATCCATCATCCAGATCTTCTCTTTCACCAGTAACCTTAGTGCCTTTCAAATCTTAATACACCAGTCTGCCCCTCCCCCTCTACCACCAGAGAAAAGTTTCAATGGTTTCTGTACTCAGATTTAGTTTGGGGAAGGCTAGGTGGAAGACTGGGATTTAAGCTGGGAGGCAGGAGATTTGCAGCTGTCCTGATCTTTAGAAGCTGTGCCATTAGCTGTTCACCAACACTCCTAAATCTCTAAGCCTCATGACTTTCCAGGCTTTTCCCTCCCAGAAACATCTGTTTCAAGCTCTTTTTCCCTAGATGTATTAGCTGCCTTTCCCCAACCCAAGTCTCTCTGTATTTTGGCCAAATTTCAAACCTCTATAAAGGTATTTGTACCAGCAGTTGACTCTCGCTATCTTTGTATCAGCTTCTAGTTCAATGTAGTCTGAATTTTGTTAATAGGCTCTCTACTCCCCCTTCCAGGTCCATTAATGAAGATGTTTTGTAAGACCCAAAACCAGACCTTGCAGAACTCATTAGACACTTTCCTCAACTCAATATGTTACTATTTACAATTAAGCTTTACTTGAAGTAAATCAGGCAATTTTTAATCCATGTGACAGTGCCATACCCTAGCCAATGTCAATTAGTTTTTCTGCAATTCCATGAGGGCTCATTTTTCACACAGAAATCCTGCATCTATGCATTCAAACAGACACTTGGAAACATGGCAGTCACTCAGATGCAAATTTAAGCAGCTGCTTTAGAGAATTTGGTCATGAATCAAATGCTTTACAAATCTCAGATATTACATCTGCACCATTTCCACTGCCCAATAACTCAGTTAGCTTTAAAAAATAATGAGAGCGTGCGCTTTGGCATCATTTGTTCTTTATAAATAAATCTCCATTCAGATTTTTTGCTCACGGCTCCATTATGCACTGGATTAGAGGCTTCAAAGGCATTGCGTGGATGAGACCAAATTCCATTTTTAATTGTTGCTTGGGGTACAAATTTAGGACTGTGTCACACTCAATTTAGACATAAATCTCACTGATGTTAATGGAAAGCTTGTGCAGACATTAGGAGCAGGATTTGGCCTTTATGACAGAAGTAAACCTAGTTATCTATAGTTATTACTTGTTCAGGACTTACTTGCATATCTGTCACCATTCGGTAGGAAAATATGTTAATCTTGAGCACCATCATGCTCTGTTTTCTACCATCTTCCCTAATCCCTTTTTTCCTGTCTTTGTTTTTCTATGATTTCTATGAAGACACGATGCTGAGAAAGAAAGGACTTCACAGGCTCATCCAGTCTAACTCTCCAATCGAGGCAGGATCATCTCTCCCCTAACCTACCCCAGACACATGTTAGTCTAATACAGGGATGGGCAATTATTTCAGTCGGAGGGCTGCTTAGCAAGTTTTGGTGAGTTGTAAAGGGCTGCAAGGGTAGATGTGACCCTTTACAGGTGCCCTGCCCCTGGTTGTCATCTTGGGACCAGAAGTGTCAGTGTAAGGGAGGGTGTATGTGGGGGTGGGTTACGGTGGCAGGGAGTCCTCAGAGTCCCTGGAGCTGCACATGGTGCACAGCTGGAGCCCCATAGCGCACAGCTCCCTGCACTCTCTGGTCAAGGCCCTGGTGGCCCCACCCAGACCCATAGTGCTTCTGCTCAAACCCCCGGCTGCATGCAGTGGCAGCGTGCGGGGCCAGCCTGACCCAGCCCCATAGTGTGCAGCTCCTGTACTTCTGCAGCATGCAGGGACAGCTCAGTCTGGCCACCTGGGAGCTCCATGTGCTCCCAGTCCCCTTTCCCCCAGCGGAAGCCCCTGGCCCCAGCAGGTGGGGTCCTCACCTGAATTCCCAGGCTCATAGGCAAGGAGGCTGGGAACAGCCTTGGGGTGACCTGGCAGAAGCTCTGCCAGGTAGAGGCTTCTGGTCTCTAAGCCCCACAAGCTTGGAGCTGGGGGTGGGTCAGGCAAGGCTGGGGTGGGAGGGGGTTGCTTAGCAACCAGAGCATACCTCCTGCATGGAAGCCCGGGCTTGCAAAGGGACAGCTCAGGGCCAGGGCTTACAGAGGGGCCCTGCAAGCCAAATGGAATTGCTTGGTGGGCTGGATCCAGCCTGCAGGCCATATTTTGCCTGCCCCAGTCTAATATGCACTTAAAGCATCATCTAATTCTGTAACAATACACAACTCCATGCCATGAGCTTTGTACCCATCCGTCTCTCCACCCCACCTTCTAAAATAAGTAGTACAACAGTTAATACTGACATTTGTAACCATTTCATTAGGATTAACACCCCAATCAAGTCAACTGAGGAAGGATAGGCCAACCAGCTTGCATGCGTCAGTTATTGTTTCAGGCCATCTCCAATCTCAAGGAGACTGGACTGCATGCATTTACTCTTGATTATTTGGAAAGTGATCTCCACAACAAGCAGGCATTTTAACATGAAAACTTGATTTTTTTTTCTTTGTTTGTTTTTTTATATAAATCTAACATGCCATGCAACCACAACTACATCTTGTGGGCTGCCTGTCTGACTTCATTACATGCACAGACACTACATGTTGTTCATGAAGTACAGACTACTTTCTCTTATTTATTCTATTATTTTACCTGAGGATGCAATACAGTTGGCAAAACTGCTTTTCCTTTTTGAAGGCTAGACTGCATTTACACATACCAACTCAACCATTTGAGATGTTTCCTGATCATTTAATCTACAATCATATCTATATTTATATATATTTATATATTTAATCATGTATTTATAATTTACGTAGAATGTATGGGACATTATAACCTGCCTGTCATCTGATAGCCCCAACTATATTACCAACTACATTCTATCACCAGGTCAGGGCAACATCCCTCCCCCTTTATCCCCCCACCTACCTGTCTCACACCTATTGTGTCCTATCATCTCTGATCTTCCCTGCCTCACATTCAGGGGTGTTCGTTATAATTGTGTTTGTCTAAGAAGATAGGCAGACAAGGTTCTTTGGGTAAATATATTTTATTAGACCAAATAAAGAGTTGGAAAAAAATTTCTTTGCAAGCTTTCAGGACAAACACCTTTCATCAGGCAGGAGTGCCTGCCGTTGTTTTGTGCTCTTCCTGGATCAGAGAGAGCACATTTCATAGATTTTTAGGGTCAAAAGGGACCTCAGTAGAACACTGAGTCCAACCCCCTGCC
>NW_005842436.1:327512-329241 GCF_000455745.1 Alligator sinensis
ATGGGGAGACCCCCCCCCTCTTTGGGAGGCCCATCCCAGCCTCTCATAACCGTTACCGTAAAGACGTTCTTCCTAATGTCTAGTCTAAATCTGTTCTCTGTCAGTTTGTGGCCGTTGTTTCTAGTAACCCCAAGGGGTATCTTGGTCAACAGAGTACCTCCTATACCAGGGGTGGGCAATTATTCTGGGCAGAGGTCTGCTTACTGAGTTTTGGCAAGCCATTGAGGGCCATGTGGCATGCAGCTGGGGCAGATAAATATTAATTTTCTAGACTTTTTAGGGGCCCCGCGGGCTGGATAGAATGGCCTGGCGGGCCGCATTTTGCCCACCCCTGACCTATACCTTGCTGCCCCACCCCAACAAATTTATAGACGGCCACCAGATCCCCTCTCAGTCTTCTCTTACAGAGGCTGAAGAGATCCAGGTCCTTCAATCTCTTCTCGTAGGACCTTACCTGCAGGCCCCTAACCATATGAGTAGCCCTCCTCTGGGCCCTCTCAAGATTATCCACATCCCTCTTGAAATGCATCACACAAAACTGGATGCAGTACTCCAGCTGTGGCCTCACCAATGCCATAGAGGGGAAGTATCACCTCCGTAGACCTGTTTGTGATGCACCTGTTAATGCATGATAAAGCGTGGTTAGCTCTATTGATTACTTTGTCACACTGTTGACTCATGTTCATCTCCGAGTCAGCTATGATTCCGAGATCCCTTTCTGCTGCCTTGGCCCATATTTGCATTTTCACAGATCTGCATTTTGCATATTAGTGTAAGCTAGTCTACCCAGGAGAGTGCACAACCAGCAGACTCTCACTCTGCCTGAAGAAGAGTGTTTGTGCCTGAAAGCTTGCAAAGAACAGTTTTTCCAACTATTTAGTTTGTCTAATAAAAGATATCACATTTACCCAAAGAACTTTGTCTGCCTGTGCCCATTCTACAGATTTTTACCAAGTTTATAATCAGGCTGTCTGGTGGCTGACTCCATGTACAATGCAAATGTGTGGTTCCAAATCTAGTAGACTGCAGTGGTTCTAAATCAGATACACTGGCCCATTTAGGGAGGAGACCTGTAATTTGCTTGTTAGGACCCCAGCAAGAAGCTTCTCCAGTAGGTGTGATGGTTCACCTAACCACTCTTATTTCCAGGTGTCCATGCTAGAGGAGGGCTTAAAGCACAATGCACCATGTGGAAACACACTCACGTCCTTTATGCCTAGCACCATGTATCAGAGAGGGGTCATGAGCCATGTTAACTCTGAAGTCAGGCAGAAGGCAGCATGGAGGCCCGCCTAGAGACTAACTAAATCAGAGATACAGAAGCTTTTGTAAGCAGCAGCTCCTAAGTTACTGTTCAAGAAAGTTGATGCGTCTCCAATTTAGTCAGTCATAAGAATGCAAGTGCCCTAAAGGGTCGCAGCAGCCCGTCTCCCACAGGCTCCCGACTCACTCAGCGTGCACTGGCAAGGACGCTCTGCTCCTCGTCCCCACTCGGATCCCTCGTTATTAACCTGCGGCTGTCGCTAACTCCCACCCCGTTTTCTTTTTATTCGTCTCCCACGCTTTGCTGGTATGTCTCGAGCAGCCTCAGTTTTCTCTTGGCGGCTTCAACCCACGTCTTTTCTAAGGCACGACCCGGAGGCCCCGCTCCCAGGGCGGAGGAGGCAGACACGTACCAAGGCGCTGCAGCCCCCGCCCACGCGGCCGCTCCAGTCCCACCTCCCTGGGT
>NW_005842436.1:329339-359365 GCF_000455745.1 Alligator sinensis
GCCGGCGCGCGCCCCCCGCCCCCGCCCCCCCCCCGCCACTCCGATAGGGTCACAAGGGTGGCGAATCCGGGTGGAAGGGGAGAGCAAAGCGAGCAGAGCTTATACGCACCCCGACGGCGAGGCGCGGTGGGAGGAAGCGCATGCGCAACCTGAAGCACGGGGAGGAAGGGGTGCGTGCGCAGCTAGGACTAACGCATGTGCGCTGTAGAGCTAGCGCTGGGAGCGCGGCACAGACTCGCGCATGCGCAGAGCGAGGGGCGCGCTCGGCTCTATATGGGGTGGGTGACGGCGGTGCCCCAATGCGAGTCAGGCGGCGCGGGCTGTAGGAGGGCGCTCAGTGTGGTCTCGGCGCTGTTGCAGTCCCACCAGGGCTCCGGGTCGGGCGTGACGCGGGGCTGCAGGAGCTGGCTGTAGCGCGCCAGGCTGTCGGCCAGCGCCTGGATGTGCCCGGCCAACGCGCTGAGCGCCCAGGGCGGCGGCGGGGAGCCCACGGCCAGGCCGGGGACTGGGGCCGGGGCGGCGGAGCTGGGTAGAGCTTCGTAAAGGCTCCTGTGGGCGGCGGCGGGGAGGCTGGGGAGGAGCGCGCCCCCCGGCGCAGGAGCCGGCCTCGGCAGCGGCCCCTGCTCTCGCTGCCTGCCGCTGGGCCTCGGGCAGGGCGCAGCTGTGGGGCCGGCTCCGTGCCCCGGCTTCAGGCCCTGGAGATATTGAGCTTCCTCCTCGCTGTGGGGGACACAAAGGGCATGTGTCAGGGGCTGAAGTGAGCACCCCCTGCTGCCATGGCCATCCCCAGACTCCCGGAGAGGCATCATGCTCCCTGCCAAGGGTGAAAAGAGAGCTAACAAGCCAGCACCCGTTTCCCCCTCCAATCTACATGTGCTGCTTGCTCAAAAGGGGGAACTTCTGGAGCAGACTAGAGGCCCTTGCCTCGGAAGTACTTTCATCTGGCATCTGCCATTGTAAATAGCCTGGTGCAGGTGCTAAAGAGAGGCTGCTGGTACATTTTGGCCTTTGGCAGTAACCCTTCCACTCATTCATTCTTGTATTCTCTGTGCTTCCCTGTTCTTCCCTCCATCTGTAACCTCTCTCCATCTGCTGCTGCTTCTGCAGCTGCACCACTCTGCCAGGCTCACCACGTGGAGGTGACACTCCTGGTGTTTGGGGGTGACACCTGTCTTTTGTGATCACCTTATTTCCTCACCGCTTGCCTCACCTTGCTTCAAGTGGCTGCTTGATCAGGCAGGGCTTAGCTCTGCTCTGTGAAGGGCTGCTGGCACTCTGAACCTTATGTAACAGGGAGGTGTCGAGGAAGGAACAACTTTGCAGATTAGGACAAGGAGATGTACCTGAGGCTGACATTAATGCAGGTGATGATCTCCCTTCCATGCTCCCTTGATGCTGTGATTCCCATCCAGGCCCAGCTCAGGTCCTTGCATAGCATGCGAACCATTAAGTGCTGGTGGCAGCTCCCAGGGTCACACACTGAAATCACAAGTACAGAGCAATTGGACTTGGGGCAACAGTACTTATCAGTAACCCTTTCCTGTCCCATGGCAAAAGCACAGGCTGCACACTGTCCCCTAGTATAGGAGTGCTGTGGATCAAACCCAAGCAGCATTTATGATTACCTGAAAAGGAATTTGGCCTGAGCCAAGGGAGGAGCCCGTAGTGGCATACCAGTTAGGTGGCACTGTGCTCATGGCCAGGGAAAATCTGGCTCAATTAACTGAGTCTGCTCCATGTTCTAATTCGAACACTCCAGCATAGGCTTACTGGCATATAAGCCCCCACATGTTTTAAAATGGCTGCAGGGGCACTTTATCTAAACTTTGTTGAATGAAGTTTAGATGAAGCATCCTACAGCTGTTGTTAAATGCGCAGGGGCTTAATACATGTGACAGTGAAGTGTTATAATTAAGTGGCTCTCCAGGAATTGCTCTAATTAAAATCTGCCCCCTCCCCTGATCATGTGCATAGGTAGCTGATATGGTTATGCACATTTTGTGTGAGAGGTGCAAGTGCTGAGGCCTCGCTGGTAGCCTTTCCTTCCTCTTCAGGGTCACCAGGTGCTTGTCCCCACACTACCTGTGTTCTTGGAGGTGTATCACAGCGCAAGTGAATCTTCAGGAGGGATTTAAAGCCACTGAGCAGCAGCTTTGCTGACTGGCTTAAGGAGAGTATTTCATATGTAACGAGCAGTGTGGAAGATTAGATCAATGTTAGTTATAATGTAAAACTGGGTAAATTCTGCTGCTGAAAAACAACATCCCTGCTCCCCCTGGACACACGGGCATTCTTGGCCCAGGTCTGGCACTTACCTAGAGTCTCATGTAAGGCTGCTGCTACACCAATATCTTCTGGGTGTACAAGAGTGTACCAAGATTGACCAATCAGCTCCTCCCTCCGATAGCCAAGGTGATAAACAACACTGAGGAGGGCAGAATAGAACATCATCTCAGTAAACACATTTCTTAGAAATGGTGGTTTGGTACCCTCTGGGGAGGGGAGGGAGCTACACAAGAAATGAGGTGAGATCCATTCACTGGTGTCAGCAGGGGAAAAGACAAGCCCTGGGTATGAGGATCAGGGGAAACAAGCAAAGCAAACTTGTCCATTCTCAGAAGTGTTGGGATGAAGAGGCAAGATCTGGTCTGGTCTGTGTTGCTGATAGAAGTGGGTAGTAATGGGTTTTCTTCCAGGGTACTGGGGCAGAAACGGGGCACTTAGGGATGGGGGAAAGACTCTGTACCTGTAATGTTTATGGGGCAAAGAGTATGCCTCCCAGTAAGAACCAGCTTCAGTATGGATGCTGGCAGTTATTAATTCACTGGAGTGCGGTTGCTCTCTTGAGTACTGGCTGCTTTCCCCAGGATTTAGTCAAGGTCATGCCAAAACCAGCTCTCCTTACCTCTCTGTAACATCAGACATTCTCATGTTCAATGTGTGTTGGCTGTAGAATGGGACATCGTTGGATGCATCATGCCCATCTTCCAAGAATTGTGTGATGGGAGTGCAGAAAGCAATAAAAGTTAAAATGGAGGAGGTGGGTACTCTGTTCAGAGCAAGGAATCGCCCCCTCACAGCCACTGCCCGATTCCCTCCATATTTCATTCGGAAGGACCTGGATGTGCGCATTTCACTGACAAATGCAATTTCTGCAATGAAAATCATCGTGTAGATTGTTAGCACCTTCTGTCTAGGGCAGAGCTTTCCAAACTTTTCATGTTGGTGACACACTTTTTAGACATGCATCGTTTCGCGACACAGTAATTCAGTTCCGGGGGAGGGGCCAAGGGAAGCAGACACGAGTAAGGGAGCTCTGCGGTGCCCTTCCGCAAAATTTTCTGCATTTTGCGCGACACCTACACACTGCTGCCGACACACTAATGTGTCACGGCACACAGTTTGGAAAGCTCTGGTCTAGGGAGTGAGCTATTGCCAAATGCATACCCCATATTGTCTGATCAGGGATCTCCCTTTGGTGAAGCAGCTGCCCTTCCCTGGCCCAGGCATAGTTAAGGGACTCCTAGCAGCAGACACATGGGTCAGCAATAATTATGGCATGACTCAGTGAGGTGCTGTTGGCTGCATGGGCACAGCCTACACAGTGTGGCACACATGCCTGGTAAGGCATTTCCTGCCCTCTTCCCAAGGATGAGGTATGTGGAGCTAAGCATTCTTTCTGGCCTGCTTGTGCTAGCAGTTCACAAAGAACACCAGCCTCAGGAATCTTACACCAATCTCTTGGGAATTTTCCAGTGGCAAATTAGAGGTTGACTACTTCCCTCTCCACAGTTTCTCCTGAGTTTCCCACTAAGGATCCCATAAGATCTTTCAAAACCACCAGCAAAGCACTGAGACTGAGAGCTGTAATTGTACCATAGGATAAGTACCCAGAAGGCAGTGCAGCTGAACTGATTTAACTTTACAGAAGCCCAGTGAAAGCACAAGTTCTTTAAAAAATAATTTGCTATGAGTGTACTGAACTGCTGGGTTTCTGATTCTAGGATGGACCAGCTCCAGCATTCATGGGAAGTGGAATGTACCCAGAGGCTTTCAATCTCCACTTGACTCCAAGCTTGGGTGGCAATTGCTGCAAGTGGCTTATCTTTTTAAAACTTTCCTTCAGAAAGTAATTTTTGCAGATCAGGGCCTAATGCAGTGACTCATCCCTGTCGCATAGCCTCATGTACATGCCTACTTTCAGCCACGCAGGCAGGGTGCCATGTATAGCCCTTTACCCAGGACCTCTTGAGCATATATTGACAACATTTTATAGAAGCAGGACATTGGCTGCTATGGTTTCCCTCCTTTACCAGTGGCAGGATAGGATATTAGGTCTATGTTGTGTCAGGTTTGATGGTAGTCTTATGTAGAATTTAGATAATGGTTTATATGGGATGTTCTGGATAGGGATGATCCTGCCTCAGGCAGGGGGTTGGACTAGATGACCTCTGGAGGTCCCTTCCAGCCCTATATATATGGCAATGCATACCCTGTTCTGAGCCCTGTTTGGCCTTACCAGTGCCTGGCTGTTCTTGTGCAGCATGCAGCTTCTTCTGCACAGTCTCATGTGCTCTGTTGTCCAGGAGGTCAAAGATTGAGTCTCCCTGGGCTAGCAGCTCCACCTGAAGGAGATGGCAAAAAGAAACTTTATTAATGCAGACCCAGCCTGGTTCTACAGTGGACCAGAGGACCTAGAAGGACTGGTGTCCAGAACAATCAGTGTCTGCAAAAGTTGGTGGGAGCTCTCTGGGAACAGGGATGCCCACTGACAGTATGGGGCATACACCCTCAGATTCTGGAGCACACAGGAATGGATGAATGAGTTCCAGATCCAGACTGGCACAAAAGACACCAGGGACTATGGTCATCAGGGGACAAGCACCATTGATGGGTTCAGAAGTTGAGCTAGTTGGAAAATTCCAATTTGTCAAGCTAGCGGTTTCTTTTTGGAGGCCAAGGAGACCTAAAACAGTCAGTAGCCCATTGATAAGGGCTCTCACCTGGGCCATGGGAGACCTAGGTTCACACCCTTTCTCTTTCTGATTCAGACCAGAACCTTGAGTTTGGGGCTTCCCCATCCCAGGTTAGTACCCTAAACCGCTGGGCTGCTGCTGGATGTCTCTTTAAACTCAGGATGTTTCATCCTACTATAAAATATGAACAGTGTGGCAGAACAGGAAAACAGTTTATTACCCATTAAAATTGAGCAGACCAGTGAAATGAATGGAAAAATCCAGGCAGCAGCTGAGCTAGAGGCAAAGAGCAGTCCTCAGCTATGCAGCAGGTTGAGCTGTCACCTCAACACATACAGCCCATCAGAACACTTCTGTGTTGTCAAAATCAGTAGCTTCAGCCATCGACAATCTGCCTGGCTGATGGGATGGAAGGCAGACAATAGAGGCCAGAGGGAGTGATTCTGAATGTTGCAGTTGCTGCTGGGCACATGTAATCACACAGATCATTGAGACTAGGAGAACGATGCCGTTATCTCGGGTCACCACTGTCCTAGGAAATCAGCTGAAGCCAACACTGAACAAAACTCATGCCAGCTGATGCTTGGTGCAGCACTGCATTGGAAGAAGAACAAGCATTGACTTGCCATAGGGATGTAGACAGAGACAGAGCTGGTGCTTTAGGTCTACAAAAAACTCTGTTTACCACTGAGAAGCCCAGGATCTGGGTTATATTTTCAGAGATGTAGGCCAGCTTGCCATCTGCAGAGAGAGCAAGGATGAACCCTGGCAGCAGGGACAGGAGATCCAGGTCTGGCATCACAGCATTGGTAATGGCAGGTCCCGCTGGCGTACATGGACCTGCAGAACAAAAAGAGGAGGATTGAGTTCTCACTGTATCTCCTGGATTACCAAGTTTACCAAGAGCAGGAAGCCATGTGCTGGGGAGCTTTGCACCCTTCATGCATTCTACACCCTCCAGGGCTTTCACTAGACACACATGATCTTTTTTGTTGTAGTAGTGCTTGCAGGTTCACGTATGTGTGTGTGCATGCATGCACATGTAGAGCTAATCTCTATCCTGTGGTTTTACCATCTAGCCATGGCAAGTGAGTGAGTGTAATACAGCCAGAGTAATCAATGAGGATAAGGGTGTCAGCAGAAATACTGATGGTGCAAATGTCCTCGCAACAGTGGTGGCAGATGCAGTAGGAACTCCACCTGAAGGAGAGCACCAGCCCCTGGCACTTAGTGGGGATATCAAAATGGCAGTTGCCCAGGTAGTCTCTGCCATAACAACAGCAGCTGGGTTGCATCTGGGTGCAGGGACACTGTGCTACTGCTGCAGCAGCAAGAACCAGGATGGACAGAGCAGACCTGCTCTAGCACTACCAACTAGGGACTCTAAATCCCCAGAATAGGTAATACCCCTGTTCTATGCTCTGCACTTGGCACCTCCTTCCTTCCAGTGCTCAGCAGCACTTCCTTGCCTCCCCAGCCCCCCATAGCCATTCTTCAGCATAGCTTTGCTTAAGGCATAAACCCTACTAGTTAGGCCTCTAAGCAGAAGCAGGGAGCTGTGGAAGGCTGTCCTAATGTTGTATCTGTCTGCTCTTTTCCCAGCATTTCCTCCCTTTGCCCCAAGAGCCCACTCCGTCTGTGGGGTCTGTCCTGTTAAAATGAGCATTGCTGTTAGGCCACCCATGACTCACATCTACCAGCTGGGCAGATGTTGCCTGCTAAACCAGTCCCACTGCTGAGCCAGTTGCTTTCTGTTGCACATATCTAACTCCCCTTGGTGTGCTCATGGAGCTACACAGAGCTAAACATAGTGTCCCTAGAGGAGCCATGCCAGAGACACAGAGGGACACCAGCCCCCCTCAGCTCTATGATGTGAGGAGAAAAGGAAGAGAGCTAGGGACCTGTTTGTAGGTAAGGAGTGGTGTCTGGTGGTATTTGTCTCCCTGACAGGAGGCGTATCTGCAGGGGAGTGTGGGGAGCAGCCCTTGTGCAGGATTGGTTGTACCTGTGTGAAGCAGACATGAGGCCTTATGAGGTGGCAGAGGCACTGGGAGCTAGAGATCAGTCTGCAACAGGCTTGGATTATGGCAATCAGACCAGACTGTGCAAGACAGGGACTAATAGCAGCAAGATGAGATGTTTACCTGGAGGAAAGAGCTGTGACCCTCGGATCTGAAGACAGACCAGAGCCATGGTGTGGAGGTAGGAGAGCCGCTCCTTTTCTTGCGCAGAGAGGGGCAGCAGGGAGCGCAGTGTCTGAAGCTCAGCATTGATTAGATCCCGACGAGCTTTAGAGGCGCCCTTCGTTGACCTGCACCAAACCAGAGGGTTAGAATTAACAGGGAAAGGCCCCACTCCCCCAAGGGGGAGTCCCACGGGGGGAAGGGGGTTGCAATTTCCTATTTGTTTCCCAGTGTAGTTGTTCCTCCTGGTGAAGAGCAAACAGCAGTGGCTTCTACTTCCCTCCTTCTACAGAAAAACTCCCAGTAATGATGAAATCTGTGTCCTTGTGAGCACGGACATTCCCATCCCCAGGTCAGACTCATGAAGTGCAGCTTTCTGCCTGGGTATTTCACGTAAACCAATCCAGGGAACCTCTGCCATGTTCCTATAATGATCAGTCACCTAGGGCAGACAGCTTGACAGAAAGCTGCACAAAGGAGCTGCTCCCATGGCAACCAAAGCCTTGAGCTTCCAGCCTCAGGATTTTACAGTCTCCAGATTTACAGTGTCCTGAATCTTTCTTCCTTTTGTTCAAAGCAGATGAGGAGGAGTGCAGCCTGACAATCACCACAGCCCTGTCCCCTGCCTGGGACACATCACCTGTAGCTTTTTCACCTCCACCAGTGCTCCCCTGGGGGGAACACCCACCAGACACACCTCACCCAACCACAGACCTAGAAGGGCAGTACCAGGGCATAGGGTGGCATAGCCCACTACCCCAGCCAACACGAGAGCTCAGAGGCAAGGGGACCACACAACCTATGCCACACAAGAAGCACGGTGGCCTGTGCATGTTGCAGTGGGTGGGGGTGTCTGTGAGGGGCTGGGAACACTTTGCTGCTTGCAGTGCTGGTTCAGTGCATATTTGTGGGCTGAGCAAGTCCCCATGTTCATGAGCTTCTCATTCCAGGCTAGGCTGTAGTCCATATAAAGTCCTGAGCTGGATCTTGGCAGACAATGCAAGCATGCATGTAGCTTGGCCTAGGTATGCTCTGCCCCTGAGTATTAGACAATAGTCCTGCCCTGGCAAAGGAAGCAATCTCTTTACTGAGGTATCTGAACAGCTGTGTGACCCCTGTGATACCAACAGCACGCAATGGGCCCACAAGCCTCAGGTACTAATCCTGGTCTGATATGATGAAGCAGAGCTCAGTACATGCCATCCTCACAGGTTTTAGATACCCATGCCAGCCCCCACCTCAGAGTGGTGGGCTATGGCTTAGCCTACAAAATAAAAGCTTTGCTTGTACAGCTAGAGCAACATGGGACATATGGCCTGGAAAGTGCTTTCCCCAGTGTGTAGTATGTTATGCCTGCAAAAGCACTTGAACTGGAATAAGTACATCTGTACCCAGACTTTTGCCAGCACAGAAAAGTCACCAAAAGGACTTCACCCTGTAACTGCCACTGCCACTGCAACACTGACAAGAGGTTCCAGTGCTGACCTGGCCACACAGCAGGATAGCTTGGAACAAGCTTATCAAAGAAGGCCCCCAACAGATGCCTGACTGGCTACTGCTGCAGACAGAAGGACAGTACAATCAGCTTAATGTCCTGAAGCAGCAAAGTGAGGTCAGGGATGGAGAAGGGAGACGCTGCCTGAATTATGGTGAGTGGTCTCTAGTTGGAGAAGCTCAGAGGGTTACTGCTGCAAAAAACTGAAGCTGCTACAAGCCTTTTGTCACTGTCCTGGTCTGATGGTAGTTGTGCCTTCTCTAGTTGTTTGTGCCAAAAGAAGATCTCATTGCCATATCAAGACAGAGGCCAATGCAAGAGACATTCCCTCCAGAAAGGCCTGAGCGATGAAGTCTAGGCACTAGAAAAAGCAACTGTTCCAGAAATGCCATGAGGTGTTTTTATCTGGGCAGGCTTTTAGCAAGAGAGGTTAAGTTTGTGGATCTTGACGTTCATTACATGTTACTCTATTTTAATATTTTATCTGCTTTTTACCATGTATCTTGTTTATTATTGTAAGCCACCCTGAGCCTTTTCTAATAAACAGGAAAATTAATAAAAAAATAAAAAACATAGCTTAAACCTTAGCTTGGTAAGTCCTCTTTGCTCTATGGACCCAACTTACCACCATACCCACACTCTCCTCATCCCTGCACACCCTATTCCTGGTGCCCTAGTCCTGGCAAGCTCAGACTGAGTCACAGATTCATTTTGTGGCCCCAAGCCTGTATTCAACAATTCACTGACAGTCTCCGTTCACTCTCCTCCCCACCAAATACAGTACTCCCAGATGTTTCCTTGCTAGCAGATAGCACTAAGGGAGGATGGGCTGGCAGGTTGGCCCCATTGAAAAACTTTGGAAACTCATGCCAGACAATACGGAAAAGTATAGCAGGGTCCTGCCCCAGTTATCTGGAAGGCAGAAGCCAGAGGAGACAGCAGCGTGATCTCTGACCTGAATGGCTTTGAAGTGTTGGGCACCAGCCTGGTTCTTCCCCAGGGGCGGTTCATCTCCTTCCTCAATGGCCTACTGCAGCAGTCACAGAAGATGGTCATTGTCCTGCATGAAGAAACCAACATGCCAGAAGAGCAGGGCAGGGTATGGGTCTATGCCCTGTGAAGAGCAGCAGGTGAGCTGCTGCCAGTCTTCCCACGAGGGGAAGACAGCTCCATCACTGATTCATAAGCCTGGTTGCCAAATGGGACAAGGCTTCCATTTAGAGATCAGCAGGAGACAGCATCCACCACCCACCAGGACTCCACTCTGGTCCAGGTGCAGCCTTCAGGGACCAGTGACACACCAGCTCCTTGCTGGGTAGAACATGTGGTCAAGGCCTTGACAGCACCCAGAGCAACACCTTTGCACCTACACCTGGGTATTAGAGCCCCGTGGCTAGGATATCAGCCTCTGGCAAAATGCCTCTTACCTTCTTCCGCTCTGGCTCAGTCTGAACTTGCTGACCCCCTCGTCCTCTCTGCCTCCTTTTGTACCCCCCCTCCTGGGGGTCTGGGGGCCCAAACCAGGCCAAACAGGGGATACAATTACCTCTTGTGACGCAATTCTAAACAGCTTGGGGCTATTTTTAGAAAGCAGGCTTCTAAAAATAACCCTCTGCAGCCTGGCTGCAATCTGATAGGGGAAGCAATAAAAGGAAGCCTGGTTCTTTAAAACAAACCTGTCAGTTCAGCAAGGGGGCCATGCTGGTGGAGCACGGCAGTCAGTTGGCCTCTTTCTCTCACACTGTCCATTCTGGCGCCTTTGGGTTCCATTCTGTCTTGGGTCACCCCCTCCTTAAGTGACACCACACATGAGGCCCCACCTGGGCCCAGGTCTGCTCAATTAGCTCTTCTTTGTCACCAAAGCAAAATGTCTGGGACAGAGCCAGAACCCAGGATGTCTAGAGAAGTGGCACTATTACGTGCTGGGTTTTTAATCTTAGGGATCCTGTGCTGCCTGCTCTCTCCCTGCTAGGTGCGAGCTGTTCAACCCTGTTGGGGCTGTCTCTGCAGTCTCTTCCCCAGGCTCTCCATTGGATGGGTATCCTTGTACTGCTAGCAATTAGCAGCAGTTGCCGTATTACCTGCCAGAGAACTGGCCCGCATGTGGACACCTCCTCTTAGCTCTTCACCCAGCTCTCCTGTGGAGAAGGAATCTGTCACTGGCAGTGGCATGGGGAGTGCCTAATGAACATTCATGGCACCAGACTTCAAACCAGCTCAGCAGCAGTCCCCAAACACTGGTCGCCACAATCTACTCTGCTCTGCAAGTTCCTGCTGGGCCCTGCTTAGAGCAGCATCATCAGGTACAGAGGCTGCCATGCATCGTGGGAACTGCAGCCCAGGCCTGGAGTCTTCTGGAATCAGGGCTGATGTAAGGAGGTGACCTCAGCCATGACAAGTCTGACTTTTGGCCCCCAGCCCTGTTCTGGGCAGCCCCAGTTGTCCTACGCCCTCTTCTAGCTCTGTTCCCACAGCTCACTTCCAGAAGGTACTAATCTAGCTATGGCAGTGGTGTGGGACTTCTTTGCCTGCAGGGGTAATCGTGTAAGCTCCAGTGATGAGGCTTTCTAAGCAGCTGAAGGACTATGGCATCTAATGTGTATTAAAGAGCTGGAGCACTAGAACTGGCCCATGAGGAGCCTTGCTCTCGAGGACAAGCTGGGGGGCCAGGGTTGGGCAGAAGGGACTGGCAAGGCAGAGATCATGTTCCACGATGACAACACACCTGCCATTCCTACCCTATTGCTGTCACTTGCAAGGGGAGGATTTTTCCTTGGCCTCTGTGTGGCCTGCTCCATTCCTCTTCCTTGGCCTCAGGTTCTGTGCTGCTTACCAGGCACCAGGTGCTGAGCGTCCTTCCCTAGCACACATCCCAGTGAAGGAGGGAGGGAGGCATGGACATCTCCAGTGGCTCACCACTCCAGCTGTGTGCATGTGGGCAGCTGCTGTGCTAGCCATTCTCTAGGCTGTAGTCCTGGCCAGCCTGAAGTCTGGGCTAAGCTCCTACCTCTCTGGCTGCAAGTGGGACACCAGGTCCCCAGCTTCCCCAATCCTCTTCCTCTTTCAGTCCCATGCTGCTGTATGTAGGAAGCGTGTCTGGAGTCCAACCAGTGCCTTGTTGGGGTGGGACAGGAATTGGGAAATGAGAGGCAGGGTAGTGTGCAGGGCCCAAAAGCAGGATAGTGTTTGTGAGGAGCTATGAGATTCCCAGTGGGAGATGCTGAATTCTAGGACACTGCAGAGAAACACCACAGCGAAAGAGAGGGGGCCTGGAGGGAGCCCAGCGGCACTTCACACTCCTTGGAACTGCCATTGCAGGCTCTCGGCAGACTCGGGCAGCTGTGCACCTGTAGCACTCAGGTCTGGGCTCTGAGGTTCTCTTCATCGAGAGATGGGCACTGAGCACTCCCAACCTGCAGCTGTGTCCCAGCTGTGGAATCGCAGGCGTGGCCAAAAGGGACAGACACAGTAGGCCTTTCTGCTCTAGGCTGGGGGATGAGGGACAGGGCAGAAGCATTAGCTTGGTATCAAGCTAATGTAGAAGTCTCAGGTGACGGAACCTCTTACCTTGCCAGCAGAGTCTATTTTACAGCCCAGCCCAGCTCACTAGCTAGGACATCTCTCCTTCCCTCACTCTCTTCCCTTTTCTCACTGCTAGTCCTTCCTCAACCATGCCCTCTCCCTGGCCTTTACCGCATTCAGGTATTTAGGATTATCCCATTCCCCTTCAGTGTCAGAAGGCCCAGACCCAGCTTTCAGGTCACAGTACAGGCCCAGCTGTTCCCACAGGCTTATGTAGTAGATGGGGGTGGGGTGATTTGCATGGAGTGGGGTGTGGACTCAGCCCACATGCCCCAGGGACCACAGTCCTGTCTCTCTGGGCTCAGCTTCTAGTCTCTCCAGGTTCCCGAAAAGCTGTTTCTCTGAACTCCTGCTGTGGCCCAGCATTTCCTGGTTTCCCCAAGGGAGATGTTTCCCATGTCTCTTCCTCCTTCTGTGACACACACTTCCTCCACCAAAAAAAACAAGCAACATGGGACCACCAGGAAGAAGCCAGAGCTAAGCTAGTGCCACATCTCTTGCCTTGAGGGAAGGTCTTGGACTGTACTACCTTGAGATAATTAGCATCTCCAAAGTGCCTAGGCCTACGGATGCAGTGCAGATCAAACAAACTGAAAGCAACAGAGAATGAGAAGCATGGCTTCCTTGTGCCACCAGCCCTCCAATGACCTGCTATGCACTTCAATGCAAACGCAGATGGCGTTTTGGGGATTAGCATCAGTGCCAGAGGCAAGCAAGTGGTGCATATAGGCAGTGCAAACAGCTGAACTTAAGATGATTGTACAGCATTCAAAAGCAGAGATCCTGACAGGAAGAAAAGGTTCTAGTAGCTTCCTTTTCTATGCTGTCCTTGCACTTTCTAGGCAGGGGAAGCATTTGATAACAGGCACAGCCCTGGCAGACCATCCCTGGCCTGTCCCAGGGGCTGGCAGAGTCCTAATCATCTTTCCCCATTGTAGAAGCACTCTTTTGGCTGCAGAACTGTAGTGCAAGTACTCCTGGCTGTGGCAGTGGCTCCAGGCAGCAGCCAGCCAGAAGAAGGCATGAAGCTAAGGCTGGTGGAGTTTGCAGCAGACATACAGTGGAAGATGGAAGAGCAAAGCACACACAGGGAGACAAGGGACAAGATCTGAGTAGATAACAGGGGAAGGAAAGACAGTCACAGATGCGTGGGCTGGAGTGAGGAGCAGGCAGTGGGTGTGTGCAGAAGGGTTAATTTCCACTCACCAATCCTTAAGGAGGGACTCCATCAAAAAGACAAGGCAGTGGCAGGCTACTTGTGAGGGATTAGCGGTAAGAGTAAGTACCAGTAAGGTACTTCCAAGAGTCAAGGCTTCTCTGCCTTTCTCCCACTTGCAGAGAATGCACCTGTCTCTGTCAATGATCCAGCTCTGCATGGGGCTCCTACGGTGTGAGCTCAGAGTGTTCAGCACATTAGTGCTGGCTATTCTCCTTCTGGGGGAAAGGGATGCAACTCCACATCTAATAAAAACCTGCCCCTCACCAAGCCCTGCATCTCTGACCCCAGACAGCAACCAGTGCAGCCTTCTTTTTCAGTAGTGACCTGCCTACTCCACAGCATTCTGCCCTGCACAACTCCATGGTTCCCACTTCCCTAGCGGGCAAGTTCCTTGGCCAAGTACAAATGGATCAAAAATAATTTTAGTAGATTACAAGGCCAGGAGGAACAATTCTGACTATCTAGTCTGCCCACACTGCAGATTCCTACCCAGTGACCAGGACCACCGCTTGTGGGTGGCACCTCTGTGCTCTCTTCTACTCAGTGTGCCTGCCCTTTTGCAGCTGTCTTCTGTATAGCGTATTTCCACCAGCTAGACTCCCTATCTCAGTTAAAGGACTGAAAGCAACAGAGAAGCTAGACAAATTGCAGGATTGGACCAAAAGAAATCTCACAAGGTTCCATAAGGACACATGCAAAGTCCTGCACTTAGGACAGAACAATCCCATGCACTGCTACAGGCTGGGGACTGACTGGCTGGGGAGCAGCTCGACAGAAAAGGACCTGGGAGTTACAATGGACAGTAAGTTGAATTTGAGGTGACGTGTGCCTTTGTTACCAAGAAGGCTAACAGCATACTGGGCTGCATTAGTAAAAGCATTGCCAGCAGACTGAGGAAAGTGATTCTTACCTTCTAGTCAGCACTGGCGAGGCCACATCTGGAGTACTGTGTTCAGTTTTGTCCCCCCCCACTAGAAAGGATGTGGACAAGTTGGAGAATGTCCAGTGGAGGGCAAAAAACGTTTTGGAGCCTGGGGTACATGACTTATGAGAAGAGGCTGAGGGAACGGGGCATATTTAGTCCAGTGGACATCGAGAGGGTTCAGAGGAGGGCCACTCGCATGATCAGGGGGCAGCAGGGCAGACCGTACGAGGAGAGGCTACAGGACCTGAACCTGTTCAGCCTCCACAAGAGAAGGCTGAGGGGGGATCTGGTGGCCATTTACAAACTAGTCAGAGGGGACCAGCAGGCATTGGGGGAGTCCATTCCCCCGAGCACTCTCAGGAGTGACAAGAAATAATGGTCACAAGCTAGCAGACAGTACATTTAGACTAGATATCAGGAGGCGCTACTTCACTGTCAGGGCGGCTAGGATCTGGCACCAACTTCCAAGAGAAGTGGTGCTGGCTCCTACCCCTGGGGGCATTAAAAGGAGGCTACACGAACACCTTGCTGGGGTTGTTTGACCCTAGTACTCTTCCTGCCATGGCAGGGGGTCGGACTTGATGATCTGCTCAGGTCCCTTCTGACCCTACCTACCCTACCAACTATGAAAGTATGAAACCCTAATTTTCTAGGATTCTAAGATAACAAGTGCCTTCACAATCTGCCCAAAGACAAATTACCTTCAAGGTAGCCACTAGCCTTTGTCCCTAAATTCTAATCCCAGCAATTACTGACCTGGACCAAGTAAGCCTGACCATACAATGTCACCACCTCCTTCCTGGAGACACTTGCCATTGCATGCATCTTTGTTGAATGTGCTTTGCTTTCAGGTGTGCCATCCTGGTCCATTGTTCACAGGCCCTTTCTGGGTGCCGAAGAAACAAATCCCACAGAAAGCACATATAACTGCAGCTCAAATAGATGCATCCTCTCCCTCATGAGGTTGGCACTTCAATAGAATGCCAGGGCTGCCCTGTTAGCTGTACTGTAGTCTAATTTCTCCTCCCACATATCAGCAGTGTCCAGCTTCTTGACTGCTTCAGTTACGTCAGTAAAGTTCCTCCACCTCTCTGTCCCCTGCACTCAGCATTCCATTCTCATCTTAACAAGTCATTCAGCAGCATGCCCTTGGGAGGGAGATTTCAATTACATGACAGGGTAGAGCAGGAAGGAAAGTGCTGCTACTTTTCACCTCCATCCCCAGAGGGGCTGCTCAGTGGCCTTCATTCCCCTCTGCCTGTGGAGGCCAAATGAGCTTGTCATGTCAGCACCTCCCCTCAGTACCTCCAGGGCTAAGAAACCTCTTAAAGTCCAGCTCCACTTCTCTTCTGTGTTCCTTCACCATCCCCACTTCTCTGGGCCATTCTCCACCAGAATTCCCCTTCTCACTTCTGGGGCTATGACTCATCTCAATCCTAATGCAGCCTCCAAATCCCTGCTTTAGCCCACTGTGGCCCATGCTCGCTTGCCACTCTCTAGTATAGTAGATCCAAAGCCCCAGAGTGTTTTGCTGCCCTCTCGTCTCATATGGTTGTGAAAACACAAACACTCCATCGCCCCCCACAGAAGAAGGCATGGAGTGCCCCCCCCCAGGTCGTTTGTTGAAAGATGCAATGCAAGGTCAATGGTTTAACACTCTACCTCATTTGTGTTTTTCCCATTGGTCCAGTGCTGACATCTTTGCCTTCTCTCATGTCCTCCCTGGGAAATCAAAACACCCTCCCCAACTCCTACTGCCTGGATCAGCCCCTGCGCACCTCTCACTTTGACAGGGACTCATCATGTGCTTGTCCAAATGGCATAATGTTCTTGTCACTGCCAAGCAGCTGCACAAAGACCAGGCTATTATAGACCAGACATCTCTTCGGAGAATCCAGGGGTCATGTCTTCTAGCTCTAGTATGACCATGCGTCCCAGCTTGGCTAGGAGTCCTGGATTTCAGAGGTCGGCCCTAGCTAGTTGGGGAAAATTAAAACGAGAGTTCCAGGCACAGGGTTCAGTCCAGCAGGGAGGTGGAGCAGCATTGTGTTCCAAGCAGCTCTGCCTCCCCACTGGCCTCTGCCACTGTATGCAGCAGCACTGTTGACTTGGGGGAAAGGGGTAAGGGGAGGGGGGCCAGTGTCCCAGATGTCCTGGATTTCCTTTTGGTCACCCTTACTTGCTCCCATCACAACTTGTCCCCTTCACACAAGAGCTGGCTCCAGCAGGGGCTTTGGTTTCCCCCTCCCCCCAGCAGTGGTTCTGTACCTGCACAGACAAGACAATGCAGACTCAGGGGTTTGCTTTAAATATTTATAGAAATCCAAACTGTTGTTTACACATGGAGCTGTACAAAGGCACCTCAGCTCCTGAGCCAGCCCTCTTCCACCAGGCAGAGACGTCCCTGTTGTGTTCTGTATCCTATACAAACGTTGGATGTAGAAGTTCCCTCTCTGTCTGCCCAGCAGGCAGGATTCTTCATCCTCATCAGGCCCTCCTCTCCAGTGAAGGCCCTGGAGCTCAGGGATGCAGATACCCCCCACCATAAAGGTGCCGCTCGATAACAAAGTTTTGTGTGTTTCTCAGACAGCAGAGGGTAAAACCAGACAGGATCTAAAGTGTGGATGACTAGGCACAGACACCTGTGCCCAGGGGAGCAGGGTGCTGTAGAAGGCTGAGCAAGAGAACTTGGTCTAGCAGCAGTCTGTTCAGCCACTGGACTGATGACAAGGATGCTGGGGAGGCAGGAGCAGAGTTGTTGCTGTGCTGGCCAGTACTCCAGAAGGAGGTGAAGAACAGCATGGTCCTGAAGTCAGCTACCATTGAGGAAGGGCTAGTTCAAGTTGGATGCTGCAGTGAGAACAGCAGCAGATGGACATAGGCCACTGCTGTCCACAGCAAGAGCAGTACTGGTTTCCTTTTCCTTACAGCCTGCTGTTCCATTCTGCCTTGCAGGAGCATGGATGATAAAACTGTGGCAAGGGTGTGGCGAGGCTGGTGTGGCACAGAACAAGAGCAGAGAGCATGAATGATTTTTTTCCTGAAGGGGCTAAAAGTCTGTGCAGAAACCTGGAACAGGTCAGTCTGCAAGGAGGGGTTGAGGGGGAAGGACAGGCAGAGATGGGGAAAAGGATGCTGGATTAACCCTGGGAGGAGACAATTGGACGGCTGATGGTGCTGTTTGTAGTCATTGCTGTCAGCTCCCATCTACAAGAAAAAAGATTGGGAAGAGAACTGAAAAGAGACTTCCAGTTTTCCCGTTCAGGTGCCAAAAGTCACCTTGCAACCAGAACAGTTCCCACAGGCCTGTCCTGCTCATCACCCAGCCACCGGGCATGGAGTAGCAATAGACAAAGACAAAGGCACATGTCAACCTCATCACCTGCAGTACCTCTTCTCCCAGGCTCTGAGCTGAGGCAGGTTTGGGTGTCAATCTATGGGGACCTGTAAGAGACCCCAGATTACCACAAGTGTTTTGGGAGGACAGGATTTGTTAGCAGTGAAATGGGGGCCATCACAGTGAGGTGTATGGGTTCTTGAGGTATCCCCAGAAAGTGTCCAGGGGTACAGTCCAGAAGGAAGCACCTGGGGTGCAGTGCTTGGACTCCCCACTCAGCTGCAGACCCATTGGGAGAGCTTCCTAACTGGGTTTAGCTTACACAGAGCTTGGGTCTGCGATCCTGTGCCCAAGAATGCTGGCACTCCTGGGACGGCAATGCCTCCTCAAAGCTTGTCAAAAGGCCTGCACCCAGGCTGCAGTCTGAAGGCTGGAGCAAAACACTACCTGTCTTGTTATTACAGTAGAAGTCCTACCTGATATCATGTGGGAGGCAGGACTGGTCCAGGCTATACTGAATCACTGCTAGTTTACACAGAGTCTTCAAGCTGGGGCCTATGGACAGAAGCACATAGTGGTTAGAGGCTGATGATAACTATGGAATACATACTAACTTCTGCCCAGGGGCAAGGTCAAGCATCAGCTCAACACCCAGTGAACTGCTATGGGAGGGCACCTTGCAGAACAGCCTTATGGGCTAGCCCTCCAGTTTGAGGGCCAGCCAGAGGCTGCACTTTGAGCAAGCGCTAGCTTGCTGGGTTGAACCACTTGTAACCAAAAATGCAGTGAGAAGCGGTAAACTTGCTCACAGGGTCCACAATTTTAAGTACAAACTCAACTTCCCAGTGTTAACACCCAAGGCAAACTTCTCAGGAACATGAAGTAGGTAGGGACTGTAATGGAACCTGTGCAATTCTGGAAGATCAAACTGCTTATTTTGGTGCCAAAATATCTAAGTTGGAGCTAGCTTTCAGAATCCAAGTTTGAGAATTGGTCTGGAACGGGCTCCCAAGGGAGGTGGTGCTCTCCCCTACCCTGGGGGTCTTCAAGAGGAGGTTGGATATGCATCTAGCTGGGGGGGGGGGGCATCTAGCCCCAGCACCCTTTCCTGCCTATGCAGGGGGGCGACCCTAACATCTATGAATCTATGAATTCTGGTCCAGATGGCCCCTATGGGCATGAGGCAGGAGCCACAGTGAAGAAGTGCTTACGTACTGAAGTCCAGGATGTAGAGGTCTGAGTGATCCATCAGGTCAAATTCATCCCCCATTCCCTCCTCTGGAGATGGGCTGCGGGAACCAAGCAAAACTGGTCAGACCGCAGCAGTACCTGGTTTTGTGAGTGTAATGCTGCTCTTCCAAATCTAGAGGGTTTGGGAAATTTTCATAGGACCCCCTATGACTTACCATAAGAAGGAACTGCACAGCAGAAATGGGTTCATTTTCCTCTGGACTCTAGCCCAGTGGTTTTCAGGCTTTCTAAAGTCTCGGAACCCTCTCATATAACTTCTTCCACCATGGAACCTGTACCCCTACACGGAGCCAGGTGACCCAGCTCCACAATGGCAATGCACCCCTCCTGGCCCACTCCGTCATCGCCCCTCAATCTCTTTGTGGAACCCCATGACCGATTGTAGAGTCCCAGGGTCCCCAGGGTTCAATGGTACACTTTGAAAACCACTGCTCTATCCCCTATGTAGCTTTCATCCTCTCTGTTCGTAGGAGGTAAGCCATATCCTGGGGATTGACAAAAGCCACTTCCATGTAGCGATCCCTGGTAACATCTCTGATGGCCAAGAACTCCTGAATCAACAAAAACATCAAAGTGCACAAAGATGTGGACCCCATTTACATAATTTAAACCATGTCCTGAGGCCTCCTTCTCAATCTCACCCTCCAGCATTGTTTCATTACTTTTACTACAACTTTTTTCTTTCTAGGCTGTGCCTGGGGTTCAATTGCCTTTCCATTCACTTATCTCAGAGGAGCTTTATTCATTAGCTCTTTCTCCAGTCCATCTTGCAAATCAAGGTTCCTGAAAATTTTGGCAATGGCCCTCTTCCTCCACACCCCTCAGGTGATCACATGGATTTCCAAGTCATTTCTGTGTGATGGTGATGGCCGTGATGCCCTGCCGTGGCTGTGTGGCTCCTGCCCTACTCATCTCTAATGTAGCCCTCTCAACTGCTTGCCTACCATGCCTTGTTGTTACTGAGGTTAAATAAGGGAGGCTGCCCATGTTCCTTAGAGTGAGCCGGAGCCCAATCATCTCCTCAACAGGACCCTACTAGTCTCAATCCAGCCCTTATGCTAAAGAGGCCCTCTTGGCCTGGCTGTGCCCCTGCAGGTCACCTACAGCCTTACGGGCAAGTTGTGCAGCACTGTTCCTCCCCTACACCATGCCCCAAGCCTTGTGGGTGTTAGCACTTCAGATATTAGTTTCTCTTAGCCCCTCTTGGGACTCTCAGCCTCTCTGAGTCTTTCTGCCCTCTTTCTCTGGGCCCTCAGACCCCAGCCACTCACATAGTCCCTCTCCGGGACTGCAGACCCTCTAATCCCCTACTCCGACTCTCTCTGGCTGGCAGGTCATCTGTTCTGTTACCTGGCTCAGCCCCTTTTCTGGGCTGGAGGGACTCTGTAGGCCTCGAAGCTGTCTCCAGCGGGGCTCAAGGCTTGCAACTCAAACAATAGTATCAACATAAAACAAAGGCCCCTTTCTTGCATAAACCCTTTCTTCTCTGCCCTGGGTAATATTCTCTGGCTCCCAGGCCTGCTGTCATTCTGTTTCCCCTGCCATGTTGGGCCACTCAGGATTCCTCCTGCCCTGCTGCAGAGAACTCTCCACAGGCTCACAGGGCTAGACTACCCGACTGGCTCAGGCCCTGGACTTATGTAACTCCAGCCTGGAAACCTGAGCATGCTGGAGAGGGCACAGAGGCAGGCCCAGAAACACAGTCAATTTTCACAAGCATCTGTCCAAATGCCTCTCAGGCAGCTTCTCCCCTTAAAGTGACAGATGCACCATAGTGTTCTGCTACACATGGACAAAGGACTGAGCAAAGTGCTCTCCACACTTACATATCTGCCTACATATCTGCAGTCGCCTACTTGTATGGCCCGTCACCAACTTTGTTAGCCAAACAAAAACAAAGCTCGTTTCCTAGGACTCGCATCCTTTCTCATCC
The DNA here is from genome assembly GCF_000455745.1 of Alligator sinensis. Classification (NCBI taxonomy): domain Eukaryota; kingdom Metazoa; phylum Chordata; order Crocodylia; family Alligatoridae; genus Alligator; species Alligator sinensis. The sequence continues at coordinate 350,241 of NW_005842436.1, forward strand.
CAGTACTCCCTGGAGGGCAGGACTGAAGAGGGGTTTCTGCCTGCACAGGCCCCATCTCATGTCAGTTCTGTCTGGCCTGACTGGTTCCAGCTCAGAAGTCCACCCTCTTCTCCCCTGTCCATGCCCAATCATCTCCTGTAGCTTTCTCTGGCCTCTCAGTTCTCGCCTCGCTCCCATTCAAGTCCATGACCCAGCCTGCAGCTAAGTCCCTTTCCTCACTCACTATTCCAGCCCTATTATCCTCCAGCACACTGCATCATCCACACACTAATTCATTTGCCTACATCTCACAAATGGTTGTTCCCTGTGATGCTATTTATGCTCCGTCCTTTGCCTGCCCAGTGCTAAAACTTCCCTTCCCTCTTCAGCTTGTGTCTTGAAGGGTTAGTTAGCCTGACTCTTAAGAAAAAATTTAAAGCACATGAAAAAGTCTTTTCAGCTTCTCCCATTGGACACCTCTGTCTCTGAACACTAATAAGGGTGCTAACAGACATGATAAAACCTCCGAACCCCCAGCACTTTACTTTCAGTTTGGAGCACCCCCACACTGAGTACAGTGCACATCCAGAAGAGACATTACATTAGTTTGAGCCCGGTCACCCAAAGTCTGTATATAGATCATGAGCTTCAGCAGGGCTTTTTGGCATTTTTTATTTAATAGATGACTCGATCAACTTTCGATAAAAGTGCCAAAGAGCCATGCTGAAGGGCCCCATCTATACAGATGCTAGGGAGCCAGGTCAAACTAATGCGCTTTCTCTCCTGGTAAACCACTGGGGCTTTTTCCCCCCATGTCTCCCAGTGCCATGACTAAGAGTAGGGACAAATGACTGAATTATACTGAGTTAAAACCAGGGAGCAGGAGAAGGGGGAAATGACCTACCACACAGTAGTAAGTGTTTTGTGTCTGCTCTCAACCTGTGGTAACTTAGCTGTATTTCATTCAGCATAGCATTCACTTACCAAAGAACAGGAGCTACTATGGAGCAGCTGATGTGCAGCAAGCCACCCCCTAAGCACAAACTTTTGATGTGGTGAATTTTGTCTCTTCATTCACACTCGAAGAGGCACCAGCAGGGGCCCCACCTGTGTGGTGCTACAAGCATGTCCAGCCCTACAAATTAGCAACACCTATCTGGTAGAGCTCAGAGAGGGAGGAGTTGTTGTACTCAAACAGACAACAACAGGAGCTGCCTGCAAGCTACTGGAGAAGTGACAAGCTCCTGCCATGGGCAAGAGAAACCTGAACATGCTGGAGAGGGCACAGAGGCAGGCCCAGAAACAGTTAATTTTCACAAGCATCTGTCCAAATGCCCAACTTCTCCTCCTCCTTGAAAACAAACAACACTCCCTGGACTCTTGACACAGCAGGCAGGGTCGGATGTCCCCACACCAGCTGGAGAACTCATTACCTTGGAAGGTCAGACACGACTAGGCAGGAATGAGGGGGGAACATGTGGAGAAGAAGGGAAGTTGGGGTGGCATCAGGTTGTTCAAGGGCAGTGACTTCTGTGGGGCCTTTTCTGCAGTTAGGAGGACCTCTCTGCAGGCAAGCAGCAAACAATCATGTCTTTAAAGAGACAGTGCTGCTGTGCAAGGTAGGCTTACACACACACACACACACACACACACACACACACACACACACACACACACACACACACACACACACACACACACCCTCCCTCCCTCCCTCTCTGCAGTAGGAGTTAAGTAGTTACACAAGCCACTCAGTCCACAGATCATACCAGTGAACACCAGTTAGAGCTTCATTATGCAGGACAGCCTGGAGCATCTGAGTCAGCATAGGTCACCCCTTGAGAAAACAGCCCAGTCAACAGAATGTGTCTAGAGCAGAGAGGCAGGAGCAATAGTGGGAAGAGAATGTAATGAGAAACAGGAGAAAGGGCAAAAAGTGTTGGTGCCAACAGGCAAGAAAGAAACACTGCTCTGGGACAGGATCACACACCTTGAGCTACACAAGGAGCAGGCAGCAGAGACCAGCCAGGAAGCATGCTGGCCCCACAGGCCCAGAGACCCCTGCAGAGAGGGAGATCCTTCCTCTATGTTACTGCTGTGAAGCCTCTGCTTCCAAGCCAGGTTCCCAGTCTTCACCAATTTATAGTTCTCTAGCAACTTCCCCTTCTTGCTTAAGAGCCATATCAAGCAATTTACAGAATCAGTACTCAACTCCCCAAGAGGGCAAAGGTTGCAGAAAATGGTAAGCAACTAAGAGGAGGCCTTTAGGCTGCAAACATTTCAAGTGCTAGGATCATTGTGCACTGCAAAGATTGAAAGGGATATAAAATCAGGAAGGTGTGCTAAATAGACACAGATAAACAGATTAAAGGAATGGGATCTGTTGACCTGTGTCAGCTAGTCATGCCAAACTAGTCCCATTTCACTGGGATCTGAAGTTGTTCCTATCTGTGGGAAGTTCTGGTATCTGGGAGATGAGTGCTGTTTCAGGGCAGTTCTTCAGGAGAGGCACCCTCATCTCAAGCAGTTCCTTCACTTACAGTCTTAATGAAGGACTCAACTGCATGAGTTAAGGTGAGCAATCCCTTCTTCCCCCACGCTGGTATGGGCATGAGGCTCACTGGCTGGGCTAGGGTGTGTTGCAGACTGTACTTGTTCAACAGACAAAATTCAATCCGACTGGCTGAAAACCATTACACCGCTTTTATAACTCTCTTGTTTAACAGTTTCAGTTTCCATGTCAACTTGTGATGCAGTATAAAGTGACAAGACAGCTCAGCTGTTGTATGGGTCTGTACACTTTCCCTCAGCTGTTGTCTTCATGACTCTGCAGGGAGAGGCAGGGGCAGCTTGCCTGCCCAGTCCTCAGCCCTGGCACCCAAAGCACAGGGGCAGCTGTGCCACCACCTTAGAATGGTAAGCAATTCATGCAGCTGCCAGGTTGGCACAGCCGGCACCTACTGCTGACAGATCCCATCTGTCTTAGCTCAGGAAACAATGCTTTTACATCTACCACTGTGTTACTTGTTCATAGCAAGGATAATCTAATTTTAACTCACATCCACGTCACAGGAAACCCTAATGAATCCCTTATCTCTTAGAGGGAAAGCCAACAGACCCCATGTCTGCCACATTATCACCACATAGAGAGGGGCTAAGGGAAGAGTGAGTTCAAGGCCAGGGAGGGTTGATGGGATGGCTCCCAGAAAAGGGAGCTCAGAGCACCTCCTTTGCTATCAGCCAGACACCAGCAAGACTTCCTGCTCCAGGCCATCTCCTAACTAGGCAGCCATTTGAGCTACTTCCAGAATTCAGATGCTCCACTCCACTTCCCACTTCAAGTAAAGATGCAAAATAGATGTGGATTAAGGGAAGGCTTTGCAGCAGCAAAAGCTAACAGATGAGGCTCATGGGCTTAAAGCATGAGCAGCTGAGTTTGTCTAGAAACCCTGGCTTTTACTTGTGTCCTTAATTCCCACCTCCCCAGCCCAAATTATATGTTGTACACTCCAAGTAAGAGATCTCTTTCCTAAACTGAAGAACAGGGAAAGGTGGAACTTAAGACAGTCCCTTCTGGGGATTCAGATGACAGAGGTTTTGTTGCAGCAGAACTTCTTTGCTACTTGAATGCAGGTAAGCCTGTGAAACATGAACATTCTAGAGGGCTCCCTCCCACACACCTGCTTCTTCGGAGCACTGCAATACTGTGTGCAAGCGCATCTGATGTGGCAGCAACCAGAAGCCTTCTTTAATGCCTATGGTTCAGGGCAGGGCTGGCACGGGACACTGCCAGAACGTAGCAGTTCTAATTATCATTGGGGCAGCCAGAATACTACACTGACAGGTTGTACTTGTTAGTTCCTCTGGTTTAAAGATTACAGCATGAGCTCAAGTATGCAAAACAGGCTACAAGCAGACATGCCTCATAAGCAGGAATATAAAGAGCTGGGCTGAATTAGTCTGTAGGTTCCTGACCTGAGCACCATATTTCTTCCACCCCTCTGCTCTGGCATACAAGGGTCCCACATAAGCCTAACTATGGCTAGGGCAGTCTGTCTGTGGGTAAACACATATCCAAGCTGTGGGGAGAAATATGGATGCACACAGACTGGTTTAGTAACTTCCTTGGACGACACTGCAATGTATGCATTGGTTGCTTATTCCACTTTCTAACCAGCTCCTTCAAGAGCCATTTAGCAGACAAAACAGCAGTGAACACAGTGCAGAGGCTCTCTACAACTGGAGAGACTGTCCTCTTTTTCACAGACTGTGAAGGCAGGCAGAGCAAGAAGGGTTTCACTTTTTCTTCCCCAGGAATTAGCAAGTAGGCAAGCCATGGCTGCTGCCCAGCTGAACCAGGACTGGACATTGCTATTCTTTGGGGAATTCTATTTAATCCTTTGTGCTGAAATTTTATCTCTACCCTTTCTCCCACCCCCACTTCCTGGTGATCTGGACCATCTGCAGACAAGGCAGGGAGTTCTCCATTTACAACAACTTCCTGGAAAACTTCTTATCAAGCCAGCCAGCTCCAGAACAGAGCTGATAAACTGTTACAGGAAGTAAGCAAGACTCTCCCCACAGGTCTCCCCAAGTCTGAGTGACAGGGCAATCCCAACCTGCAGCAGTTCCTCTCAGCTCCCCCTCCTTGCTCCCACTTTGCATCTGCAGAACAGCAGAGTAGTTCACTGGCTATTCAGAGCCATCCATCAAAGAACACTTAACTTACCCCAAGTCTCTCCAGGCATAGCAAGAGGGAGCTCTTGCCTTGCCCAGTGATGGAGACCAGTATTCCAGAAATGCAGGCTCTTAAAGATGCCAGTTTGTTACCATCTTCCTGGTATTCGGGTGTACGGTAACTTTAACAAGGGAGCATCCATCCTTGCTTGGGGTCTCTAGGTGCTGCCCCAATTGCAATGCTGATTAAATGGTGCTAAAGCAACATAACAGAACAACACCTGGGAGAGATGCCAGTTTAAAAGGCAACTCCCACCAAGTCCTACTCTGTCACCTTGGGTCTTTTGCTATATAGAAGGAGCAACTATATGGGTGATTGAACAGATTTTTGAATGCTTCCAAGGGAGTGTCACCTTCAAGAGGGACTCTGGCTAAACTCCAACCATTTCCTTCAAAAACACACCTGCTGTTAGTTTCTTGATGCAGTAGCTGCAAATGAGAGTTCATTTGGAATTCTTTGAGACAAATATGATTATACTAAGACCTACACCAAAGCCTATGCAAAAAGGTCCTGAAATTGTGGCCTGTCCCCATCTGCCCAGCAACGCCCAGATGGGTGTCATGGAGCCAGTCTCTGCTCTAGAGACTGGCTCCATGAGAACCACTTATGGCAGAGGGGAGGATGAAAGGCATTTTGTGTGTTTATACTAACAACTGGCTAACATTCAAAGCACATTTGCAAATGGACTCACACTATGCGACTGTAATCTGTCACTGAAGACAGAGTTCAGAGAGCAGAGGGCCTGTAATGGTACTGGGGAATTTCCTTGCTCTTAGCAGCTGTTACATCTCTTGGCCACATCAAACTGCCCTACATCCTGATGGGGTCACATCCAACATTTGACAGCTAAATCCCTAACTCCAGGGCCCCCATGAGTCAATGGAAACTTCAACCAGAGACACTCCTGCAAAAACTGCACAGAAATTCTGAACTCCATATGGGCATCACTATTCCATATACACATCCTTGTCACACACAGGGCTTCTCAAACCACTCCAGTGATCAGAATTCAGTCTGCATCCCTCTGTTGCTAGGAAGCTATTCACCAACAGAACAGGAAAGTCAGCAAAGCCAAGAAGCTGTGCGCCCAAGCAAGGGGTAAGCTACTATTCCACAGTAAACCTCAAAGAACACATTGAGGCACACAGCTTTGTCAGAAGTTTATAATATTATTTTCCTTCTATGACTCCCTTTCACTCAGGGCTCTGAGCTGTTGAACACCTCCCTGCTTGCAAGGTGCATAAATCACCTCTGTTTACTATTAAAAAAACGAAGCATGGAGCAGCATGTTTACCTTTAGGTATGACCAGGGAGCCAGCAAACAGGAGCTACAACAGGGTAAGCAGTTTGCAGGCAGTTTGCTGAAGGCAAGAGGAGGAAGGGGGAGCGAAGCCAGGCACCAGATTCTGCCCAGGGAAGGTAAGTGATCCAGCTGCCTGTGCCTTTGGTCTGCTGAGGGTTTGTTTGGTGGGCTGTGTGTATTTGGGGTGTCTGCTCTGAGAAACTGGGAGTGATTGCTTACTGCTGAGTGACTGCTGATTGCTGAGTGACTGCTGCCTGGGCCTGACAGAAGCTCTTACGAGGGGACAGCCCCAGTCCAGCCCTAGCAGGGTATAAAAGAAGAATCCCTAGGTGACCAGGGAGCCAGTGAACAGGGGCTGCAAACAGGGTAAGCAGTTTGCAGGACAGTTCCTAGGCCAGTTTGTGCGCCCACCCTCTTTTCCGAGGAGCAAACCTTTCAGTTTGGCATGAGGAAGCAGGAAAAAAAGGAACCCTTTCGGGACAATAAACAGGCCAGCTTCCAGGTGAGTTTGCTAGGGAAGGTCTGCTTGGAAGAAGAGCAGTAAGAGAGAGCAGGCAGAATAAGAGACCCAGGAGGACACTGCAGTGCTAGAGCCACTGCCACTGCCTCTGCTTGCACCTGTGAGGTTTCTGTCGAGGCAGCACCGCTCATCATTGATGCTTCCGCTCGGGGCCAGGTTTGGCACTATGGGGACTGCAGCTTGCAGGTTCCTTCCAGTGATGGCCAGGTTGGGGAGTGCCTGTAGTGTGAGCAGGGCTCCTTGGTGGTGTCTCTCAGGGAACAGGCAAGAGAACTACAGGAGGAGATGGCGAGGCTCTGATGTATCCTCTGCCATGAGGAGTTCAGTTTGATGCTGATGGAGACCTCCAGGACTGTGAAGGAAGAACTGCTAGACTCAGCGCTAAAAAGAGAGGACATGGACATGAAGGAGGGTGGAAGCTGGAGGCTTGTGATTTCTGGCAGCAAGCAGAGACCTTCACCTCCACCTGTAGTGGTTTGTCTGGAGAACAGATATGGAGCCTGAGCAGCAGAGAGGGAGGAGCATGTTCCAATGGTGGAGGCCTCACCAAGGTGGGAAGGATCAAGATCCTTTTGCCACCAAAAAGAAGCAATAGGTAGTGCTGGTTGGAGACTCCCTTCTGTGAGGGACAGACAGAGCTATCTGCCAACCTGACCTGTTGTCTTGGGAGGTCTGCTGCTTGCCTGGAGCCCAGATCTGAGATGTCATGGAGGGACTACCAAGGCTTATCCAGCCCCCCGACTACTACCACATACTGCTCATCCACATGGGAATCAATGATACTGCCAGGGGAAACCCTGAGTATATCAAAGTGACTACAGGGCTCTGGGTGCAAGGGTGAAGGGGACAGGGGCTCAGGTTGTGTTCTCATCGATCCTTCCGGTCAAGGGAAAGGGCCCAGGCAGGAGCAGGTGCATCCTGTAGATCAACAACTGGCTGCGCAGGTGGTGTCACCAGCAGGGTTTTGACTTCTTCAACCATGAGATTTCTTCCTAGAAGGATTGCTGGGAAGAGATGGGATCCACCTGACTAAGAGAAGGAAGAGTGTCTTCACAGACAGGCTCGCTAACCTAGTGAGGAGGGCTTTAAACTAGGTTCACTGGGGGATGGAGACCAAACCCCTGAGGTAAGTGGGGAAGCAGAAGACCTGGAGGAACAGCAAGCAGGAGAGGGCAACAGGGAGGTGCTCTCACCTCCTGAGAAGTCAGGGGAATCAACTAGTTACCTCAGGTGCCTGTACACAAATGCGCAGAGCCTGGAAGAACTGGAAGCCCTTGCACAGTCATGGAACATTGATGTGATTGGAATAACAGAGATGTGGTGGGATAGTTCACAGGACTGGAGCACTGTCATGGATGGGTACAAACTGTTCATGAAGAGGGCTGGGGAACCGGTGGTCAGAGAGAGCCCAGGGTTGGTAAACTACAAACAAGACACCAGATCGCACCAGGTAAGTAATAAAGGGAACACATGCCATCAAGGCACAGGGGCACCAAGAGCCCCCACTGGGGGAATAAAATGTCTTTATACAAACACCAGGAGTATGGGGAACAAGCAGGAGGAGCTCACACTCTTGCTTGCTAGCACCCAGTATGACATAGCCAGACTAACCGAAACATGGTGGGATTCTACACACAACTGGGCGGTAGGCATTGAGAGGTATAGGTTGTATAGGCGTGACAGAGTGGGGAAAAAAGGTGTGGGGGGGTAGCACTCTATGTTAAGGAGCAGTATACGTCTTCCACCATCAAGGTGGGGGCGGAGGAGGGGAACACCGAGGCATTGTGGGTCAGGATCCAGGAGGGGCCAGGGGAAAAAGGACTTGGTTGTGGGGGTCTACTACAGGCCTCCTCAACAGGATCAAGAGCTAGACGATGTATTCTCTGGGCAGCTACCAGACGCCACACAGGCGAGGGAGGGGTGGTCATGGGAGATCTAAACTACCCAGATATCTGCTGGGAGGAGCAGACAGTCAAAACAAGCTGCTCATGGAGGTTCTTACACTGTGTGCAGGACCTCCACCTAACCCAGGTGGTATCTAGTCCCACCAGGGGTAGTGCCTTGCTTGACCTGTTCTTAGCAACAGGGGATGATCTCATGGGGAACATGCGAGTTCACGGTAGCCTGGTCACTCGACCATCACTTGGTTGAGTTCGCTATCCAGCGAAGAGTGGGTAAAGTAACTAGTGGGGCTAAGGTGTTGGACTTCAGAAGGGCCAACTTTAGCAAGCTTAAAAGGCTAGTTAGGGAGGGGATGCAACTCAAGAACACAGAGCAAATGGGGGTCCAGGAGGGTTGGAGGTATCTCAAGGGAGTGATCCTTGGGGCTCAAAAGGAGTCTATCCCATTACGTAGGAAGGGAGGTAAGGGGGCAAAAAAGCCCCCTTGGCTGAACAGGGAACTCCAGGAGAGTCTGGGGGCAAAGAAAGAGATGTATAGGCAATGGAAGCAGGGAGCAGCCACCAAGGAGGAATATATCTCCCTGGTGCACTATTGCAGAGAATCAGTTAGACAGGCCAAGGCAGGGCTTGAGCTCAGGCTGGCTTCAACAATCAAGGACCATAAAAAGTCCTTCTTCAGGTATA
>NW_005842436.1:359634-366536 GCF_000455745.1 Alligator sinensis
CCTCCATCCACGGCTGCTGAAAGAATTGGCCAGTGTCATAGCTGAGCCGCTGGCATAGCTGTTTGAACACTCGTGGTGCTCCGGCCAGGTCCCCAAGGACTAGAGAAGGGTCAATGTGGTGCCCATTTTCAAGAAAGGGAGAAGGGATGAGTCGGGTAACTTCAGGCCAGTCAGTCTTACCTTTATTCCTGGCAAAACGCTAGAGAAAATAATCAAAGAACACATTTGTGCAGGCCCAGCAGGGAAAACGATGCTGAGGGGAAACCAGCATGGGTCTGTCACAGGTAGATCCTGCCTGACAAACCTTGTAGCCTTCTATGACCAGGTCACACACTGCCTGGACGGGGGAGGTGAGGCTGATGTCATCTTCCTGGACTTTAGGAAGGCCTTCGACACAGTTTCGCACCCTATCCTCATTGGGAAGCTAGCAGACTGTGGAGTGGATGCCTACACGGTCAGGTGGGTGGCCAACTGGCTTAGAGACTGCACCCAGAGAGTGGTGGTGGATGGTTCCTTCTTAGCCTGGAGGGAGGTGGGCAGTGGGGTCCCGCAGGGTTCAGTCCTCGGACCAGTATTATTTAATATCTTCATCAGCGATTTGGACAAGGGCGTGGAGAGCACCCTCTCCAAGTTCGCTGATGATACCAAGTTATGGGGCAAAGTTAGTACACCGGAGGGCAGGGAGCAGATTCAGGCCGACCTGGACAGGTTGGATCAATGGGCAGAGAGAAATAGAATGCAATTTAATAAAGATAAATGTAAGGTACTCCACCTGGGAAGGAGGAATTCCCAGCACACCTATAGGTTGGGGAGTGTCCTTCTCAGCAGCTCAGAGGCAGAGAGGGATCTTGGAGTCATAATTGACTCCAAGATGAACATGAGCCGGCAGTGTAACAAGGCCATCAACAAGGCCAATCGCACCTTGTCGTGCATTAGCAGGTGCATGGCTAATAGAACAAAGGAGGTGATGCTCCCCCTCTATGCGGCACCGGTCAGGCTGCAGTTGGAGTACTGTGTCTAGTTTTGGGCGCTACACTTCAAGAGGGACGCGGAGAATCTGGAGAGGGTTCAGAGGAGGGCCACTCGCATGATTAGTGGCCTTCGGGAAAGACCCTACGGGAAGAGGTTGAGAGCTGAATCTCTTCAGCCTTCACAAGAGACGGCTGAGGGGAGATCTTGTGGCCGCCTATAAATTTATTAGGGGAATAGGTGACGCGCTGTTTACTAGGGCGTCCCAGGGAGTGACTAGGAATAATGGGTGTAAACTAGTTGAGAGTGGATTTAGGTTAGATATTAAGAAGAAATTTTTCACAGTAAGGGTGGCCAGGATCTGGAATGGGCTTCCAAGAGAAGTGATGCTTTCACTTAGCTTGGAGGCCTTCAAGAAGAGGCTAGATAGTCACCTGGCTGGGGTCATCTGACCTCGGTCCTCTTTCCTGCCAGGGGCAGGGGGTCGGACATGATGATCCATTGTGGTCCTTTCCAACTCTACAATCTATGAATCTATGACAGGGAGGGGAGAAGAAGAGGAGTTTCACTTTATGTAAAAGAGCCATAGGATTGCTCAGAGCTCCAGTATGAAACTGGAGATGGGCCTGCTGAGAGTCTCTGGGTTAGGGTCAGAGGGGAAAGCAACAAGGGTGATATCATGGTGGGGGGCTGCTATAGACTACCAGACCAGGGAAGTGGAAGTTTCCCAGTCACAGGCCCTGGTTCTCATGGGGGACTTCAGTCACTCTGACATCTGCTGGGAGGGCAATACAGCAGTGCGCAGGCAACCCAGGAAGCTTTTGGAGAGTACTGGGGACAACATCCTGGTGCAAGTGCTGGAGTGGCCAACTAGCGGCCATCATCATGTTGACGTGGTGCTCACAATCATGGAAGAATTGGTGGGGAATGTAGTGGATGGCAACTTGGGCAGGAGTGACTATGAGAGGATTGAGTTCACAATCTTGATAAAAGCAAGGATGGAGAGCAGCAGAGTAAGGACCCCAGGCATCAGAAAAGCAAACTTTGACTTACTTAGGGAACTCATGGGCAGGATCCCCTGGGGAGAAGAGTCTAGGAGAGCTGGTTGTACTTTCAAGAAGCCTTAGTGAGAGTGCAGGAACAAACCATCCCAATGCGCAGGAAGACTAGCAAGTATGGCAGAAGACCAGCTTGGCTTAGCAGGGTACTCTTCAGTAAACTAAATTACAAAAAGGAAACTTACAAGAAATGGAAACTTGGACAAATAACTAGGGAAGAATACAAGAGCATTGCTCAGGCATGCAGGGATGAAGACAGGAAGGCCAAAGTGCAACTGGTGTTGCAGCTAGCAAGGGATGTGAAGGGTAACAAGAAGGGTTTCTACACGTATGTTGGTAGAAAGAGGAGGATCAGGGAAAGCGTAGGTCCCTTACTGAATGGGGCAGGCAACCTTGTGATAGAGTATGCAGAAAAGGCTGAAGTGCTCAACGCCTTCTTTGCCTCCGTCTTCACAGGCAAGGGCAGCTCCCAGACTACTGCACCTGGTAGCACAGTTTGGAGAGGAGGTGAGCAGCCAAAAGTGATGAAAGAACAGGTTAGGGACTAGTAACAGGGCCCTGCTGTGTTCCTAGGGGCTTGGGGGAGTCTGAACAGCCCCACACTCCAGAAGCACCTCTGCACACCCACCCCAGACCTGGTAGAACTCACTGGAGGCTGGGGAACCAGGTCTTGGGACATAGTGAGTCCCTCAGCAAGGGAGCTGCCGCAGGTGTGGTGAGAGAGGGTTAGCCACATACTCCCAGAGTGGGAAGGATAAAAGACACTGAAAGCAGCCTCAAGGGGCTGCACCTGGCCAAGGAACAGGCTGCCTGGAGCCTGGAGTTACCAGGGGTTAAGCAGCCACCGGGAGAACTTGAAGCAGGGCTCTTCTCTGTTTGTTTGTTTGCTTGTTCATTTGCTTTGCTGCACAACCCTGCAAGCTCTGCAAGCCTCTGAAAGATAAGAGGCAACCAGGATGTGAAGCCTGGAAGAACCACTGGAAGACAGCTAAGTGCTAACTTATTTGTTTAACTTCTTTTGTTTGTTTTGCATCGCTATCAAGCTGGGGAGCCCTCCAAGTATTATCTATTAGCCTGGCTGCAGCATAGGCAAAGGCCCTGAACAGTGGGTCCTTGGCCAAAGACAGCAGCAAAAGTAAAACTGGTCAGCTCAGCTAGTGTGACCAAACATACCCTGCTGTGATCTGCCCAGGCTCTGCCCATAGCAGCCTACAGACTACTTATAAAAACTGGATGTGTACAAGTCCATGGGGCCAGATGGGATGGACCTGAGAGTACTAAGGGAGTTGGTTGATGTGATTGCAGAGCCATTTGCCACCATCTTTGAAAACTCATGGCAATCAGGACAGGTCCCAGATGATTGAAAAAGGGCAAACATAGTACCCATATTTAAGAAAGGGAAAAAGGAGCATCCAGGGAACTACAGACCAGTCAGCCTCACCTCGGTCCCTGGAAAAATCATGGAGCAGATCCTCAAGGAATCCATTTATAAGCACTTGGAGGAGAAAAGGGTGATTAGGAACAATCAGCATGGATTCACCAAGGGCAAGTCATGCCTGACCAACCTGACTGCCTCCTGTGATGAGATGACTGGCTCTGTGGATGCAGGGAGACTGATGGATGTGGTGTACCTTGATTTTAGCAAGGCTTTTGATATGGTCTCCCACAACATTCTTGCAGGCAAGCTAAGGAAGTATGGGCTGGATGAATGGACTGTAAGGTGGATAGAAAATTGGCTGGAGCATTGGGCTCAGAGTTGTAATCAATGGCTTGATGTCTAGTTGGTAGCTGGCATCAAGTGGAATCCTCCAGGGGTTGGTCCTAGGGCCAGTTTTGTTCAATGTCTTCATCAATGACCTGTAAGATGGCAGAGTGCAACCTCAACAAGTCTGCAGATGACACCAAGCTGTGGGGAGTAGCAGATACACTGGAGGGTACGGCTTGGATTTGGAGTGACCTAGACAAATTGCAGGATTGGGCCAAAAGGAATCTCAAGAGGTTTAACAAGGACAAGTGCAAAGTCCGGACTTAGGACAGAACAATCCCATGCACCAGTATAGGTTGGGGGCTGACTGGCTGGGCAGCAGCTCTGCAGAAAAGGGCCTGAAGGTTACAGTGGACAATAAGCTGGATATGAGTCAGCAGAGTGCCCTTGTTGCCAAAAAGGCTAATGGCATACTGGGGTGCACTGCTAGGTGTGTTGCCAGCAGGGCATGGGAAGTGATTATTTCTCTCTATTCTGCACTGGTGAGGCCACATCTGGAGTACTGTGTTCAGTTTTGGGCTCCCCACTACAGAAAGGATGTGGACAAATTGGAATGAGTCCAGTGGAGGGCAACTAAAATGGTTCAGGGGCTGAGGCACATGACTTATGAGGAGAGGCTGAGGGAACTGGGCTTATTTAGTCTGGAGAAGAGAAGACTGAGGGGGGATCTAATAGCAGCTGTCAACTACCTGAAGGGGTGGGGGGGGTTCAAACCAGGATGGAGCTAGACTGTTTTCAGTGGTGGCAGCTGACAGAACAAAGAGCAATGGTCTCAAGTTGCAGCATGAGAAGTTCTGCTTAGATATGCGGAAGTATTTTCTCACTAGGATGGTAGTAAAACACTGGAGCAGGTTACCCAGAGAGGTGGTGGTATCTCTGTCCTTGGAAGTTTTCAAAACCTGGCTAGACAAAGCCTTGGCTAGGATGATCTAGCTAGGGATAGTCCTGGCTTGAGCAAGGGGTTGGACTAGATGACCTCCTGAGGTCCTTTCTAATCCTGACTTTCTATGATTCTATGAAGCAGTCAGCAACAGCCTTGCACTAAGGCACAGGGTTTGAGACTTCTAGTGACCCACTGACTCCTGGGTCACATTGCGATCTTTCCATGGTTTGCTGCACAAGGGAAGAGTTGTGGCCCGTTTGCTTGGTTACTGTAGCAGGGGCTGGGTTGCAGCCCCTGTTAGACTCTGAGGGAGGGGCAGTGCAGGTAGGAAACTCACCTCATGGGGTCTGGGCAAGCTGCACTGCCTGGCACACTGGAGAATGCCGTGCGGCAAGGAACTCACCTGGCGGGGTCTGGGTGAGCCAGGCTTCCCCAGTGCACCAGGGATAAGCTCCAGGGGAAAAAAAACTCACCCGGCAGGGTGCAGGCAAGCCAAGCTGCCCGGCATGCTGGAGAAGGATGCCAGGGGGAGAGGAATTCACTTGGCAGGGTTCAGATGGGCTGCGCTTCCCTGGCACACCAAAAAGAACTGAGGCGGGCGGGGACATGGGGGACGGATGGACTGGAGCAGCACACTGGATCCAGAGTCCAGAGAACACATACCTTTAGAGCTGGTGCTGACTGGCCCAGAGGAAGCCCGTGGGGTTTAAAAGGATGCTGAGAGGTTTGGTGTTTGGCATCCAGGGGAACAAAGGCAGTGTAGCAGGACTGCGAAGAGGACTCCACTGCAACAGACACTCAGCCAGCTGAACCCTCGTGGGACACCGGGATACTGGGACCACAAAAGACTGACCAACCCAACCCATTGAACAAGGTAACTAATGCCAGATGGCGGGGTAGTTGTGGGTGTACCCCCTAAGTCAGAGGGATGGGGACACATGGAAAGAGGGAGGAGTATACCTGCTTGGCTCGCACTTGCAGGGAAGCAGTGAGGAAGGCCAAAGCAGTTACAGAACTCAAGTTGGCAACAAAGATTAAGGATAACAAAAAGTCCTTTTTTAAGTACATAGGGAGCCAGGAAGAAGGCACAGGGTAACATAGGGCTGCTACCGAATGCACTAGGGCAACTCGTAACTGATAGGATGGAAAAAGCAGAGCTCTTAAACAATTTCTTTGCTTCTGTATTCCTGAACACGGAGACAAATACACCTCCCAATGAGTCTTTAGTCTGGAGTGTGAGTAATAGTAATCCACCAATGGTTAGCACTGACCTAGTGAAGGGGCACTTGGAAGAGCTGGATGTATTTAAGTCGGCGGGCCCTTACAATCTTCACCCAAGGGTACTAAAGGAATTGGCTGATGTCATAGCAAAACCACTGGTGCAACTGTTCAAGCACTTGTGGTACTCGAGACAGGTCCCAGAGGACTGGAAATAGGCCAATGTGGTCTCTCTTTTCAAGAAAGGGAGGAAGGAGGACCCGGATAATTATAGCCCAGTTAGCCTCACCTCTATTCTCAGCAAGACCTTAGAAAAAAATCATAAAGAATCACATTTGCAGGGGGCCAGTGAGTCACACTATGGTAAGGGGCAACCAACATAGGTTTATAGCAGGCAGATCCTGCCTGACTAACCTGGTCTCTTTTTATGACCAGGTCACAAAGTGCTTAGATATTATTTACCTGGATGTTAAAAAGGCTTTTGACACAGTGCTGCACCCAGTTCTTCTGAGCAAACTGAGTAGCTGTGATGTGGATTTTTTCACAGTAAGGTGGGTGAAAAGCTGGCTCATGGGACGCACCCGGAGAGTGGTGGTGGATGGGTCGGTTTCTCCCTGGAGGGATATGGGCAGTGGTGTCCCGCAAGGCGCTGTCCTTGGACTAGTGCTGTTTAATATCTTCAGTGATTTGGATGAAGGTGTTGAAAGCACCTTGTCCAAATTTGCAGATGACACTAAACTATGGGGTGCAGTTAACATACTGGAGGGGAGGGATCGAATTCAGGCAGATTTGGACAGACTGGGGAATTGGGCGGATCAGAATAGGATGCAATTTAACAAGGATAAATGAAAGGTGTTACACCTGGGGAGAGAGAATCTCCGACACACCTATAGACTGGGGGGTACCATTCTGAGCACCACAACAGTGGAAAGAGATCTCAGAGTCCTGGTTGATGCAAAAATGAACATGAGCCGTTAGTGCAATGAGGTACTAAGCAAGGCTAACCACA
>NW_005842436.1:366586-374271 GCF_000455745.1 Alligator sinensis
TGCATCAGCAGGTGCATCACAAGCAGGTCTAGGGAAGTGATAATTCCCCTCTATGAGGCATTGGTGAGGCCACAGATGGAGTACTGCATCCAGTTTTGGGTGCCGTACTTCAAGAGGGATGTGGATAACCTTGAGAGGGTACAGAGGAGGGCTACTCGTATGGTTGAGGGTCTGCTGGTAAGACCCTATGAAGACAGACTGAGGGACCTGAATCTCTTCAGCCTCTGCACGAGAAGGCTGAGAGGCAATCTTGTGGCTGTCTACAAATTCATCAGGGGGAACCAGCAGGGAATAGGGGGCACTCTGTTTACCAGGGCGCTCCTTGGGGTTACCAGAAATAATGGCCACAAACTGAAGGAGAATAGATTTAGATTGGACATAAGGAAGAAATTCTTTACAGTGAGGGTTGCCAAAATATGGAATGGGTTTCCAAGGGAGGTGGTGATTTCCCCTACCTTGGAGGTTTTCAAGAGGAGATTGGATAGGCATCTTGCTGCGGTTAGTTAACCCCAGTGCTCTTTCCTGTCTGGAGCAGGGGGGGCAGAACCGATGATCTGCCAGGTCCCTTCCTACCCTAGAAATCTATGAAATCAAGCCCAATAGGAAACAGGGCACGAAGTGACACCAGAGGCGGGGTTAGCTTTGAGGGACTCTCAGGTTGTTCAGGCAAAGGAGGGATTTGCCTGGAGGGACTGAATAAGTGAACTGAATAGCCAGGTTCAAGCCAGCTACAGCGAGCTGAGCTGGACCTCTGAACTCAGGTTCTGAGTTTTTCTTCTTGAGAATTTAATACAAACAAGGGGGTGAGAACCTGTTTTGTTGGCTTTTTTTCTAGCACCTCACAGGCAAGGAAGAGATAGCAGGGGGAAGTTAGATCCCCTGTGTGCCTGAGTTACAGCTAATTAGCTTATACGACATACACCTGGGATCTACAGAACTGCCTAGTTGAGGATCTTGGAGACAGGCAGGTAGAAATCTCACCACCCAGGATCTGCCAATCCCTGGGAGAAGGAAGATGGCCGCAGGTTAGGCTTGAACGTTAAAGAGAGAGACCAGTCTAGAGCGGAAGGCCATCAACCCTTTGTGGAGTCAGCAACTGAATAGGGCCAGGGAGAAGCCGAGATTCCGTGACTCTCGCTCATTGTCAGCAGAGAAGGACAACTCGTCACCTGAGAGGAAAGAGGCAGGGTGTAGGGGTGGTAGAGCCCTGCCCTGCAGAAGACCAATCCTCATCAGTCTGACCATTACTCTAGACATCATCCATACTCCCACAGAACAATATAATATCAAGATGTGGCAGGCGAGAGGGAGTGAAGATTAGGCAGAGGTCCTGGTGATTTAAAGTGGGACAAAAGTGAGGCGAGTGGACCCACCTGCTCACAGTTACAGACTGACCAGAGATACCCACAGCTTCTTCCTCACTCTGGGCAGAAGAGACCTTTACCTCATTATTGTTCCTCATGGAGGTCATTAATGCAGGATCACAATCATCACATCGCTCTGCAATGTCTGGTACCCACAAGGATAATTTAAACTCCTCATGGCCTTCAGCAACACAGTAGAAAGAACTCCCCTTCATGGCCCCCCAGGCAAAGGCTCACCCTTCTTGCACCAATCAGTACAAGGGGAAGCAAGTAGAGCTTAGAAGCAAAGATGGTGCAGCCCTCATAACTCCAAATTCTAGACTGGGGTATGCCTAGTGCATTTGCCAAACAGCTCTGTTCTAGGGTACAGCCAGAAGACTGAACTCCTACAGCATTAGCTCACTGGTCTCTGTACTGAACAGGAGAACTAGTGCTGCCTCCAGCCAGCCTATATAAAGGCCTTCATTTGTGTGCACTAATCACTATGTTGGCAGGAGCTCCTCATGGAGCCCAGTCAGCAAGAGTTGTGTGGCGGTTGACATATTACAGGGAGGGAGGCAGGTGGCTTGACTGGACAATTCTTTGCTTTTTAAAGGGTTTAAGCGAACAGGTTTGGTACATAAAAACCCCACTCCAGTGCTGCTTAATGGAATGCACTGGGTTTTGAGACGGCTGGAGAATCTTTTGTTTTTAGGAGAAAAGGTGACACAATACATACAACTACTGGAAGAAGAGTGCAGTCATGAGGCTCAAGGCGATGGGATGGCGGGGAGTATGCAAGGCAATGCCAGGGACTGGGGAAGCAAATGGAAATGAACTACCTTCTAAAGTCTTTGAATCATAGAAAGTTAGGGTTGGAAGGAACCTCAGGAGGTCATTTAGTCCAACCCCTTGCTCAAAATAGGACCATCCCCAATTAGATCATCCCAGCCAAGGGCATGTCTAGCTGGGTCTTAAAAACCTCCAAGGATGAAGATTCCACAACCTCTCTGGGTAACCTGTTCCAGTGTTTTACTACCCCTCTAGTGAGAAAATTCTTCCTAATATCTAAACTAAACTTCCGTTCCTGCAACTTGAGACTGTTGCTCCTTCTTCTGTCATTTGCCACCACTGAGAATAAGCAAGCTCCATCCTCTGTTAAAACCCCCTTCAGGTAGTTGAAGGCTTCTAATAAGCCTCCTCTTCTCTAAACTAAATAAGCCCAGGTCCCTCAGTCTTTCCTCATCAGTCATGCCCCCCAGCTCCCCCACCACTTTTGTTGCTCTCCACTGGACTCTCTCCAATTTGGACTTTTTTCCCTGCTGGGCCTGGACAGGCTGGGCTGTGCTGCCACTGCCGCTGTCGCAGGGGCCGGGGCTGGGCTGCGCCGCCTCTCCGCGGGGCCCGGGCAGCCTGGGCTGTGCCGCCGGGGCCAGGGTCAGGGCGGGCCAGGCTGCGCCACCTCCCCTCTGGGCCCGGGAGGGCCAGGCTGTGCCGCCGCTGCCACGGGGGCCGGAGCCAGGGCCAGGGCAGGCCGGGCTGCACTGCCTCCCTGTGTATATGCCGCCGTGGGGAATACTTGGGTGCAGCGTATACACAGACTAATTTACAAAAAAACAATTTTCCGCAGGTTATACGTGGGTGCGACTTATACCCGTGGGCGGGCTATATGTGCGAAAATATGGTACTCAAGATGTGGCCTCACCAGTGCTGAATAGAGGGGAATACTTCCCTTTACCTACTGGCAACACACCTAGCAATGCAGCCCAGTATGCCATTAGCCTTCTTGGCAACAAGGGAACACTGTTGACTCATATTCAATTTACTGTCCGCTGTTGACCCCCAGGACCTTTTCTGCAGAGCAGCTGCCCAGCCAGTCAGCCCCCAGCCTGTACCGGTGCATGGGATTGTTCCATCCTAAGTGTAGGACTTTGCACTTGTCCTTATTGAACCTCTTGAGATTCCTTTTGGTCCAATCCTCCAATTTATCTAGGTCCCTCTGAATCCAAGCCCTATACTCCAGCATATCTACTACATCCCGCAGCTTGATGTCATTTGCAAACTTGCTGAGGGTACACTCTATGCCATCTTCCAGGTCATTGATGGAGACATTTAACAAAACCCGGCCCAAGTCCATCCACTGGGGGACTCCACTTGATATTGGCTGCCAACTAGACATTGAGTCATTGATTACTACTCTCTGAGCCCAATGCTCCAGCCAATTTTCTATTCACCTTACAGTCCATTTGTTCAGCCCATACTCCCTTAGCTTGCCTGCAAGAATGTTGTGGGAGACCATATCAAAAGTCTTGCTAAAATCAAGGTATACCACATCCAACGGCATGGGCAACTGGTGCCTCCCAAGTCTGGGGGAGCACCAGATCACCAACTGGGAGGGAAGGGGGTTCCCCAGCGGCCGATCACCGAGCCCAAAATCGCCAGCGGCGAAACTGGAAGTGCACTTCCGCCGGCACTACCAGTTTTGCGGCTGGCATTTCCAGGGGGTGCATGGCCAACCTCAGGGGGTGTATGTGCACTCCCTACGCGCCGCCAATGTCCACCGGTTGCCCTGCATCCACAGAGCCAGTCATCTCATCATAGAAGGCAATCAGATTGGTCAGGCATGACTTGCCCTTGGTGAATCCATGCTGACTGTTCCTAATCACCTTTTTCTCCTCCAAGTGTTTACAAATGGATTTCTTGAGGATCTGCTCCATGATTTTTCCAGGGACTGAGGTGAGGCTGTAGTTCCCTGAATCCTCCTTCTTCCCTTCCTTAAATATGGGCACTATATTTGCCCTTTTCCAATCATCCGAGACCTCTTCTGATCTCCATGAGTTTTCAAAGATGATGGCCAATGGCTCTGCAATCACATCAGCCAACTCCCTCAGCACCCTTGGGTATATCCCATCCAGCCCCATGGACTTGTACATGTCCAGCTTTTCTAAGTAGTCCCTAATCTGTTCTTTCAGCACTGAGGGCTGCTCACCTCCTCCCCAAACTGTGCTGCTCGGTGCAGTAGTTTGGGAGCTGCCCTTGCCTGTGAAGACGGAAGCAAAAAAGGCATTGAGCACTTCAGCCTTTTCTGCATCTTCTGTCACAAGGTTGCCTGCCCCATTCAGTAAGGGACCCACTTTCCCTGATCCTCCTTTTGCTACCAACATGCTTGTAGAAACCCGTCTTGTTACCCTTCACATCCCTTGCTAGCTGCAACTCTAGCTAAGAGGTCAAACAGGATCTCTGCACCATGAGCCAGAAATGGCTTCTCAGTGGGGCTTTTCTCTGCCCAACTTCTCTAACGCTCCATCCTCAGTTCTTCTTCAAAAGGTACAATACCCCTCTACCTACCCCACATGCAGACTCTCCACAATCCCTTCCTTGGAAGCAAAAAGTGGGGAACACTCAGTCTGATATACACAGGGTGGAAACAAGGACACAGCTGTCTGGGGAGCAGGACCGAGCAGCTACAGGAAGGGTTTAGAAAGCCACTTATGTCATGCATCCTTACCAGCCAGGAGGTCTGTTTTCCCCCCAGTCTTTGCTGGGCCCCCTTTCCTCTCCTTTGGTTTTCATGAACTTGGCCCCAGAAACAATTGATAATAAGCACTTCTTTTCTACACTGGTTAATGTATATCCCAGCAGGAACACAGGCCCTTGCTTTTGGTCCCCTGAATTACAGGTTACCAAGTGGGATGTGCCATGCACCTGAGAACCAGGAAGAAGTAGCTTCATTTAAGGGAAGGAGCTGATTAGCTCAGGTGGGAGTACAGGGAGAATCAGCACTAAGGGGAATCCAGGGGAAGGGACAAAGGAACCTTTGCCTAGCTCTACCCCATCCAGCAGATGCCATGCTCCCCCATCACTCACCTGGTGCCCCCAAAAAGGATAATCTTGTCCCCCACTCTGCAACAGCACTGTCTGCGGCGCGGGCATGGTCCTTTCCCCTTTGGCTCAATCTTCCTCCAGGAAAAAGAGACTGAGGAAAAACCCACAAGCCTGTCACATGAGTGGGCCCAAGCCTGAGCTCAACACAAAACCTTATCCACCTGATTACAGGTATTTATTTATACACTATGACAAGCCTACATCTTAAGCAGGTTAGAATTCTAAAATGGGGATGTGCTGGACTGACCCTTCAATAGCCAAACCTCCTAGCATCCTACTAGACCCATTTCTTTGCAACCTGATCATCAATCTTGGTCCACCTTTACTGTAGGGAATGAGGGGAAACGCCTTTAGTAATGGTGCATAAGGAGTGTCTATTCCAGGCACAGAGCAAGAGATTCTCGTTTGAGATCAGACAGGACTTCTGGAGGAGCCACTTGATAAGACAGGTGTTGTAGAATCTCCCTCTGAGACCCCATTTAGGTCATATGCATGCTTTCCTTAATGAGAGATCTGAGGAAGGATCCTGGAAAGGGTTCACCTAGCTGGGTATGCCGCTCCTGATTCCTAATGGTAGGCAGCCAAAGTACCAGCTCTTTCCCCTGCCTCAAAGTACTCTACCAAGACCAAGCCAGTCTGTCCACATACTTAGAACTCACTACAATCTTAGAACTCTCTACAATCAGCTGAGGTTGCTAAGGTTCATACTTTGCTAGGCAGCAGACTGCAGCTGCTTTTTTGGGAAGAGGGGCAAGACAACCATGAAATCCAGGAGCAAAAGCCCAGCTAGCCTCCCTCCTCCAGCACTTGCTGAAGCAACTCCAGCAGCTCTTAGGCAGGATGCACATGGATCTAGTGCCCTCTTGTGGCATCTGCAGTAAGTGCAGAGCCCATCTCCAGGGAGCAGACAGATCAGACAAGTCTACCCTTTTGAAGATGAAGGGTAGATGTCCAGGGCAGGCTCTCTTTGTTCTAGCAGTTAACCGGAGATTGAAGGCTGTGGAAAAACCACTGAATAGCATGAGGCAAGGATGAGCTGCCCTGAACAGCTGCTTTACTGAGGTTCAGGTGCCACTCAGGGAAAAGGAGTGACTTGCCCAGGGTGAGACTGAATTCTACTTGCTGGCTCAACTGTTTGCTCAGATCTCAGAACAGTAGTTGTCATGAGGAACCATTTCTGATGGTCTGCAGAAAATGACCTTCAGTGCCTTTTGGGGATGCAGTGTTGGGAGGGGTCTTGTTAAGGTCCAAACTCCATTGTTTTCCCTATTGAAGCTGTGATACCCAGCATGCTTGTATTCTCCAGAGTTCACCTGAGCTACCAATCACTTCAGGACCTTGTCAAGGAGAAGCACAGTATAAGGCAAGTGCCACAACAGAAGGTCATTACCCTTTTCTATTCTGAGTAGAAGGATACAGTCAGCATTACTACTTTTTCCTAATGATGCCAGTTTCAGGAGGAATGGGGCTCACAAGAATATAAGCAGGTTTATATCCATTATGTAAACAGGACAACATTTCACTGTTGAAGGGACTTCCAGATTTTTGTTGTACATGCTGGTGAAATACACCCCAATATGCATATGCTTGAGGATCTTGGACACTGCCATTCAAAAAATAATGAGAAAATGTTAGAATCTAAATACCTGGATCAAATTTCCAGAGATCGTGGAAGTGTCTATTCAGACGTGCATTGTAGCCACCAAATACATATAACTCCCCATTGTAGCAGACTGCAGGAAGTAAGGAGACACATCAGCACACCCATGACAAAACCCAGTCTGTGTCTCCCTATAGCACCAAATGTAGAAGAAATGGGTTCAGGTGCTTTCCCTTACTGCATCCCACCTTCATGTTCAAAGCAGAGTTTATCAGGGGTGCTCAACCCCCAGCCTATGGGCTAAATTCACTGGTTCCCTATTGTTGTTCCCTGCTGTTAAATTTCCAGAACCCTGGGGAGCCCTGGGCTCTGCATATTGGATCAGGCACCAGATCCCAGAGTGCAGGGCCAGGTGGGGCAGGACAAATATCACATGCTGGGCAGGACTCACATGCTGAGCAGGACAACTCACATGCTGAGTGGCTCCTCCTGCCTTCAGGGAGCATTGGAGTAGGAGGGGAATCCAGCCAGGAGTTTGTCTCCGTGTCAAACACTTTTATCCGGTTACAGTAGATCTCATTGTTGGAGTGAAAGGGCCCAAAGCGATCTGCTCTGCCACCAAATACGAACATCTTTGTCCCTATGATGGTTGCTGAGTGGAAGTCTCTCCAGCGAGCTGGCGTACCCTGGAATAAACAGACAAATAAATAAAAGGAGTAAAAATGCAGGCTTCCCAGGGCTATGTGAGAGTAGTCAAATTTGGCCTGGGTGGCCTAGCACAGAGATGTGTAGCCAGTCCACAAAGAACTCACTCTTGCAGATTCCAACCAAGTGAGACAGAAGTGGAAGAGCAGGAA
>NW_005842436.1:374375-387108 GCF_000455745.1 Alligator sinensis
GAATGTGCAGTTTCCCTGAAGGGTAGCAGACATGAGGGGTCCTCCACAGGGCAGAGTAAGAAACAAATACTGACCTTGGCTGAGATTAGAGTCCATATCATGCTATTGGTGTCCAATTTGTGGATGTCATTCGAAAAACAGTCAGCCTGGAAGACAGCAGGGCAGCCTAATTACCAATGGATTCAACAGACCAAGATCTAATTGACTGCAGGAAACTAGGTGGTCCTAGAGACCTGGAGCTTCTCTTTGGAGACAGAGCTTCTGGTATAGGGGAATCAACAGGACCCACATCTGGAATTAAACTCGTTCAGTGCACAGGATGGACAGTCCCAGGGAATGAGGCAGCTGTTCATCATTTCTTATCCCCAGCATTCTTTATGGCCCCCAACCTTGTTAACTGGACACCATCCAAATCCTGCACTGGATATAGAATTAGAAAAGCCTAGGAGGTGGTTATTATGGAGTTCTATGCCAGTGTTTCACAGCACATGAGAAGGGTGAGCATAACTTCCCTGAAACGCTACACATAGGGAAGTGAAGTGCAGGACTCAAGCCAAGATATGCAGAGTCCTTGCTAGTTCTAAGTGCCCTGACAATTAAGTGCCTATTCTGAAAGTTTTCAGGGATGCCAGGCCATGTACAGCCCTCAAGAAGTTCAAACTGTATCTCCAAGAGCTTGGCCCCAATCTTGGCACACTGGGCATCCAGGTGATAAGAAAGCACTGCCCACCAATGAAATTCTTAAGAGAAGTATTGGAAAGTCTGTGGCTAAACCTAGTTCTTCTGAATCCCAGTGTAGTTTAACTGCACGTGTTGCCTTTTCTTTCTGCAGTTCCTTGGCTCATTCAGTAGTTATTTCAACCAGCTACAAACAAGATAAGAGAGCTACTTTTGCTACACAACCCTGCCTCATTCATTGTCTACCCTGTGCAGGGAGTGAGAAGCTTCTGTAGCAAAGACAGTAGAGACAGTAGACTGTAGCACAGACAATGAATGTATAACTTTGAGTATTCATTAGAGGGAGAACTGAAGCTGCATAGGCAGCCTCATCCTGACATCATCCTGCTTAGACTATTTGAGTTTGACTTTTTTAAATAAAAAATGGACAAGCCCAAGAGTCCTGTGTGTAGCCAGTCACCCCTACACATAGGGGATCTGACTACCTTGCATTCAAATCCACAGCACATTTCTCTATCATTTGAGCCTGGGGGTGAAGTGTGCTAGCTAGCAAGCAGAAGCAGGCTGTTATGCCAAGGACCAGTGTAGAAACAAAAGAAGCTTGCTAATACTGCACACAGCTCAGGTTACAGACTTGGCACATACGTTCTGAGCCGTGTGTTTAAACGGGCAAGACTTAGGCTCACCACCGAGCCCTAGCTGCAATCTCCAACTCTGTTAAAGGCAAGTTAATGCAACCTTCCCTATAAGAAAGAGGGGGCAAAGGACAGGATTATGTACCCCTGTCCTAAAAGGCGGGTAAGAGAGAACTTATTCAACAAGGGTAGTTTATGCACAGAAAGATCAGTTCAGGTAAGACTTGAATATCTAGTCTTCTGCCCTCCAATCAGTGCAAACTGCTCTTAGGCTAAAGGCATTTTAATATGGGAGGGCAAACAAGTAGATGCAAGAGAAGAGCTCAGCAAGCCTTGGGTACATGTGTAGGACAGATGAATGTTCAGCAAATTAAGCAGCACAATAAAGACTGCATCCTACTGCACATATTCAGTAACTAGGAGTTCCTGTGTGTCACTTCCTGGCCAAACCTAGGTGGATTTTTTCAGGGACAGCAAGCAGGACTTCACTTTTGGTGCCAGGATTTCATCTGATCTCATTTAAAGATTCTGACATTTATATCAGATGAGCTTGCCTTGTTAAAACAGTTTTTCCTTCATTTAATGTTACAAAGCTCTGAAGTTTTCTTAAAACCACATCTGAAAACTTTTTTTTGCAGGGTGGCACAGGAGAGGGATGGAGATGGTGGAAGGAAAATGTTTGGCTCAAAGCAGAAGCCACATCTGGAAAGGTTCAGCCTAAAGGACAAAAGAATGGCAAAATTATAAGCAGGGGATGAGAACATAAAATTTTAGTCCATCTTAAATAGGGACATCCATTTGCATTTCAGTTACTAGAACGTGCTAATGAAAAGTAGGGCTCCCCAATCATCCTTCAACGTAGATTTCACCACAGAGGGACACAGGTGCATCATACTGGAGTCCACCTACCAGCTGCTCATAGCCTCCAAAGATGTACATGCTCTTTCTCAGGACACAAGCTGAGTGACCATCTCTGGCTCCTGGGACCATTCCAGACACCTTTGGAGTGAACCACTTATGTGTACCTAAAATAAAGGAAGATGGACGTTAAGACCAAACAAGACAGCAGATCCAGAGATAGAAAAAAGAATGCACACAGCTCCTGAGAAACCCCTTCAAAAAGAAAGAGAGGTTAGCTTCTCTTTCCTGCAACTCAATTGTGCATTACTTCTTAGTCTATCAGAGCTTTTTAGCAATCACACCAAACTAATCCGTAAGAGTGGCCAGGGCAGTCTGAGATTCTGGCTTCTTTACATGGTGGAAGTAATTAGCAATCTAAGCCCTGCTGCTCAGAGATCAGTGAATTTACTGTTCAAAAGTAACTGGTTATGTAAATGAATCCCTACATTGTTATTGCCTTCTTTCCATTACAGATTTGACCCACTGATGTGAGAGCCTCTTCTTCCCCCTGTTCCACGATTCCCTGCTACCTTCTATCCACAGCCCCCCTAAGCTCATCCGCCTCAGTCATATCCAATTCTGACAAGTTCCTCTGTAGTTGGCAAACTTTGGCAACTGGCTCAACTCAGGGGATCTGCAGGCCTACTTAAGTGTTCCCCATGCAGGGCCTAATGAAGCTCACTGCCAAGCTCATGCAGGCACCTGTTCTGGGAAGCACAGCACAGATAAGCCTTGAAGCAACAGGAGACCCTTTGCTGTTGCAGGCTGCCAGCAGCAATGCTTATTTGAAAAAGTGGCAAAACTGGAATGTGTTTAACATTCTCCAGGAGCAGAATGTTTCTGAACTTGGCTCGCAGCCACAACTATCTGACCAGACCTTGGCTGGAGCTGTACTGAGGGGCTTGCTGCAAGGTCAGCATGAGCCCAGGGGAGACTAGGTTGAGCAAAAGCTCTCTTTGTTCATACCAAAATTTCTGCCAAGCCTGGGGCTATTTCCAAATCCTGTCATACACTAGCAGACAAAGCTCAGCCAAAAGCAACAGGTCATAAAAGACCCAGAACATCTAATTTGGTCCACACCTGCACCCACACCCTTGCAGGCCTTACAAGCCTCTGCTCTCCAGAATGAATAAAGCACTGCTGAAATCTTTCATGCAGTGTGGCTTCTGTCACTTGCCTCGAGCAGGAAAGGATTAGCAGAGCCCACTTCCTAGGGCTGGGAAGGAATGAGCACAAGAATATATGGACAGCTGTGCAAGGGTTTGGACTAGGACTGCAGTCTGTGGACTTTCAGTCAATTTTCACTTAACACTTGTGCTAAATGGCTTCAGCTGGCAATTAGGAAAGACCAGCTGCTACCACAGGTGCTTCACAGCCATCCTGGACTGATGGTAGTACTGCTACTTCCAGTTGCCAGAGTCACAGAAAAATCTCACTGCTCTCTTAAAACAACCTGGGAAACTTGCACTGAGCCTTTCACTATGCATGGAAACCCAGTCCTTAATCTTTCATCTGCTGTATAACTCTGCTTGTACTTATTTCTCCCCACTCCTCCTCTTGCTCCATACTACTCTTCCTGCTGTGGGTTTTGCTTGTTGTAGACTAAGGGTGCATGTGGAAGAAGTCTCCCTCTCCTAGAGAACCAGGCTCAAAATTTGCTCTTTGCTCAAAATTCACTTCACCCTTGAGGCTTTTCAGCAGTAGTTAAGGACAACAGCATCCCTAGAACATGTAAAACTAATTTTAGTCAAGACTCAAGAGGGAAACTGAAGGAACACAATAGGCCAAATATTTTATTTTCTATTAGAAAAGCATTCAATAGCTGTCTTTTGTACTTTAGAATATTTCACAGACATTAGGGCTGGAAGGGACCTCAGAAGATCATTGAATCCAGCCCCCTGCCCCAGGGGGCAGGAAGTCAGCTGGGGTCATAGGATCCCAGCAAGAAAAACATCCAGGTTTCTCTTGAAGGCGTTCAAAGTAGGTGCTTGAACCACCTCCGGCGGCAGGCCATTCCAGACCTTGGGGGCTCGGACAGTAAAGTTCTTCCTTATGTCCAGCCTGAAACCATCTTGCAGTAGTTTATAACCATTCAACCTTGTAATCCCTTGGGGTGCTCTGGTGAACAAAGGTTCCCCCAGGTCCTGGTGAACACCCCTGATAAACTTATAGATGGCCATCAGGTTGCCCCTGAGCCTGTGCTTTTCCAGGC
Organism: Alligator sinensis; assembly: GCF_000455745.1. Lineage (NCBI taxonomy): Eukaryota > Metazoa > Chordata > Crocodylia > Alligatoridae > Alligator > Alligator sinensis. The sequence goes on from NW_005842436.1 coordinate 378,801, forward strand.
TGAAAAGTCCCATGGCTCTCAGCCTCTCGTCATAAGGTCTGTTTTCCTGACCTCTGATCATGCACATGGCTCTCCTCTGCACCCTCTCAAGCTTCTCCACATCCTTTTTGAATTGTGGAACCCAAAACTGGACGCAGTACTCCAGCTACGGCCTCACCAAGGCCGACTACAGTGGGAGCATGACATCCTTGGATTTACTACTACTCGGATTTAGGGTTTTTTGTTGTTCTCCCGCCCTGGCGGGGGGTCGGGCTAGAAGATCTATTAGGTCCCTTCCAACCCTAAAACTATGAACTAAAACTATGAACTAAAACTATGAAACTATGAAACTACAGAAGCATCTATAGATGCAAGCCAGCGTTTTGCTCGCTTTACTGGCTGCAGCATCATATTGAAGGCTTGTGTTCATCTTGTGGTCAATCCTGACCCCCAAGTCGCTCTCGTCTGTAGTGCTAGTCAGTTTAGCACTGCCGAGCCTATAGACATGCTGCAGGTTTTTCCTCCCAAGGTGGAGAACTTTGCATTTTTTGGTGTTAAACACCATCAGGTTCTCGTCCGCCCATTTACTGAGCCTGTCAAGGTCAGCCTGGATCACCCTCTTGTCCTCAGTGTGGATGCTTTACCCCAAAGTTTGGTATCATCGGCGAACTCGGCCAGTCCGCTTCTGACTCCAATGTCCACATCATTAATGAAGAGGTTGAACAAAATAGGTCCAAAGACAGAGCCTCGAGGGACCCCACTGGTCACAGGGCACCATGACGATTGACTTCCGTCAACCACCACCCTCTGGGTCCGACCCCAGAGCCAATTCCCCAGCCAGCAGATTATGGTGGACCCGAGGCCGCAGTTGGCCAGTTTTGCCAAAAGGTGATCATGGGATGCCAGATCAAAGGCTTTTTTAAATCTCGTATACAGAGAGAATCAAATGTGTAAACACATTAGCCATTATGTTACTCTTTCAGACATTGCTAAACTAGCCACAGACACCCTTTCAAATATGTTCCCAATAAAAGGGCTGATTCCTGGCCTCCTATAGTTGCTCTAGATCATCACTTCATGGAGACAGAGTGACACAGTACAACAAATGCTGCCATTTTTACAACACCATCATGAAACCAACTAAGAGGGAGGGAAGGGCACGTACATCACACAGATCACTCAGAGCAGAGAGAGGGTGAGAATCTGGCACTTACTGACATCAAAGGCATATAGTACGTTGCAGGCTCCCTCGGTGTCATTACGGCCGCCCCATATGTAGATGGTGTCATCAATTAGCACTGCTGAATGTCCATACCTCATATAGGGCACCTCCCTCACGTGGTCCCGGCTATTTGTCCATACTGGTGGCAGCTTGGTCCAACGCAGAGATACTGAAAGCAGAAGCCTTGGTGTTACTTGGCTGATTTGCACAGCTTACACAAAACATTAAGCTGCTCTGCATGCTGGATTTTAGCACAGGTTTGTGACTGAACATACACAAGTAGAAAACTTCGCAGCTCAGCTCTTCCACAATGATTTACAGCAGACTATTAATCAAAGTTAAAGAGTTAACATCACTGAACCAGAACCACCTCCCAAATATGAAATCCTCTGACTATCAGTTGGTCTACAAGGCCACTCGGGAGCAAATGAAAGCAGGCAAGGAACATCGTAAAAGCTGAAACAGTCAACTGCAAAGTATACTGGAAAGAAACTTACTTTGGCCACTTCTAATTCACCAAACTTTGTCCACTAAACAAAACATGTAAATTCAATATTGAATCACTTCAGCCAGTCAAAAAAGGGAAAAGAATCAAGATAGCACATACACATAAGTTGTTTAAATGGATAGAGCTTATCATTAACTGTTAACACATACCAAGCATGACAGTAATACGCTCAGTCTGGGGAATATCTGTGCATGTATAAATAAGGTTCCCCAAAATTAATCATTGCATAAGTGTACAACCTGTGACAAGTAGTTTAATTCTTTCCAGCACCTATTGCTTGGCATTTTTCCCCAATAAATTAGCTGCTGCCGTGCTACCCATTTACCTAGCTTTTAGTTCCTCAAACTTCTGGTCTTAACTCCATTTAAATGAATTGTCATGTGCACATACTGTTATCTCAGCTGAAAACTTTGCTCCTGTATACTCTTCCTACCACCTCTCAAACTATAATTCAGAGTACAACATAAGCCTCTTAGCTTCAGCTCTCATAAAAGAGAACCCAAGATGGCAAAGGGAGGATTAGAAGAAACAGTACCTAAGTTCTCTTTATACCCACTACATGTACATGCTAAAAAAGTACTTACTTGTCAGCAGCTACAGATGCCCAATAGTAGGTAGAATGACACAGCAGCCTCTAAAAGGGGGCAGTTTACTTGTATTAATAGTTGGATTTTAGTTTAGGCAGTAGGTTAATCCTGTGGTTAAAGCAAAGTTAAACCACAGCTGTTAAAAATGACTGATCACCTCTTGCTTTAGGTGTGAAGTTTTTCTCCTTAATGAGACTGCTGAGAAGAGTATTACTGGCAATACAGTTATATTCTCTGAAGACAGCAGAAAGAATAGAGTCATGGGTGCTACTGTTTTGAATACTGAAATTGGTATCCTGGCTCTCCTGTTTGGTTGCTGGTATATAGCTAAAGCCATGGTTGTACATCTAGAACTGCAATCCTGTTACTAAACAGATATACTTTATGAAAGTTGATCCTCTGCATCCAACTTTGACTCTGCAGCTAAAGTAGGAATATGGTCACATAGTTTCATAGTTACACATGGCTCAAACCTTAAGACAAAGGATGCTTTCAAAATATTTCTCTACCTGCTAACTCTAAGAAGTATTGTCAGTTTGTCAGCTCCCTCCATCTGGGACAGATTTAGCAAAAAACACTAGCAATCAACTGATTTGGCATGCCTCTATAACAACACGATAACTTACAATTTGTAGCTGTAGCAGAGGGCCAGGTCACAAAAGGATGGCAAAAGTTTGCCAATCGCAGGCCTAGATGTTTATTTGTGCACCCATGTATATCTAAATCAGAGAAGGTATCTTGCATTAAGGCAAGAGACTCTTCTCCTTCCTTGTTCATAATCAGGCCAAAGGTAAAGTTCCTGAGCCTCTTGGAGTTACAGAAATTATCCAGTGTTGGGGATGTGCTGTAGAACCAGTAAACAAGTTAATGAGAATGGCACAATGACACACGGCAAATTCCGAGGCTGAAAGTCACTCATTGACTCACGTGCACTTTCTTTTAAGGATACAGACTTCACACAGAAGGAACAGATGATCCCGTTCTGCTTTAGACTATGGATCCAAACACTTGGAATTAACAATGGATCAAGAAGAATGAAGTTTAGGAGGTGAAGCAGAGGTTAATCATTTCCTTTTATCCACCCATCTGGCAGAAGTTCTAGAATAAGAGCTAAGAGGCTACCTCCTTCTGTGTCTAGGGGCTCCTGAATCTTTCCAGATCCAAGACAATTTTGCAATTGGAGTTAGAGAGATAAGTTTGGAAACACCATGCAGATCCAGGATAGTCTGTCACCTCCATTCTTCCCAACTGCAGAGGTGGATCCTTTAGTCTTTAATTGCAACCTGGCACCTTGGTAGTCAGCGCTGCCCACCATTACTTGAGTTCGTTTTCACTGAACAGCTGCCTCTGTACACCACATACTGTATTTCCTTGGAAAAAAAGTTCCTGAGTCTAAAGTTCTCATTCACAAGTTGGTTGAGAGGCCATGTTCCCACAACCCTGAAGCCTGTTCTATATTTCCCTGCCCTGGAAATGGATATGCTACAAACTGGGCATTATGAAAGCGAACACCCTGTTCTATGGTTGAGGAGGTACCAAGTGCACAGGTCTAATGCCAGAAGAGCTAGTCAGGAGAAACAGCATTTGAGATCCTAGTTCTTCCTTTTGTGGCCATGAAAGTCTTGCAGAATAAAAGTAATGTGCAAAGATTTAACACTAAAAATTCATAACATTAAATAAGCATATATCTAAGGAACTGGACCAGCTGCTACAGGCAGTTGGAAGACACTAAAGGCATTTTTTACTGGTCATTTACCATGCCAGGCAGCTCTATACTAAACACTATAGTGCTCCAAACCAGTAGCAGTGTAGGTTCATTAGAATCATAGAAAATTAGGACTGGAAGGGACCTCAGAAGGTCCAACCCCCTGATAAAACTGGGACCATCCCCAACTAGATTATCCCAGCCAAGGCTTTATTTAGACGGGTCTTAAAAACCTCCAAGGATGGAAATTCCACAACCTTTCTGGGTAACCTGTTCCAGTGTTTTATGACCCTAACATTTTTCCTAATATCTAACCTAAACTTCCCTTGCTGCAATTTGAGACCACAGCTCCTTCTTCTGTCATCTACCACCACTGAGAACAGTCTAGCTCCATCCTCTTTCAAACCCCCTTCGGGTAGTTGACAGCTGCTATTAAATACCCCTCAGTCTTCTCTTCTCCAGACTAAATAAACCCAGTTCCCTCAGCTTCTCCTCAAAAGTCACATGCCTCAGCCCCCTCACCATTTTATTTCCCTCTGCTCGACTCTTTCCAATTTGTCCACATCCTTTCTGTAGTGGGGAGCCCAAGACTGAACACAGTACTCCAGATGTGACCTCACCAGTGCTGAATAGAGGGGAATAATAACTTCCTGTGCCCTGCTGGCCACACACCCACCAATGCAACTCAGTATGCCATTAGCCTTCTTGACAACAAGGGCACACTGCTGACTCTCATCCAGCTTACTGTCCACTATAACCCCCAGGTCCTTTTCTGCAGAGCTGCTGCCCAGCCAGTCAGCCCCCAGCCTGTACCGGTGCATGGGATTGTTCTGTCCTAAGTCTGGACTTTGCACTTGTCCTTGTTGAACCTCTTGAGATTCCTCTTAGCCCAGTCCTCCCATTTGTCTAGGTCACTCTGAATCCTAGCCCTACCCTCCAGCATATCTATTACACCTCCCAGCTTGGTGTCAACTGCAGACTTGCTGTAGGTGCACTCTATGTTAGGGGTTCCCAACCCCCCAGGCCACAGCTGCTGGACACAGAGTATAAAAAAGGGTTGGCTGCTGCTCCACAGTATGCTGGTCACTTCTGGTCTGCTATTTGCCAGTCCGTGATCACTTCTGGTCCGTGGTCTAAAAAGGTTGGGAACCAATGCTCTATGCCACTGTCCAGATTGCTGAAGAAGATATTAACAAAACTGGCCCCAGGACTGACCCCTTGGGGACTCCACCATATACCGGCTGCCAACTAGACATTGAGCCATTGATTACTATTCTCTGAGCCCTATGCTCCAGCCAATTTTCTATCCACCTTATAGTCCATTCATCCAGTCCATACAACTACTCCTCACTTAACATCGTAGTTACGTTCTTGAAAAATGCAACTTTAAGCTAAACGATATTAAGGGAATCCAATTGCATCACAGTAGTTACCTACTAGTAGGTGGTGGCCAAACATTGTGCAACTTTAAATGAGTATGTCCTGTACTTCCTTAGCTCACCTGCAACAATGTTGTGAGAGACCATATCAAAAGCCTTGTTAAAATCAAGGTACACCACACCACATCCACCAGTCTCCCTGCATTCACAGAGCCAGTCACCTCGTGAAGGCAATCCAGTTGTTCAGGCATGACTTGCCCCTGGTGAATCCATGCTGCCTGTCACCACCTTTTCCTCCAAGTGCTTACAAATGGATTCCTTGAGGATCTGCTCCATGATTTTTCCAGGGACTGAGGTGAGGCTGACTGGTCTGTAGTTCCCTGAATCCTCCTTCTTCCCTTCCTTAAATATGGGCCCTATGTTTGCTCTTTTCCATTCATCCAGGACTTCTTCTGCTCATGAGTTTTCTAAGATAATGGTCAATGACTCTGCAATCACATCATTCAACACCCTCAGCACCCTCCCTTGGGTGCATCCCACCCAGCCCCATAGACTTATATATGTCCAGTTATTTCTAAATAGTCCCTAACCTGTTCTTTTACCACGTTTGCCTACTCACCTCCTCCCCAAACTGTGCTGCCAGGTGCAGTAGTCTAGCAGCTGACCTTGGATGTGAAGACTGAGGTGAAAAAGGCACTGAACACTTCAGCCTTTTCTGCATCCTCTGTCACCAGATTGTTTCCCCCATTCAGTAACGGACCCATACTTTCCCTGATCTTTCTCTTGTTACTCACATGAACAACTGGTGCCTCCTGACACTGGGGGGGGCACCATTTGTAGTTGGCAGGGAGCGGCATGTGGGGACCACCCACAGACGCTGGCAGCGGCCAATCTCGGGGGGGGGAGAAAGAGGAGGAGAAAGACGACACACGGGCGTGTCCCCATGTCTCCCCTACATGTCACTTATGGTTACTGACATACTTGTAGAAACCCTTCTTGTTTCCTTTCACGTTCCTTGCTAGCTGCAACTCCAGTTGTTCTTTGGCCTTCCTGACTTCATCCCTGCTTGTTCAAGCAATACTTTTATACTCCTTCCTAATAGTTTGTCCAAGTTTCCGCTTATAAGCTTCTTTTTTGTGATTTAGTTTACTTAAGAGTTCCCTGCTAAGCCAAGCTTGTGTTCTGCCATACTTGCTAGTCTTCCTGCACATCAGGATGGTTTGTTCCTGCACTCTCAGTAAGGCTTCTAAAAAGTACAGCCAGCTCTCCTAGACTCCTCTCCCCTTCAGTCTGGCTTCCCAGGGGATCCTGCCTATGAGTTCCCTGAGTGAGTCAAAGTCTGTTTTTCTGAAGTCCAGGGTCCTTACTCTGCTGCTCTCCATCCTTCCCTACCTCAGAATCCTGAACTCAATCAGCTTGTGGTTGCTGCTGCCCAAGTTGCCATCCACTAGTACGTTCCCCACCAATTCTTCCTTGTTTATCAGCATCAGGTCAAGAACAGCATGGCCCCTAGTTGGCTGCTCCAACACTTGCACCAGGAAGTTGTCCCCAGTACTCTCCAAAAACTTCCTGGATTGCCTGTGCACTGCTGTATTGCCCTCCCAGAAGATGTCAGAGTTACTGAAGTCTCCCATGAGAACCAAGGCCTATAATTGAGAAACTTTGACTAGCTGTTTAAAGCAAGCCTCATCTACCACTTTCTCCTGGTCTGGAAGTCTGTAGCAGGGGTTGTCAACTGTGGGTACACAGCGGCAGCACAGAGAAGTGGGGGTACTTGGGAAGTAGCGGCGCGGGGGCAGGACCACCACCCATCACTCTGCATTGCCGCTGCATGACGTTTCCCTGGGCCCAAGTATCCCTGCTTCTCTACGCTGCCGGCTTTGCATCTGGCTGGCCGGGTGGGGGGGGAAGGGGTGTTGCTGACAGCTGGCTGGACGTGAAGCTGGCAGTGCGGAGAAGCGGGGGTACCTGAGAAGCAGAGGCACGAGGGGTGAGGTCACCACCGCCATCCATCACTCCATGCCACTGCTGCTGGGCACTATATGCTGTTTTCCCACGCCCAAGTATCCACCTTCTCCATGCCACCGGCTTTGTGTCTGGCCGGCTGACAGCACCCCGTGGCATGTGGCAGAGGTACAGGGAGCTCGCATGCAGTGGCCACCCCTGCTGCCATCTATACACTCAGCACCATGGCCATGCACCGCAGGGGGAGGAGGTGCTGACGGCCAGCTGCATGTGAAGCCAGCAGCATGGAGAAGCGGGGATACTTGGGCACAGGAAAGTGGCGTGGGGCGGGGGGGTATAGGAGGGCTATTAGGAAGGCCAAGGCAGAGATGGAACTCAGGCTAGCGTCCAAGATTAAGGACAACAAAAAGTTCTTTTTCAAGTACACTGGGAGCAAGAAGACGGCACCAGGCAATGTAGGGCTCCTGCAAGATGCAAATGGTAATCTTGTGGCTATGCCAGAAAAGAAAGCTGATATTTTTAAGTTTCTTTGCCTTGCCTCTGTTTTCTTGAACAGGGACCAGGGATATCCCACCTACCAGAGTTAGGGACAATCTTGGAGATAGCTCTGTCAGGCCTTCAGTCAGTGCAGATGGAGTTAGGGATCTTCTGGAAGGGTTAGACATTTTTAAATCTGCAGGTCCAGATGCCCTCCACCCAAGGGTGTTGAGGGAGCTGGCAGGGGTAATCCCAGAGCCCTGGGCCTGGCTGTATGAGCATTCGTGGTCATCTGGCCAGGTGCCGGGAGATTGGAAACTGGCTAATGTGGTCCCTATTTTTAAGAAAGGGAGGAAGGAGGACCCAAGTAACTATAGGCCTGTAAGCCTCACCTTGGTGCTCGGGAAGATCTTGGAGAAAATCATCAAGGAACACATCTGTGTGGGGCCTGAAGGGGAGATCATGCTCAGGGGCAATCAGCATGGG
>NW_005842436.1:387815-393482 GCF_000455745.1 Alligator sinensis
ACCTGGTAGCTGCCTACAAACTCATCAGGGGAGATCAACAGCAAATAGGCAGAGCCCTTTTCTCCCCAGCACCACCTGGGGTGATGAGGAACAATGGGAATAAGCTGATGGAGAATAGGTTTAGGCTGGAGATCAGAAGGCAATATTTTACAGTTAGGGTGGCCAAAATCTGGAACCAACTTCCCAGGGAAGTGGTCTTCACCCCTACCTTGGGCAAATTCAAGAGGAGGTTGGATGATCACCTGTCTGGGGTCTTGTGAACCCAGCATTCGTTCTTGCCTGTGGCTGGGTGTCAGGCTAGATGATTTGTTCAGGTCCCTCCTGACTACTACAATGAAACTATGAAACTCTCCCAGACTGTTTCTCTATTAGAAGAGGACTGGTAACATGCTGCTAGTTCACTCTCCATTGACAAATCAAGTGCTCTACAGAGTGATGAAGGAACCTCTTAAGGCAATGACTTCTCAACCTTTTTAGACTCAAGGCACTCCTCTAAAATGTTGCTAAATTTGGCAGCATCCCATTAAAATACTAACATAAATATATTATGAATATTATAATATAAATAGTATACATGTTATTATTAATGAATGTGTTATTAATTGATTGGATCATTATATTATATTCATCCCACTGCTACCACCGCTAAAGCCACAGCTCCTTTAGAGCCAGACTGGGAAGTGGCTGTGGCCAGAGCACATGCTCTTGTCACAAGCCCTTTCCAGTCTGAAACTGCATGGTGTCTCCCAGAAACAGAGGCACATGTGGAAGGGGGAACTGTCCTGTGCACCTCTGTTTTCAAGAGGCAAGTCAGAACAGAACCAGGAAGAGTCTGTGTAATGCAGGCAGGCATGCCTTTATTATAGCTCCAATGTACTTCCTGAAAACAGGCACACAGGGCAATCTCACCGCACAGTGGCAGCACCAGTAATGGGATCACAGCACCCCTGGCGGGTTTTGCAGCACCCTGGTTAAGAACCACCACAAAGGCTTTTGAGATCTATGGGTATCAAGCTACAGCTTTCTCTCAGTGCCCACCTGTTATTCCATCTTGGATTCCGGGTACATCCAACCACCTCCACCCTTCAGAGAAGGGTCACTTTGTGCTCACAATAGCACCCCCCTCCATTATGCATAACCCTTAAGCTGGAGATAAAGCTTTGTACCTACAGGTGCATCATATAACAGAAGAGATTCCATCCCCAAGGATCAGTGCTTTCACAGCTCCATGAGAGCTAGAAGGCTGCTTTGGTTTGGTGCCTTCTTAAGCAGCAGCAGGCACTGTACGCAGACCAGCCAGAAAGCTTGTTTTAAGAGAAATGGCAGTTTGACAGAATGACCAGACAGTTATGACTTGCAAATCCCAATCTGTGCTTAGTGCTCTTACCTGCATTAAACACATGGACATCAATCTGCCGCAGAGTCTCATAGTCTTCACCAGAGCAGTACCCACCAAAGGAATACACTTTGTGTCCAACAGCCACAGCAGCATGGTTCACTCTTCGGGGCCCACCTTCCAAGTGCACTGTCCACCGTAACATTCCTTTCTATGAATGATCCGTCCTTCAAAGCTGGGGACACTCCAGCTTCATATCCAAAAGGCTGCCTCCATGCTGTCCAAGAGCCACCTTGTTCTGTGACAGACAGAATGTAATGCTCAGTAGAAGCATCCCCAAACCTCACAGTCTCCCGATGATCCCCATGTGCTACATTAGCGGCACTCAACCTCTGGGCTGGAGGCCAGATCTAGCCTGGGAAGCCATGTCATCCAGCCTGTGAGGTTCACCATGGGTCTGGAAATTTGGTGGCAGGGGAGTTGTGGCAGCATTAATTGCTGTGGGGAGCCCCACAGGCTGGATGATGTAGTCCTGCATGCTAGATCACCGGTCTGTCGTAGGGTTGGCTCCAGCATGCAGGGCCAGCTCCAGCGCACAGGGCCAGGCCTGCAAACCAGTCCATGCCACTCATCAGGCGCACAAGGCCAAAAGGCTGAGCACCACTGTGCTAGATGCAAAGGAAGCCTTCCTTTCCCCTGGACCAACAACTTTCTCTGCAGATCTTATTTCCCATCTGGATAGAGGTGCCTATAAAAACTTCACAACCTTGTTTGGAAGCAAGGCCAGCATAGAATAGGAGGAAGCTTCTTTAAGCACTATAAAATGGAGTAAAGATACAGTTCAACCCACATCAGTCTCAGTGAAGAAGGGGATCTGAACTGCTCAGGAAACAGTAGCGTGAGTTACTGTGCAGTGATTAACTTAATGTGCAGTAACTATAGCACATTAATGAACGTGTAGATGCACCCAGTACGTACTTATTTGAAGTTTAACATGGCTAACTATGTGAATTTTGTCTGAAGTCAGGTATATGGCAGAGCAGGGTAGCACCCTACAGACTAAGTTGTTCAGAGAGGCATGAGCTTTTCTAGGCTACAACCTATTTTGTCAGATGCTGTGAATGGTCCATATCAAAGACTTAAATATACCCTCTCCCTCAAGAAAGGGACTTTAAGAGCCCTCATTCCATTCTGATTCCTTTAAGAACATAAAACATTTCTCCAAGTTTGGTCTCAACAGTATTTTCTAGCACTATCTATATCTGTTTCAATGTTGAGAGTCAGCTCAGTACAAAAACTCTAGATGAGCTCTAAAGGGCTGGAGTGAAAGCATAGCTTAAACTCAACAAGAACTCTCTCTCAAAGCTTTAATGTTTTTTGCTATTGAGATGTTTTAACACAAGCCAGGCTGGACCCTAGACATAGAACAATGGGGCAGAGAAACTTAACTTGCAAATGTGATTGGCACGTGTACATCTGCTAGGTCCAGCCCTGACAGTGGCAAATGCAGCAACTAAGGCAGAGGAGGGCACTAACTGAGGCAGGCAGCATTAGAAGAGATCTAGAAAGACATGGATTGCATCCTCTGCTATAAGTCTCATAATTTTCTGCCCTGCCCATTCTGTAGTGCTAACTCTAACAAGACTATCTGTCTTTCATTCTTGCACTCAGTCCATTAAAAGATATACCCGCCTCCCAAGCAGCAAGGGTCAACAGGGGCAGGGACTTTTCCTATGTAGCCTCCTACTCCTTGGATAGCACCTTTTGCTGATGCCCTGCCCCTGAGAGGGGGGGTAGGGATTGCCAAAGAGGATATCAGATGTTCCTAGGTTCTCCTGAATATTTAAATAGGTATTTAAGCTAAAAGGAGGAGTCAGTACTTCAAGTTTTAGCCATGCTAAATAAGAAAACCGTTCTACACTGCTCAGAAAGTAGCGTTGCTGGTTTTCCAGTTATTATGAGAGTCAGCAAATGGACTGGGATGTCAATACTTTTAAAGAAGACTTATTTCAGCGTCAGCCCTTCTTTATCAGCTACAATGCAGAGAACTGCACTTTGCAAGTCCACTTTAAATTTTAAAAAAGCAACTTTAAGACTGAACCACTCTCAGGATCCCCTCAGACATGGTTTCACTTAAGTAGCAAGTTCCTCTAAATAAGAACCTTGTCTTTTGCATCTTGTCCATGCCTGAAATGCTTTACCACTACCTGTGAGCCTCCAGTTCCATCCATTTCTCCTGAAAATGTTAGATTTATAACAGTGAGCTCTTAGAAAGATCCACAATCACGCAGATTCTACCTGCTGATTCACATCTCTTGATAACAGTGCCAGCCCCTACATTTTCTGGTCCTTTGAGTTCACAGGTGGATTTAGTCTAAGAGAAAGCTGATCTTTCCAAGTACCCTCAGAAGACAGGTCAGACTGAAGGCCTTAAAAATTCAACTGATCCAAGAGAGATTATGCCAGCACTTGACCTCAGAACAGACCTGAGGGATAAGGCCTGCATAGAGGTACCCAGCTGTCAGGTATCTGGCAAGAGTTTCACCTTGGATGTTATATTAACATTTTTTTAAATTCAAATAGCTGGATGACAAGACTGCAGTTGGAATGGCATGAACTAGGTCAAAGCTACTCTAATATATAGCTAATATGTAGGAACGTATATGTAAGGACCTACTGAATTCGAGGCAGCTGCCCCTTTGATTTCACAGACAGAACAAGGCCCCAGGCAGCCATTCTGCAGACAGAGATCAGTTTATGGCAGTTGCAATGAGATTCTGGGTCTTGGAGCCTTGCTCGGCCTCACACAAAATATTCAGAGCCACAAGGAAGATGGGGTTACACGTTTTGAAGATGGCTCCAGGAGTTCTGGAACTAAAGCATACTCCCCCATTTTATGGCAACCGTCAGTCCTACTTGGTCATGGCGTATGCAAGAGAGGTCACCCAGACCTTCAATACATATGCCTAGGCAGGAATATGGAGGAGTGGAGGCTGTCCAGACCTTCCATTTCCCCTTTAGGTCTTTGAGAACAGAATCCAAAGGTCCAACTGAGTCCAGATGTTAGGTGCCTCCATGGCTGTAGTTGCATAAGTGTTAGAGGTGCACCAATACATCGGTCCGATATAAAGAAAATTGATTGTAATCGGAAAAATTGGCCTAACATGGCCAATAATTTGGCCAATAAATGCCTGTGCATGCATACAGTCGCAGCACGGCATGCAGGCAGCAAGAAGCACAGCCCAGCAGCTTGGAGAGCGGCATGCAGCTGGTAAGTCTGTTGTGGTGAAAAGGGAGAGGGGATAGAAGTGGGGGGTAAATGAATGCCCCCCATGGTGAGGGGGAGAGAGTGGGGCAGGGGCTGGGGTAGGCACTGCCAAGCTGGGATGGGTCACAGGATGGAGCCACAACTCATCTGGGGGGTGCAGGGAGGTGGGAGTGACTCCTGCCTCCCCACTCCCTTTCCACCACAGCAGACTTACCAGCTGTATTGGAAATTGGATCAGTATCAGCCCCCAAAATCTCTACTGGTGCACCCTTAATAAGCGTCCAGGAATCAAGCCCAGATCTCCTGTGGGGCAGGCAAGAATTCTGCCGTTGAACCACAGGGGACTCCAAGGCACAGTCCCACAAAGAAGTAATTCTGCAATTTGGCAACTGTTAGTCCTTCCAGATAACAGTGTACACATGAGAAGTCACCCAGACCTTCGATGCATATGCCTAGGTAGGAGTTTTTAGAGGGAAGGATGCCTAGACCTTCCATCCTCCCTTTAGGTCACCGGAACCAAATCCAAAGGCTAGACTGGGTCCAAACATTTGGTGCCTCCATGACTGTATTTGTATAAGTATCTGGGAATTGAACCCAGGTCTCCTATGTAGCAAGCAAAGGTTCTACCACTGAATTACAGGGACTCCAAGCCACAATCCCGAAGCAATTCTCAATGAAGAACAACACTAATTATTTTTTAAAAATGTTTGCATTAAAAATGCACCAAAACTTTCAGATGCCCTAAAAATCATAGCTATGGGATGTTTGCCCACATACTTTTCTCATATCCTTTGATTATAAGATGCTGATAACATGGGATCCAGGTTTTCCATTCACCATGGAAAAATGCAATAAAACATAGATTTTCTCTTTTTAAGGAGAGAATCATGCATTTTCTCTTTTTAAGATAAGATTTTCTTTAAAGGAGAAAAACATGGGAAATGGTGGGTTTCCCCTTTGCAGGCTGGGGGGAGCAGGAGGGTGACCAGGCAGAGGGCACCACATGCATGTGTACGCAGGCAGCATAGAGCAATTCCTTGCAAGGTAAGTTGGCGGGGGGGGG
>NW_005842436.1:393540-401960 GCF_000455745.1 Alligator sinensis
GGGGGGGCGTGGCAGGGGGGCTGGCTTCCCACCACTGCGCATACTCCCAGGGGAGGGCATAGGGGGGCACATGCCCCCCAGATCTGTCATGTGCGGGGGACAGATGCAGGCTGGAGGTTGCGGGTTTAGGGCTCCCCGTCCTGCTGCCTTCCCCCCCAGAGGCCACCATGGCCCAGCAGGGGAAACCCAGTGTGGTAGGGTGGGTCAGGAAAGGGAGGCTTGGTGCCGCTATGCTGAGGTGCCTCCTGCCTGCCTGGCATCAGCGGGGACGACGGTGTGGAGTTGTGTCACCCACTGCTGCCAGGTGGGCAGGGAGCACCTCACCATAGTGGTGCAGGGCCCCCGGTGGCAGCTCCAAGCTTCCTCATCCTGCCCTGCCACACCGGGTCCTGCCCACTGTGCCGCAGAGGCCCCCAGGAGCAGGGTGGGGAGCCCCAAGCCCACAGCAACCCATCCACATCTGCCCCTACTCATGAGGTCCACTCCAGCCATGCCACCCATGGGGGGGAGGAGCCAGGCTCCATACTGTGCTCCAGGTGCGGCAGCTTCTGCTTTCCATGGGCGGCAGCCAGGGCTCAGGCACTGTGGACCTGGGCCCCTGGCCCCATAGCCCTAGCAACTGTGGGCCCCCTCCAGCAGGGTTTGGGGAGTGGGGGGCTCCAGGTGGGGATGTAGGGGCACCAGCAGGGTCAGGGGGACTGTGGGTTGGGAGTGAGGGGCAGCAGCAGGGCTGGGGGTTTGTGGGTCCTGAGTGAGGGGTGCTGGCAGGGCTAGGGGGCTGTGGATCAGGAGTGAGGGGCAATGCTATGGGCAGGGCACCAGCATATCAAGTCTGATCAGCACTACGGAGTGAGACGGGGAAGGGGGGACACCTGCAGCTGGACCCATGTCCCGGTACATGAAGGGGGCAGGTGGATTTTCTGATTTTTCATGATAAAAAACCCAAGATCAAACACCAAAATTTATAGGTATTTAGAATGTATTTTACTGTAGCGATTGAGCCACTGGTAGGCTTCCAAATTGCTTTATATTTTTAAATATATCAATAAAAAATTGTGTTCAACTGATACCTATAGAGGGAGAGGCATTTCATTTTAATTGCAGAAAAACGTGGATCTTGAGGTTTTAAAATCAGAGATTTTGCATTTTTTAATCAAAGAATTTGTGATTTTTTTTAAATAGAAAACCAGGATCCCTGGTGATAACCGTCCTCCTAGATGCTCTTCAGCTACTGCAGTTATTAGCAACCCATAACCTGTTCAAGGCAAGCAAGAGATGCATATCTAAATAACATATCAAGAAATAATTAGCAACTGTTCAAGAAGCATGTTTTCCCCCCTTCAATTCTGACCACCACACTTTACTAGCTTACCTCCGTAAGAATTACTAAACTCAGTTTAGAAAGGAAAAGCTTGCACAATGGTTCCACAGGCAATGATGAAAGCTACCAAGTTAAAAAAATTATTTATTTTCATATGGGTTGTCCTCCTAACTGGAGCACTTACAACACTACTCTTTTGAAGTCAGGTCCTTGCCTTCTTACCTGTATCCATTCTACATTTTCTGCCCAGTTTGTAACAACCCTTTTTACATCCTCCTTTGAATTACTGGTGCATTCAGACAGAAAGCCATGCTCAGTTGTGCAAAAAGACCACCACACAAATTACAACTATTTTCCCAGCTGGATATAGGGATAGTAAATCTATCTGGAGTTAAAACAGCAAGGGTAAAGTACGAAACCTTGGAGTATCGGGGTTTAAACTAAACTTCTTAAGTGCCAGGAGTTAACCAGCTTATTCTATAACTACCTTTGCAAAGTTCCTTGTCCCTTGCCCTGAAGTGCCTAGTACTAGCCAATCCTGGAGACTCAAGAAGTTTGGCCATTTAACCATTTCAGTGTAACTTAAGGTCTCCTTAGCCCTCTTTCCAGATCCTTGCAAGACACAAGGAGATTCATTCAGAAGCGTTAATAGGAAATTATGAAACTTTTAGCAGCAATGTACAAAATCCTTCTTAGTCCACAGAAGATGACAATCAGGAAACAGGGGTTTTACCTACCATATTTTCTCTCATATAACTCACACCTTTCTCCCCCAAACCAGCTGTAGAAAATTGGGGTGCATATTAACATACAAGGAAAACGGATCTCCACTGATCTAGGAATTTGGGGGGGAGGGGAGGTTGGGGAGGGGGAGCAGTAGCAGCATTAATTGCAGCAGCTCTGGGAGCCATGGCAATTAATGCCACCACCACTCCTGCTCCTTGCCACCCACTTTTCAGACCCATGGGTTGCTCCCCTTCCCAATCACGCACCAGACTGGGCTGGCATGCAACTGGACTCGGCGTGCCAGATCCAACCCAGCACATGGCTCTGGACCTGGCATGCCAGGTCTGACAGTTTACACTGGCTCCAGAGCCACATGCCAAGTCAGACCCAGTGCACTGAGTCTGGGACTGCATGTCAGGTCTGCAGCTGTATGCTGGCTCCAGGGCAGAGATGCCAACTGTAACTAAATTTACTGACTGTCAGTTTTAAAAAAAAAAAAATAAAAAAAAATCAGGCCAAAAATGGCTGTCTCTAAAAAAAGTCTCTAAAAAAAACTTTAACCACCAGTAAAAACACTAATCAACAGCAACGTGATTGAAGCTCGTGACAGACACAGCACAGCACAGCAGTACTACCTGGTATCTTAATGGCAGAAAAGCACCCTGCAGCGAGCATTCTTTCAGCCCTGTGCTGCTTCTGCATTTGAAGCTACTTGTAATATCTCTAGATCAGAGATAGGCTTCTTTGGGGGTCCATTCTGGGATAAGTGAAGTGCGGCTGGCACAAGTATGGCTGGGAGGTGGACTGGGGATGGGACAACATGGTGGAGGGTGCAGCCAGGGGCATCAGGATGTCAGGGTGAGTAAGGGGCTCCTGGTGGGAAGGGAAGGCAGAAGAACATAAAAAATCACTACTGCAGTCAAGCAGTTTCTTGCCAAACCAAGGCAAAAATTGTTCTACAAACTTTTTACTGACAACCAAACTATTTTACTATGGTTGGGGTTCAACACCTAAATTTGAATACAGCTCTTCTAACTGGGGTCTGGCAAGAGAGTTACATTTACATTACATAAAATATATATCTATATATCAGTAAAAACATATCAACAAAAAAGTCTTGTTGTCCATATAAAGCTTGCAGAATGTCAGTAAGAAAACATTTCTTGGATTGGCAACCCTGCTCTAGAGCCACATACTGGTTCCAAACCCATGAGCTGCCTCCAGGGCTGCATGCTGCGCCTAGGATCGTACGGTGAGTCTGGGATTGTGAGGTGAGCCTGGGACTGTGGCACTGGCTCTGGAGCCACATATTGGATCCACCCTGGACTTGGTGCATAATCTTGGACTTGGTGTGCAGCTCCTGAGGCAGCGCATAAGGTTGCACCCAGCATGTGGCTCTAGAGCTAGTGTGCAGTGTCAAGTCTGGCACACAGCCACAAAAGCAGCACATGGGTTCAGACCCAGCACATGGCTCTCGAGCCAGGACAGAGCTCCAGATTTGGCATGTGGTCCCAGTCTTGATGTGTTGGGTCCAATCCAGCACATGGCTTTAGAGCCAGAGTGTGGGGTTGGATTCACTGTACAGCCTTAGATCCAGCACATCCAGTCAAACTATGGGCCCAACTGATACACAGGCCTGGCAGCAATGTAGGGAGCAGGCTCAGCTCCCTAGCTACTGCCATTCACTTACCTCAATTGAAGATCTATTTTTTCTTAGAGTCAGAGGAATAGGGCTAGAAGGGACCTTCAGGGGTCATCTAGCCCAAACCTCTGCCTGAAGCAGGATCATCCCTACTCAAACCATCCCTTGCAACCATAACCTAACTCTACATAAGACTACCCTCACCCCTGATACAACATAGACCCAACACCCTCACCTGCCACATGTCAAGCAGGGGAACCATGGCAGCTAATGTCCTGCTTCTATAAAATGTTGTCAATATACACTCAAGAGGTCCCAGGGAAGAGGGCCATGCCCCCACTACAGAGGAAGGCAAAAACTCCCACAGCCCATACCAATCTGACCACAGGGAAAGATTCCTTCCTGACCCCAAATATGGTGATTGGACTGACCTTTAAAAGCCTCTTTTCTTCAAAATCAAGGTGAATAATACATATGGGTGCATGCTATATGCAAAAAACATGGTACTGTAATTGCTGAAGAGATGCCAGTCATGGGATGCAAGAGCAGCAAACAGCATACGCACAACATGCCTAAAGAGCCTCTCTTTCCTCACCTTCAGTGTCACAGGCAGGCATTGTATCCAATCATAATTGAAATTTTTACTATGACAGTTACCAAAAAACAAAACAAAACAAAAGAAAAAAACCCAGGAGACTGCTGGGTTTTAAGGTCTTCATTGCTCTCTTTCAGCATTAGCACCCTGGTGAGATTAATGGGATAGCTCAATTTTGAGAGCCAGTCACATTTACAGGTTAGCTTCCAATCAGGACAGCAAACCTGATTTCAGGATACAAAAACTGAGAGCTGCAAAAGACAGGTTCTTAGCTTAAGAATGCAGCATTTTTGTGAAGAATTCCTGAACCCTTCCTGACCATAAAGTTATTTACAGCATGAGAATAGCTCTGGGAAACCACCCTTATTCCCTTCAAGAAAGTCAGCATGCAACCAGGTGGCTTTCCATCCTTGCCATAAAGAAACAGACCCAGAACCCTTCTTAACAGGTGTTTTGGTCTGTCCAACTGCGCATCTTCAATTCTCTCCTTTAATTTTCAGGCTAAATGGGAAAACCCAGGAGAAACCACTCCATTCCCCACAAGCCAGGCTTCTATTATACCCTGGCAATACAGAAAGTAGATTCCTCAAACAGCAGAGCAAGTCTGCACCCATGGTTTCTGTGAAAGTGCATGAAGAGCAAAAGTCCCTACCATGCTGCTGTCTCAGTCCTCAGGGATCTGTATCCTGAGAGGGGACAGCCACGAGGTTTACTTGCATTAAAAATAGCTCCAGCCAGCTTGAAGCAGTCCATTTAGACTGTTCTATTTTGAGCATGCCCAACTTAATGTTAGACCCAAGAACAGAACAACCCAGGTTTTTCACTCATGCCTGAGATGAGTCACTACTCTGGCTATTTTTTCCAAGACAGTAGGATAGTACTGTCACCTCAAGCCTATATAATAGCTTTTTCCAGCCAAATACTCTAATACTACCATCTCCTCAATTCCAGCACAGAGCAGATGAAAGCCATTGTACCTCCTCATAGAGATACAACCCTTGAGGCTTGTTCAGAACACCAGGTACTATCTACAACTCACAGCCCAAGGAGGAAGAAGCTACATGTTCCTCTATGCAGTTATCAAAACTGCCCCCATTTACCAGATTTTTCCAGGGTATAAGGCTGGATATTTCCCTGAAAAAGGAAGTCCTTAACTTAAAGATGTGTTTTACATACTGAAGGCATGCTATATATAAATAAATTAAAGTTACTGTACTAAAGTATTGATCAAAATTCAAGTGAAATTTATGTTAACAAGCCCTCCCTGATCTCAATTTTATCCCTTTCTTGGGGGGTGATGCATTTTACACACTGGAAAATATGGCTTATCAATTCTTACTTCCTGCTGCTACGCTGTTAGATTCCATGTCTACTAAATTCACTTTCCATCCTGCTTCTTTCTTAACCATTTCTTGTGAATTTCTTTGAACATTCTTCTGGGATACCCAACTGAAGGAAACACTTGTGTGCCCGCCCAAGACGCGGGTCAGCAAGCCTCAAAAAGGGAATGCAAAGGGTACCTAAAGTGCCCAAATTCATACTGCAGTTCTGACAACTGTGTCTCTGGGCCAAAACTTTCACCAACTCCATTTTGCCTTCTGCAAAGTGGCATAGCCCAGACCTCTCATGGAATGGTGCCTGAAAGTCAACTGGCTAGAAGGCACTTCATAAATACCAAGTTGCTGCTACTAGAATTGCCTGCGGGAAGGCTAATGATAAAATACTCTTATTCTCCTAAATAGTTACTAATATCTGCTGTACAAATAAAGCTACATCTCAATTCCAGTATATCCCACACTTTCCCATTACAAATAGCCATACAGTGCCCCTTCTTCTGCCAGACTCTACAGCATGCAGATCACTATGCAAAGCTCAGGAGTCCCCTCCTCCAGATTCTCAGGACAACCCATGGAGCAACGTTTATCTATCCATAAATTTACAGACAGCCAGTAAAAAA
Organism: Alligator sinensis; assembly: GCF_000455745.1. Classification (NCBI taxonomy): domain Eukaryota; kingdom Metazoa; phylum Chordata; order Crocodylia; family Alligatoridae; genus Alligator; species Alligator sinensis. Next base: position 399,782 of record NW_005842436.1, read on the forward strand.
AGTCAGGATAAAAACACCTGTTTTTAAGATCTGTAAACAACTGAGCTGTCCATAAAAAACACTAAGCAACCAAGCTTGACTGAAGCTCACTGGTTGGAAAGGAGCTGGAGAGAAACTGGTGAATAAACAAAACACAGCAGCACCACCTGGTGTCTGAACAGGAGCACTTCATCCTGCAGGGAGCCTTCTCTCAGGACTTTGTAGATTCTTCCCCTCCAGCCATGTGCAGCTGCTGCTGCCATAGCTGCCTGTAATACCACTGGGTCACAAGTAGGCTTCTTGAGGGTCTGTGCTGGGATGGGAGAAGCAGGGTTGGCAGGGGTAAGGCTGGGGGTTGGAGCACCAGGGTACTTGGGGTGACTAGAGGACTCTTGTGGTATGTAGCACAGTGTAAAACCCTTGCTGCAGTCAAACAGGGTTGCCAACCCAATATGTTTTTTACTGTAAACTTTTTACTGATAACCAAACTTTTTTTTTTTTTTTTTTTTTTTTTTTTTTTACTATGGTTGGTGCTAAACCCTCAAATTTGGATCCAACCCTTCAAACTGGGGCCTGGCAACAGAAGAGTTACATTTACATTACATAAAACATATCAGTGTCAGTAAAAAGTTTTCAGACTACCAGTAAAAAACAAAAAACAAAAATTCTTGATACCCTTCCCTGAAGCATGTCATTTGCTATGTAAGAAGAGATCCCAGGGAGTCTGAGGTCATCTATGACAGGCATGAGATGCTCATGGCAACAACAGAAACCTTCTATAAACAGAAGTCATGAAGGCAGCCAGGAATTTCCTGAGCACTACTAGGCCTATGAACCACTCAGAAGGGGAAAACTGCCTCTCACAGACCAAGCATATGTCTTTCCAGGGTGACTGGCAAGCTCTCACTTGCAAACACCTGTTCAACCTCACTGTATCCCATTCACCTCCAAGGACCTCACTAAATCCTTAATTAGAACTCATCCCCCAACCTGGTTTCCATACATAATAGCAAGCAAGAGAGGATCAGCAGAATGCCAAGCTAGGTCTACTTGGTGGAAGTACTTCTTTCCCAATTTAGCCCAGAAGACAGTATACATCTAACAGAAAGGTCAATCTCAGAACCCCACCAAAAACTTCTGGGTAAATGCAAGGGGAAAGAACTTCACATTTCAATCTTCATCAGAACGTAATGCCCCCCCCCCATCAAAACACCCAACAACCTAGAACTTGATGTAGTATCCCTTTTAAAACTTTATTAGAAAGGTGCCTGTTTGGAGTGGGGAGGGGCACATCAGGATAAGAAAGACATAGGAAGTTAATCAGAAAGGGCAGTTTTCCTTTATTGTTCCTATAAGGAGTATCAGTTTTGCTAGAATCTCAGAAGCACAAAGTACTGGCCTGTCACCTAAAAAGCAACTAGAAATGGTCAAGCAGAATAGAACTTTGGCAGAGGTCTGGTCATCAAAAACCTGGCACAGGTCAAAAGTTGGGGGGGGAGGGAGGCGGGAGATGTCATCCTGCAAGATGGGTGCAAACACAGAAATTCACAGAGCATAAAGTAAACCAGCCAGCAGTGCCCAATCCCTGTATGCTTCAGAACTCCATGCCAAACAGCAGGGAAACCTGGGTATTCTCATAATGTGCCTTCTGCACAGGTACAGGACACTGTTCTGGAGAAGGCTGGAACTAGATGCCAGTGGAGTTTCTCCCATCTAAACTGGGAACCAGGGTGGGGCTATTCCCAACAGGGCACATCTAAGCACTTAGTCCAGTCTAGTTTTAAACCCCAGGGCTTCCACCTCTTCCTTTGGACACTGCACAGCAGCCAGACACATCTCACACTCCAGAATACTTTTCTGAGGCTCAGCTCCTGCCCTGCTTCTTGAGTGACAAGAGGGAACGGCGGGGGCTCGGCAAGGCTACAGCCAGGCCAGACCGAAAGCTCCAGACGCTAAAGGCCCGGGTCAGTCCCTGACTTCTGGGCAGCTCACCGACAGCTGCAGCAAAAGCCACCTGTCCTCCAGCCTGCGACCAGGCCTCCGCACGTGCTCGCCCCCTGCTCCAGCTGCCTCAGGCCTCTGGGGACGGAGGGAGGGAGCGGCGGCCCCTGGCCGAGCGCGTCAGGGGGCGGCAGCGCAGCGCCCGGCCCCGGCTCACGAGCACACCGCGGCACCTACCGACCCGGCGCGGGCACAGGGC
>NW_005842436.1:402016-418694 GCF_000455745.1 Alligator sinensis
CGCACCGCCGGACTCAGACGCCCGCTCCGGGGCGTGCCTGGCCCTGGCAGCTCCCTCCAGAGCGAGAGAGTAGAAAACTCACCCGGCCCCGGGAGGCCGCGAAAGAGCTCCTCCCCAAGCGGGCGGGAAATCTCTCGGCTGGGGACGGTTAAAGGCGAGGAGGAGGGGAAATTCAGGAGGGAGTCAACAAAGCAGTGCGGCAGCAGGCAGAGGGAGGACTCCTGGCCATTAGCACCTACGCACAATATCGTGGGGTTTATCCCAGCCAGGGACAATTGCCGTGTGGCACTCGGGGCCCCAAGATTGAAGGCCCAAGCAAGGCTGCATTGTTGCCAGCAAAGCGGGGCTACTCGGGAACTCAGACTTCTCCCTCTGGCTTTGTTCTGGGAAAGGGGGGAGGAGAGACAGAAACCAAAGGGCAAGAAAGGCCCAGACCGACTGAGAAGCATCAAAGGACCCCTTCAAAAAGACCAAGAGAAGCCCTTGGAAGAAGGGGGACCAACTAAAGGAACTCTGGTTGAGGGTAGTCTCTGGATGTTGGAAGCAGCACTTCCTATATAGTCTTGTAATCAGTTAGGATTACTGTGCAAGTAACTGCATGCGGGTAAAGCGAGCAAGGCAAGGTTGAACGAATACGTGCATCCATACACGTGGACAAGCAAGCCATACAGGCTTAAGGCAAGGGGCTTTTTGTGTTATCTTGTATTGGACCAACTGTACACTGAGACACCGTAAAAGTTTTGGCCATGAAAAGCCCTTCTTCCTTTGAAGCCAAAAAGGTTGTCTGGTTATAAAGCTGGTTCCATAAACCATACCACCAAAACCCTTGCCTCATATGTTTCCTGGACCAGCACAACTACACCAGCGCTCCAAGCCTACTGCCTCATGGGCTTAACCTAGTCACTGGCTTCTGAGGGCCATTCGTGGCACAAGCAGTGCCGTAGGGACGCAGACCGCAACAGGGTCGTGAACAGGGCACCTGGAGCAGCAAGGATGCATGGGAGCAGCAGTGACTTCCAGCTGCCTATGGTGCAACTGTGTGGCTGCAGCACCAGCTGCTATTTTCCCAATCCCCTCCCCCTCCCAAACTGGGGCCAGGGGTTGCTGCCCTGGTCACCCTGCACCTTGGAAGTGCCCTCACCGAAGTTTAATTGTGACTTCTAATCCCAGCCTCAGTTACACCCCTGGACCACAGGTCGGCCTAGCCCAGCATCCACTCTCTCACAGCCAAGAGATCTGCTTTGTGCCCTCTCGTGACACCCTGGTTATGAATCTGCACCCTGCACTCCTATTCCTTTGGTCACCTCCTGTTTTCCCAAGAAATCCGCTACCACGCATTTAGTGGCCTCCTCCTGGCCACTGAAGGCAGCTACTAGCTCCGATGGGCCTCGCCCCGGTGTTATGATGACAAAAATACACCTGTTTTTCGCACCATAAGGAAGAGCGCGCGCTGCCTCCGCAGACGGCCCCTCACCCCTGCAGGCAGCCGCCGCTCGGGGCACGGATGCGAGCCCTGGCAGCGGGCCCGCTAGTCGTGCAACTACAAGACCCAGAGCCCTCCTCTATGACGCCACCCGCATGGGCTGATAGCGTACTTCCGCTTCCGGCGCGGAAGAGGAAGTCTTGTCCAGGTCCGGGAAGGACCCGCGACAAGTGGGCGTTCCCTTCGCCTTCTCGCGGGTGGGGGCTGCGGGCTGTAACGCGGTGCCCGCCCCCAGCTCGGGCGCTGGCGCATGGACGTGGCGCTGGGGCTTGCCCAGGGAATGGGGCCGGAGCGCGTCTGCCCGAACCAGCACGAGGACGCGGGGCCGCAGGAGGCCCCTGAGGGCGTCCCGGACCCCGTCGGGGACTGGAGTGGTGAGGAGCCGGAGGAGGAGGAGGAGGAGGACAGCGGCGGCTACTTGTACCAGCCTCTGAACCAGGATCCGGAGCAGGGGCCCTGGGAGCAGAGCCTGCCTGCGGCCGAGGAGGCGACGGGCAGCACGGAGCCAGCCCCCGGCATCCAGGAGCGGCTGCAGGGAGCGCGGGGGCCCCCGGGGCGGGGGGGCAGGTGCATCCAAGGGAGGGGCACTTATCTGGTGGGATGGGACTTCAGCTGCCACAGACGACAGCAATGACGATGCGAAGGCGTTGGGAAGAAGCAAAAATCGGAGAAACCAGCGCCTCCACGTGAGGCTTGCACGCCTCGGAAAGGTGTCCCCGACTGCTGTAGCAGGGCCTGAGCCCTCCCACTGCCCCTTGGGAACACTTCCTGTTTCACATAACCTGACTCGTGTAGCCCAGGCCTCAGCACGTTGTGTTTGAGGACTTGTGTCATTCTTTTCACAGATAACACGAGCGTTTCTGCAGCACTTGTTTCTGGTGCAGCCAGGAGCAAATTCAGTGTCTTCACAACTTAGCTCTGTTGCTTGCTTTGCCCCCTGCAGCTGTTAAGAGAGAGTGATGGAAACCAGACTGTTCTGTAGCCCATGCTAAGAAAACATGTGTTCTGTTGCTTTTTAGCAGCCAAACACCATCTAAACCATAGGGCTGTGCTAGCAATTCTGTGCTGAGAGCCTCTTCCTCCTCTCAAGAGGTAGAGGCTCCTGCTTTGGAATATATGTAGCCAGGCACCAGCTCCTGGAGATGATCCAAAGGGGAGAAGGGGCCCAGAGGCAGTGTTACAGAAAGTGTAGCCAAGTGTAATAGACTGCAGACAGTTCCTGGATTGGTTCCTCTGGAAAGACTGCTCTGTAAACAGTAAGTGAGCATGCATTGCTGGTTGGACTGGACTAGGAAGACTCTGGGTTCAAGCCCTACTAATGTCTTGTGATGAAGAGGGGAGGGGGCAAAGGGGAATAGCATTAGGACCCTGGATTGACTGTTGGAATGACTCCATGATGCAAATAACTTGAATCTTGCGTTAGCCAAAAATGTAACAGTGCAGTATTAACTGTAGCTTTCTTTACAAAAGCAAGATTAGACTTGAGGTGCAGGTGATTGACGTGATGAGCAGAGTGGGCAGATCCATGTCAACTTCCTTTTGAAACTTGCTAAGCCAGGGGTGACCAGGCTCTGGCCTACGGAGCTGTGTCATCCAGCCTGCAGGGCTCCCCATGGGTCTAGACCCTTGGTGGTAGGGTAGTGGTGGAAGCATCGATGCACTACTGCCATTGCCTGTCCTGCTGCCAAACTTCTAGACCCATAGGGAGCTCTTCAGGTCAGATGATGATGTGGCTCTGACGGCCAAATTGGGCCAGTGTACCAGAGTAGGGAGTCAGAGGAGTTGGGGCACCATTGGACTAAACCAGTACTCCTAGGAGAGAATTCTCATCCGTAAAGGTGTAACGCTTGCAGGGGTTGAATGCTTTAGGATGCAGCTAATGACTTTTAGGCCCTTTGGGTGGGACAGATGCTACACTTTAAAATATTAAAGGCTTGAAAATGTTTCAGAAACTTAGCATTTCAGCTGCTGAACAGGCATCTCATCCCTGCTGGGGTGCTTCAAAATAGCTCCTTGGCTGCATGCAAGCAACACCTTCTCCAGCAAGGGGGCTGTGGTGATTTGCAGTATGGGGAGTGGAGCACTGTGGTTCCCCCAGTCCCCTGCTACATCAGCATAAAGATGACAAAGTATGCAGTATACAAGAAGTAATGCTCTCCTAAGTAGTTCCTCATGCCAAAAGAGATTCTGGGAGTGCTTGAAAGGCACTTGAAATTATTCAAATGTGATGTCTGTCTACACCTTTTCACCAGTTTTAACCCCTGCTGAGCTGGGGAAGCTTTAACATTTTCCTATGTCATGAATATTTAGATTTGGCCTCTAAATAAGATGACATAGTTCTGGCTTCCATGTCACAAATGCGATGTGATGCTGTCCATTAGACTATATGCTCTTTAGAGCAGGGCCAGTCTCTTGTCTGTTTGTACCACATCTGGCACAAACAGACATGCTTGCGTTGGGCTGTCTAGTGGCAGGTGCTGCAACAGTAGTTAATTGCACTATCATTCTGACAGCAACATGCAAGGGGAGGTGGAGAGAGAACCAAGCTGAAAGAGCTGCAAATCATGACTTGTCTTTAAGAAAAGAAAAACCTACATTCTGTGAGTTTTGAGCCATGAGGTGGTGGTTTTCTGTTTAACGCTGGGATTGGAAGTATTGGGAAGTGTACTGAGGCAGGGAGATGTTTCAGGAGAGTGTGCACTGAGGAGCTTGGTGCCTGAGATGTGCTATAGTGAGAATGCCAAAGGGGTGAGGGCAGGAGGAGATGCTAGGGAAGAATGCAGAAGGGAATCTTTGTTTCTATCCTTGTCTTTGAAATTTGCAAAGATTTTGTGTGCTGCAGATGATGAGGCTGCACCTGCCAGATCCTCCAGTGGATAGCGAGGATGAGGAGGCGGCAGCGGCAGGAGCTGGAGCTCAGGGCAATCAGGGCTCCATACCTATGGATCCAGGTAATAGAACCTAATTTTTCCCCTTCATTCCACACTGGAACCAAGCTTTTGAGGGGGCTGGAGAAAAGCAGCTCCCTCCTCATGGGCAGTATATCAAAATAGAGCTGAGCTCCCAGCATCTTCTGTAAGAAGGCTTTGAGGTTGCATGCTACTCACTAGTGGGATGGCTAGTTTCATGCTGTGACTCTGTTTGGTTTTAGAACATGTGGAATTGGTGAAAAGAACAATGGCCAGTGTGAAACTTCCTAGCTTGGGAATCCCAGCGTGGGCCAGTGAAATCTCGGATGAGCAGTGGAAGGACATGGTACAGCGCACACTGCAAGCCAGACAGAATCGTAGCATCTCTGTGCCTGAATGGAAGTGAAGTGCAGAGCCAGTGCCAGGAGCCTAGCTGGAAAGCCCACAGTGCGGAGTAAATAGTGTTACCTATCCCCCCACTTCCACATCCAGTTAAGTGTGGAAGACAGATGACAGCCTCCTCTTATTCTCTAAACTGGTCAACAATATAGGTTAGTTGCCCACCAGCACAAAAGTGCTAATCTCTCTCTGGACTGTTTGACACTAAACCCATTGCTTTCCTTCTTCCCCTCTTCAGTTTCTGGGTGACTTTGATGTTGGGTCTTGTGGTGTCCTTGCACTGGCTCTGTAGTAGTGTTCTGCCTCTAAGGAACTCAGCTGCTTTCCTCAGTCCACAGGCTCTAGCCAGGTCAGCCAGTGAGGAATGCTGGACTTATACTAAATCCTCTATGATCCTTCTTTGTGGAGGGGGGAAAAGTAGTTGTTTTTGTTTTTCTCAGCCATGTATGTGCTGACCCCATCCCCATAGAGGACAGACATCTGTACAGTGCCATGTCACATGCCCTGGAGTCTAATGTGTTGTCTTTTCAAGAGATCCATTTTTATTTAGTTCTGTACATACAGGGACATCTGTACAAAATTCAACACTTTCATACTATGTAATGCTCTACTGAAAATAAAGTACACCATATGTACATATGAACTGTAAGCAGCTTAATACTTGTGTCCAGGGGGTAAATGCATTGTTTAGTTTTACTTTGCCCTCCTGAGGAGAGAGCTATGTGATAAGTGGAAGAGGCAGCTCCAACTCTGTCCATGTGGCTGAGAGGTGGGTAGGGCACAGGGAGAAGTCAGTGCTAATGGTAGGGAACAAATGTACAAAAACAAGCTATGATGTGGTTGACGATGCCCAAGAGCTGCATGTGTCACTACAGTTTTATAGAGGTGTCAAGTGCATTTAAACTTTTCTCACACCACCCCCACCACTTAGCTTTCCTGGACAGTGAAATGAATAGGCAAACTAAATGTTATGTGATTGTGCTAAGCATAAAAGACTCCCTGACCCAAAACAAGATTTTGAGTAAGTGGGGATAAGCCAGACAGCTGCAGTACAAAACTCAAATGGAAAAAGTAGTGGTACAAATAGGGTGGTGTAACTTATTTTTCCTTCTCTTTCCCCCACCAAATCTAGCAGGAACTAGAGCCCAGCCAGAGGCAAAATCTAGCCTGGAATGCAGCAACTGCCAATTCCATCTCTTCCATAGTCAAAGTGCTTCCCTGCTGTAGGCCTAGGCCTCCAACTAGCACTGCCTGCTCCTCAGTCAGGGCAGCTAGTGGGACCTTCCATAGTATAGCAGAGATGAGTTGACAGATAGCTTGCGCAAGTGCTCTTGTCAATATAGTGATACCACACCAAGGCCCATCAGACATGTTAGTTCCTCCCTGGCTGCTGTAGGTTCCTTTTGTAAGTTGCAAGGGGGGAGGGTGAGGAGAGGGCTGTTGGGATTTAGCAACTCCTCTGCACCCCTTCCCCATCACTTTCTTTGTAGCAAAGTGAAAGCCACATCGTTATGAGCAGCCATATGCCAAACACCATGCCAGGCACAGGGCACATATTTTACAACTGGTTGTGAACTCTGATTCATGCTGAAGGTAGAAACTTCTCCAGCATGTAATTCATGGATCACTAGATGATTTAGCCCACAGGACAAAGCAGATGGGAGGTGCTGTTCTATTTGTATTGAGAATCTTTAGAAAATTAGAGAACTCCCTTAATTAGGGTGTCACCTTCCATCCTCTGGCCAACAAAGGCAAGTCTGGCAAGGACAAAGGGACTTCAAAGGAAAAGAATGAGCTGTAGTGGAAGGAATGACTGACTTGGGAGGAAAGAGCTGACTATAGTCGGAGGGTTAATAATGTATGTGTGAAGGGTTTAAACAAGGAGGAGGAAGAAGAACTTTAACATGAGTTGGGCAGGATATGAGTAAGAGCCCTGGCAAGGGATTAATGAATGGAAAAGATGGGTTGAATGCGAGTAGCAAAAGGTATGCGGCTAGGGAGAAAGCTCTCATGGGAGCACCTGTCACTAAGGAAGTAAAGCTGGAGAGTGGAATATGCCAGCAGAGGACATGATCCACAAGGATTTTTCCTTCTGTGATTTGTTTTTTTTCCCCCATGATTCTGGAAGGCAACTCTTAAACCAGTAGCAACAGTGCTGCTGCTTACCCACTCAGGAGCTATGTCATAAGAAAGAAGCAAGGCCAGCATTTTATTTAAAAATAAGTAATGGAGAACAGTGAATTTACCCTGCCCATAAAAAACAGCTTTTCCAGGCAAGGGGGACATCTGGAGCACAACGCTCAAGAGAACTGCCCAAACACTATAACGTACTAACCACTAGCCAGGAGGAAGGCCCTGGGCTACTGGCAGATACAGTCCTACTTATAAAAGCTGGTCCCTGATGTGCTACATAAGAACTAGCAAGGGTCCCAGACCCCCAAGGATGCCACAATAGAGTTCAGCTCAGATAGCTAACTAAGCTTGTACAGATAGGGCAAGGTGAACTCTCCTTATAGCACCTGCAGAAGCAATTGTTTCCTAATAATTAGGTCTATGACCCCAAAGCACAGATGCAACTGAATACTCACAAGCTTAACCTGGGCCCATAACACATGCCTGTCGCTTGGCTTGCAGTGAATTACAGCAATCGGCACAAGCTTCCTGGGCACCTTGGCCTGCATACAGGTAGGGTGCAGATGCGATATGGCAACAAAAGGAGAGCCGTTCCGCTTCTGAGTCGATAAAGCAGAGAGGTGTAATATTCACCCTTTGGTGACTGCCTGGGAATAGCACATTAAGTTTGGGGCCCCTCACTTCCTCAGTGGTATTGACAAGCTTTCAGAAACTCAGGAGAAAAACAAAAAGGCTGAAGGAATGGACGGAATTGTTCCTTAGAATAGCATGGATGACACATGTCTTATAGGGAACTTTCTAAAGGAAGAAGGGCGAGACTGATTGCTTTAGGGATAGGAGGAACCTATCCCTAAATTTAGTAACATTTGTGCCCACACAATGCTTTCATCTAGAGATTACAAAGTACTTCATCCAGGAAAGAATTAGCCTCACATCACAGAAAGGAGAACAGAATGGAGGGACTCCATTAAGTAAGGACCAAGCAAGGCTTCTGCTACATGAGACAATTGAACTTGATGAATCATTGCCCAAGGGCAGAGGTGAAAATCCACTTCTAAAATGGGACATCTAGAATGTGACTGGAGGCAGCCTTTGAGAACCCACTTGAATTATCCTGTCCAGATGAAGGACAAGATCCAAACCACTTGAGCATCTGCTATCTTTCAGTTCTGGGGCTCTTTGCTGTATATGTGGTACAGGGCTGTGCATGGAGGGTAATACATGGACAGGGAAGAACCACATTGCATTTTATGGCTGGAAAATTCAGCCCAGACATAGAATTCAAGAGGCTTTGGTCCCAGGCTGTGGTTTGGTTCAGTAAGCAGCAGGAAATTATATTATTCCTGCCTGGAATGATACAGACATGGACCGGGTGAACTCCCTTTGCACGTGCACACAAAAAACAGCCTTAGAGGAAAAAGCAGGAGGACATGACAAAGTGATGAGATACAAGGTACAACGTAAAACCAAATCTACCCTGAAAGGATGGGAATGGAGTGGAGGACAGGCACAGCTCACCATGTTCATTCCCTAGTTATACATTAGAACCAAGTGCATTTTTGTGTAACCCCTGGGGGGAGTGAAGGGGGCCAGGCCTCCCAGGGCAGTTCCCTAGCCCGTCAGAGCGCCTCCTGGCTTGAGGTGAGGAATTCTTCTGCTCTCTTGTGGGCCTCCAGGGCTTTTATAGTATAGACATCCTGAGGAAGCTCAGATTTCCGATGCAGCAAAACTTTCTCCTTCTTTATGTCTTTCAGCATCTACAGACAAACCAAAAAGGGTCAGTGACCACTTTGGGGTGGGGGGGAGGGAAATGAAAGGGGGTTGGCTGGCCCCTTCATCCTGCAGGAACATGGGTGAAGAGGGAAAGGGGTCACATGACCCAAGGTCCTCTCCTTTTCCCAGCCCTGAAAAGCGGCTCCAACCCAGGTGCCCCAAGCCTTACCTGGTCAGTCCCCTTCCAAGGGGAGAGAAACATGATCAGTAACACTAATCCTACTCAGAGCTGCCTATGCTCATGGAGACCCTGCTTGCCAGAGTGAGATTCTGCCCTTGTTTCCCCCGCCCCATGTCTAGCTGTAGACATGGTATGCTCTCCCTAGTCTCACACATGGTCTTAGTAAAAAGCCTTGGAAAGTCTTGCCAAGACTCCTGTCTTGGGTAGCAAAGCTATCCAGAACTCTTAACAGCTAACATTAATTTCTGGAAGGGAGATAAACCCTTCTGTTCCAGCGTTTAGGCCAGTCTCTAAGACTTGGGATTAGGATGGGTGGTGGGGGTCTCACAGATTCATGTGAAGTAGCCGTGCTGGATACTGGATTAGACAGACCTATGTCTGACCCAGTTTGGCAGTTTCTATCTTCTAAACACACCCATCTACTGTGAAGAGACCTTTTTTGAGAAAACATGCCAAGAAATTGAACTCAGTCACCTGCACAGCTTCTGTCTCCATTGTTTTCTTCAGTAGCTGTATATCCTCTGCAGTTGGGGTCTCTGTCTCCATGCAGTAAACAGGAGGCAAAGGTGGAGGTGCATAATACATGGGATACTGCAGGAACACAAGCAGTCAGGGTCAGTATGCAGTGCTGGTTCCTTACTGTGCCCAGGAACCAGAACCCATTTTCTACCCCTAAATCTGAATGGGGCCCCACTGAATTTCATGTACCACCACTAGAACTGCGCAGCCTCCCTCTATACAAGCCATGCCTAGGAAATGCACCAGTAGGTCATGGTACATAGCCCACACAGGCAAGCCAGCAGGGCTGTATGTATTCCTCAGTCTGGAAGATGCCTGCCCTCTGCTCCCAGGATGCTGGCAGAGCAGTGGGGTAAGTGCTGTTTTCTGTCTAAGCAGGGGCAGATCACTATACTGACCACAAAGACACCTGGCTTTCCAGATGACTACTCCTATATCAGAGGGTGGATACAACATCTTGGAATCTGCCAAGTAGTGGGGATAACTTCAGCATCCTCAGGAAATTGGGGTCCATGACAAGAGAAGGGAACAGGAATGCAGGTGACCATGTACTGCTCTGTGCCTGGCCAGCATTTCCTCCAGAAAGAATCCAAGGAAGCAGGTATTGAGCTGCAACATACTTGCTGTTGTCCATCTCATATGATTTTTCACCATTACCTGGGGATTCAGCCTGGCCAGCTCCTCAATCTTCTGCCACATCTCTACTCGCTCTTTCATCCTGAACCTCCCTCTACAAAGGAAGTGAAGAAGTTAAACTGGGAGGAGTGACAAACAGATGTCAGCCAGTCCTTAACTGTATGGGTTGGCTAGACCACTACCCAGCAGGCAGCAAGTCTACAGTAGGCAGCAAGTAGACTGAACGGTGGTTGAGTTTAAATCAGAGCAGAAAAGCCTGCCAACCCTGTGCTAATGCCAGTTTGGACTTATTTGTCCTGATTCCCTATGGTCCCAACACTGGTCCCTCCTGCTGTACCAAACAAGCACAAGAGCCCCTTTGGCCCAAGCCTGCTCTTTCATGCTGCCCACAACCAGCTGCTACACCAGAGCAAGGTCTGAGAAGTGCAAGGGGTGGGGGGAATATAAAAAACATTTGTAAAGTTTAAGGCTCAACAGGACCATCAGGTCATCTAGTCTGAATGCTACACAATCCAGGACATTCTGCTTCACCTGGTTACCTCCGTATTGTGATCACTGATTTCTGTTGGACTACAACCATATCTTCAAGTCATGAAGTTTTGGAAAACTCAACAGATGGAGGAACTGATATGACCCTCAGTAGTTTGTGCCTTTGCTGCTAAAATTCTGGACTATATTTCTCATTTGAAAAGATCTGACTCTAGGTTCCAGCCACTGGCTCCTGTTATGCCTTCCTCTGATAACCTGAGAACCTTTTTATTACCTGGTAATATTTTATTTTATTATCCTATGAAAGTTGTTACATACTGCAATCAAATCACCTCTCCATCATCATTGTGTGTGTAAATAGTCTATGAATAAATTTAGGCTGAGAATTAGGTACCTTTTTCTAAATACAAGAGCGGTGAGGTTCTAAATTAGCTTCCCAATAAGAGTACAAGGGAGAGGAAAGGGGGAAGGGGCAAAAAACCTAACTAGTTGCATGAAGGAACTCAATGAGTCTATGCAAGGAATTACACCATGCAGTGCCTGTGACAGCAGGGACTGAACTCGAAGATCTGGGAGCTCCCTTCCGGTCCTACATTCCTAAATTCTTCTTGATCAGTCAAAACAGATTGAGCTCTCTCCATTCCCCACTGGAAGGCATTTTCTTCAGCCCCAGAATAATTTTGAGGGCTCCTTTCCACACTTGCTATTTTGCAATTTTTTAAAAATGGGAGCATCAGACCTGTGTGCATGGACTTTGATGTTGATTTCACCAGATGCATCTACACAAGACACTTACTGTGGAGCTGCCTAATTAGCTCCACAGTAAATATTTCAGTGTCTACACATGCAGCCCTATTAGGTTGCAGGAAACTAATAAAACTCCACAGCAGGGTAGTACTTGTAAATACAAGTACTATCCCACTGCAGGTTTTTTTTTGTGTGCATCAACGCATATATAGAGACTGATCCGGCTGGCAGAGGCATAAGGGTGCTTCAGCATGGGGAAAGCTTGCTGGTTAGCCCTGCTACAGAGCACCCTCATCCCCCAGCCAGCCCCCTGCAGCATTTTAAGCCAGGTCAGAGCAATCCCAGGCTAGCAGGTTGACCCCTGGGACCCCTGCCATCTGGGGCTGCTCCAACCTGGCTCAACATGCTGCGGTTCCAAGCACACATGTAAAGGCAGCACCCAGGAGCAATAAACTCTGGTGCGGTAAGCACCAGAGTTTGTGTCACATTAACACAGGGGTGGGCAAAATGTGGCCCGGGGGCCGGATCTGGCCCGCCAGGCCATTTTATTCAGCCCACGGGCCCCCTAAAAAATTTAGAAAATTAATATTTATCTGCCCCTGGCTGCCTATCACGTGGCCCTCGATGGCTTGCCAAAACTCAGTAAGCAGCCCTCCACCCAAAATAATTGCCCGCCCCTGTATTAATATGCACGTGTAGATGTGTAATGCTGCATACAGAAGTAATGTTACTTCCATGCTCCAACCTGCTACTTCCCTGTCTATACTGCCAGAGTATACTGGCCTGTTTTGCCACAGCCTTACATTGAGATCTCGAGTTCAGTTGTTAATGCACAAGACCCTTGCCCTTTTTTTAAGTGCCCCTGCTTTCCGCAACACATTCTCTAGCTATGACTTCACATTTGGCTACACTACAGCACATGATGTTTGAATGGGCCAGGTTACTAAGTAATCCTGATCAGTCCATATGACTGCTTTGTCCTCCTCATTTATCACTCTGCCACTCTGTTCGTGTGCAGTTTTTCAGCAATGGTTTTATATCTATTGCCAAGAAATGTTGATAGCACCCATGGGCAGCAGAAGGCCGGGGCTAAGGGGACTCAGCCCCACCAAACACAGGGCAGCGGGTAGAGCTGCAAGGCAGCCCAGCCACAGGCTGTGGGCAGCTGCAGCAGGGGTGAGGTGGGGTGCACACACAGCCAGGATTGCAGCCTGTGTGTGGATCACTGGCTGCCCAGCACAGCAGGCAAGTACCAGCTTATTCTGTGAAGGGGGAGGGGCTGCGAAGGCAGATTTAGGCCCCCACAGTGAGGGAGGGAGCAGGGCACAGACAGGGACAGAGGCAGGGGCGAGTGGGGCCCCAGCCGACCTGGGTGGTGGAACAATCAAAGCCCGGGCAGATTATTCAGGGGTGTGGGGGTGCTCCTGCCACTGCACATGCACCAGCAGAGGCCTGGGGGGCACGTGCCCTTGGATTTGTGTGCAGGGTGGAGGCGGGTGCCACTGAACGCTGGGCTTTGCATCCAGCTGCAGCTGCCCTGGGAGCAGTGTGACACCACATGCCTACCGCCTCTGGGCTGTGCCACACCCCCTGCCCGCCCGGTAGTGGGACGCACATGGCATCGTGCCGCTCTCAAGGCAGCAGGGTGCAAAGTGCAGCACCATCCACCTCTGCCCCACACACAAAGCAGGGGGAACGTGCCCCCCGGGCCTCTGCCAGGGTGTCCACAGTGGCGGGAGCCCTCCCCCCAGATGAGCTGCCTGGGCTCCAATTGTCCCACCACCTGCCTCGGCCAGGGCCCCATTCACCCCAGTCCCTGCCTGTGCCCCACTCTCTCCCTCACTGCAGGGGCCTCAATCTGCCCCCCTTCCCCTTCTCCCACAAACTTACCTGCTTGGGGGGGTGGGGGGGAGAGACTCAGCCCCCCAAATAATTTTTTCTTCCTCTATGATAGCACTAGTTCTAGTACTGATGGCTGCAAAGCCCCTCCCTTCACCATCACTTCTGTCTGATGAGCGTTGCCCACTAACGATTACATTGAACTATCAGCTCACCAGTTCTTCACCAGTGCAAGGTGTGTTCTATTTAAAAAAACACTTGTTTTTTAACCAGCATGCTGTGCGTGCCTGTCAAACATATTACACAAGTCTGATAATATTGTATCTTAGTGGTGACCCTTAACACCCAAACCTGTAGTCTCAATGCACAAATTCAGCTTTGCTTGCCCACACTGGTTTTCCATAAGGCTATGCTGAGTGGCATACATGTTATTTCTACAAACATGCAACACTGTGCCATAGGGGAAGTTTCTTCCTAACCTCAGTCAGACTGACTTTATGCCCTGAGGTAGGGTATTTTTTATCATTTTGGATGTAACAAGGTGTTGCTGATGTGTTCTCATCTTCTTTCAACAACTGCCACTCCAGAGACATTGTGGGAATGTGCTGGGCAGCCAAGGAGCACAGAACTTTGACAGGGCAGTACCCATAAAAGCCACAACCTCCCCTCTCCCTTTAGACTGGAGAGAGATGCCCACCCTTCCAGTTTCCTCAACTCCAATGTTCAGCTACAAACAGGGATTGTGGAGGGAGGGAGAAGGGTAGGGGGACTGCATGGAGGTAATGCATCTGGAGAACAAGAGCTTTCTTAGGAGTTAACTCTTCCCTTTCCCTGCTGGCAGTACCTCTGCCGTAGATCATAGAAAAGTAGAGCTTGAAGGGACCTCAAAAGGCCACAGATAATCCAACTGCTCAAGGCAGAATCAGCCCCAACTAAACCATGCATTTGTGAATAATTCATTTGCACATCAAAAACACTGTAACTTTCCAGTTAAAGCAAAGGGACAAGGGCACTGTCAATATCCTGCCACTGCAGGGGCAGGAAGCAGATATTAGATATGCTCAAGAGATCCAAGAGAACTACACCCTATTCACTGCAAAAAAAACCCCAAACTCCCATAGTCTGCACCAATCTGACTGTTGGTTAAAATTCCTTTTTGATCCTAAATGTGGTGATCAGTCTGACAAGGAGCAAGACCTTTTATCCAGGAACCTCTGGGTTTTTTTCGGCCTAGCAGGAGCATTGACACACCCCAACAGCAACCTCTTGGGGCTTCAATTGAGGCAGATAACCTGAACTTGGCAAGGCAAGTTTAGGTTAGATATCAGGAAAAAACTCTCACTAGGAGGGTAATAAAGCCTGCAACAGGCTATCCAGAGAGGTTGTGGAATCTCCATCCTTAGTGGTTTTTAAGACCTGGGCAGACAAAGCCTTGGCTAGGATGATATAGTTGGGGGTGGCCCGGTTTTGAGCAGGGGGACCTTTCCAACCCTCATTTTCTATGATCTATTTCAGTGCTATACAGAAGGAAGTAACAGGCTCAGCATCTTGTAGCAGCCCTTAGGCTTTCACATTAAGGTAGAGAGTGACCACATGCATTTGAGCTTGTTATCACCATTACTAAACAGAGCTTAAGATGCTGAGGCACAGACAGTCCAGAGCATGGTTGTACACACACCTTCAGACTACATGGCTTGACCTTTCAACTTTTCTCTTGGGGCCTCAAAGAGTGTGATTTGCTGAACAGCTTAATCCCATCTAAGAAATAACTAACTGCTCTTTAGCCACCAAGAATGTGTAGCTTCACTGCCACAGGTGGATCATCAGGCACTAGAAAACAGTTCAGGCAATACTGGTACCCCTGATGCATAGGCTCAAGTAACAGGGCATGCCTTTTACTGCTAAGCACTAGCCAAAAAAATTCTCTGGGTGCACGTTTACATGTTCATTTATGCACCGTAGTTACTCTGCATTTAGTTTAGTAGTTCGTTAAAGAAGTACTAACTGAACGTGCAGTCGCACCAGCACATGGTTTTCTGTGATGTTTACTGTGCAATAGCTTAATAAAAACTGTGCAGTAGCGTGTTAGCACTATTTTTGACCAGCACACTATTGCGCAGTGTATTAGGCACAGTAAACATCTCATGCAGATGCACCCTGGCTGTGTGGCTAGCGGGAGAGAGAGGGATTAATTTTGAGAGGTGATGTCATAAAGGGATACCAGACAATGTCATCAACTGTGGAAGGACCTGATCTTCTTCTGAATCTGAGCCCTTTGCCTCAATAATGTCTTGTGGTTGTGAGCCTCACAGCTTAAGGAAAACTTGTGCAAAACACATTTCCTTTTAGCAGTTTGACAGCTGCTGGCTTTCATTCATTGCAAGTCCTTTCATTTTTGTGGGGAGACAAGGATGAACAGGAGCACCCAGATGTACCTTCCCCCTCTACATGCACACAGTCTGCATACCTCCTACATTTCTTCTTCTTTCTAAACTAAACAATCCTCAGCTCTTCCTTCCCTGTTCTCTTCTCCTCAACCCCACACTGAACAAGACTGGGGTCCTGTGGCAAAAACAATCCACAATCATGCAGCTAAATACTATCACAGTGCATGTGCACATGGGTACAGGCAACCTTCACACTAGCATTTCCTGAATGCTAGTGTGAAGGTTGACTTGGTAAACTTAATAATTTTCAGGTGTCATTTTTGTAATTTCCTAAGTTTTATTCCCCTTCCTCCTCCTCCAAAATAGATAAAAAGATATGCTATTATGTAATCTGTTATTGATCTCTATAGGGGTCCCCAGCAGGGTTGGAACACTGAAATCTACAGAGACCAGAGCACTTGAACTAATGGAGAAACTAGCAGCAGAAGTTGTCCTCATCCTCTGAGCTCGTCACCTCAGCTCCTACCCTTAGAGAAGGTGTGACAATTTTGCCTCAAGGATTTCACAGATATTGTCCAGCAATAAAGGAATACAGGCTTGGGAATCTTGGGAGTCCATCCCAGACTCTGATGGCAAGTGTTCCTAGTAGGCACAGACCTTTAGCATCCCCCACTCTGAAGCATGGCCCCCTCTCACAGAATCATAGAAAGTTAGGGTTGGAAGGGACCTCAGGAGGTCATCTAGTCCAACCTACAGATGTGAAGGCCCGGAAAATAAAACCAACAGAAAAATTTGGAAAGGAGATGATCTAGTGTGTGGCTTGAACACTGAGGGTAGCCTGGGCTCATCAGGTTCACTGTCCACTGCAAGGTTGACGAATCAACTGGCAGGATTGAAGTCCTGGACTTCAAAAATGCTGACTTCAACAAGCTCAGGACATTAGTAGGGGAGATGATGTGGAACCAGGGACAGAAGGCAAATGGGGTGCACAAAAAGTGGTCATTCCTCAAGGACACAATCCTCAAAGCACAAAAGAAAATCGTTCCCATGAAGAGGAAAGGTAGCAGAAGGACTGGAAAGCCCTCTTGGCTCAATAGGGACATCACAGTCCTCTTGAAAAAAAGAGGTGTACACACAGTGGAATCTAGGGACAGTCCTCAAGGACTGTGGTCCACACTTGTAG
>NW_005842436.1:418704-433328 GCF_000455745.1 Alligator sinensis
GGGAAATGATTAGGAAAGCTAAGGCAGCAACTGAGTTTAAGTTAGCCAAGGGAGTCAAGGACAACAAGAAGTTCTCCTTTAAATATGTAGGGAGCAGAAGGAAAACAAATGGAAGTGTGGGGCCCCTGCTTAACACCTTGGGACAGCTGGTAGTGGACACTTAGGAAAAAAATGAACTCCTGAATGACGACTTTGCTTTGGTATTTCACTGGACCAAGGGGAAAAACAAGCAAGATAAGGATTGCAGGGGGCATGGTGGCAATGATAGCCTTCCCACTGTGGTTGCTGAGATGGTGCAAAACCAACTAGAAAAGCTAGACATTTATAAGTCAGCAGGATCAGGGGGACTTCACCCGAGAGTGCTGAAGGAGCTGGCTGAGGTCATCACCAGATGAAGTTCAACACTCAGAAGTGTAAGGTGCTCCATCTGGGGGCAAACAATCACCAACATACCTATGGGCTCCATGGCGACTATTTGACTTGCATCACAGCTGAAAGGGACCTAGGGGTAGCAATTGACCATTGCATGAACATAAGCCAGCAGTGTGATGCTGTGGCCAGCAGGGCAAACAACACTGACATGCATTAACCGTTGCATCTCATGCAAAACTACAGAAGTGATACTCCCACTGTACTCCGCACAGTTCTGGGCACCACACTTCAAGAAGGACGTGGAAAAACTTGAGAGGGCCCAGAGAAGAGCCACCCATATGATCAGGGACTTGCAAGACAAACCATACGAGGAAAGGCTGAGGTACTTGGGCCTCTTCAGCCTACAGAAGAGGCTGAGAGGAGATGTGGTAGTGGCTTACCACTACATCAAGGGAGTACATCAAGAACTTGGTGAACAGCTGTTCACCAGGGAACCCCTGGAAAAGACCAGGAGCAATGGATACGAACTCCTGGAAGGCCACTTCAGGCTCAATTCAAGGAAAAACTACTTCACAGTCAGGGTGTCCAGACTGCAAAATAAACTCCCTCCAGTGGTGGGTGGTCACCTACCCTGGAAATCTTCAAAAGGAGACTGGACAGTCACCTTGCTGGAGTCACTTGACCCCAGTTGTCTTTTCCTGCTTAGTGCAGGGGGACTGGATCCGATGATCTACAAGGTCCCTTCCAGCCCCTAACAATCTATGAATCTATGAAAAAAATGTTTTTTTCAGGTTTTTTTCCAAGAATATTTTTGAAAAATTGAAATTGTGGAAAAATTAAAAAAAAAACCTCATATGAAATATTTTCTTTTAGAATGATGAATAAAATATTTAAGACAAGGTGATCATACATTGCTACCCTTTACTCCCCCAAAATGTTTTCTAATAACTATGTAATAGGAAGACTATCTACAGTATCAGATCATTATAATTCCTGTTCACCGAGGACAAGCAGCACAGTACAACTCTCAGAAGACTTTTATGTAAGACTATCTACAGTATCAGATCATTACAATTCCTGTACACCGAGGACAAGCAGTGTAGTACAACTCTCAAATGCAAAAGCAAGATGCATTTCTGCCCCCAGGGGGCACTGCCATTTTTACAAGAGAAGGAAGAAGGATTCAGTGCCTTCTTTGCTTGTGGACTTCCTCTATTGTTGACTTTTGATCTAGAGGTTGGTGGATCTGCTCCTGTTCTCCTGACTAGGCCTCAAAGGACTGGGAGTGGACACTGGCAGCAGCATCCATTCGTTCCTGTGGAGATTAGAAACAAGGAGTTTATTGTCCTGCTTGCTCAAAAAACTCAGGAGAGGAGACAGAGCAAGTCTAAAGGTTTTGGAGTTGGAAGGAACCTGCCTCCTCCTGGCCCTCTGACCTTGAGATCCACAGAAGTACAAAAGCAGCACAAAGGAGCTGAAAGAAAATATACTTCTTTATTGAAGGTAAGAGTTTAAATTTCTCTGAATTCAGTATATTAAACTATATTTTAGCTGCATTAGGATATTTTCATAACCTATGTAATTCATAATTGAATTCCTACTAGTCTGATGTTTTGTGACAAATGTGACCCAACCTCAGCAGTGAGGTGAGGCCTGCAGGGCAGGGAAGTTGTTCACAGTTAACTCTGAGAAGGTGTCTCCTCCATCCATTACTAAATCAGTACATGCTGTAGCTTAGTGTTTATATATGCAAGCTAGCCACTAAATTACATTTTTCTTTTTTCTCCTTCAGCAAAATGGTGCGACCAACTTCTAGCATATGGAAGCATTTCCACACTGCAAGTTATTCTGAGAAAAAAATGTGATTTGCAAATACTGTCAAATTAAATATGCATTTCCAAATGCTACCAGGATGACCAAACATATCCTTGTGCGTAAGAAGTATCCTGCAGACATTAACAAATCCTTCACAGGTGTAAGTGAGGAGGTAGATCATGATGATGAAAATGCAAGTAGCTCTTTCTAATGTTCTCGATCCAGAAGTCCTCCTACTGCTGCTGCTATAAACATCAGCATCACAAAGGTCTGGCCAATCAACATCAAGTAACCAAATATTGCAACCGACTGTATACAAAAGATTCTCAATAGCTTCATTTGTAAACAAGATGACACCTGAAGATCAGGAAAAAATTGACCAAGCTCTTGCAAGAGTAATATATTCTTCTGAGATGCCATTGTCAATAACTGAAAATGCATACTGGCACGAAGCTTTTAAATTACTAAAACCATCATACAGCTTGCTTAGCAGACATTCTTTGAGCAACCTTCTTTTAGTCAGAATATGAATGTGTAGTGCAATCTGCAGTCTTGCAGTACACAGAGATGGACAAATGTGTGGGGAGAAGAAATCATAAACTTTGTGATAACAACTCCTCAACCAGTTTTTTTACAAAAGCACTGAAACAGGAGAGAACAGGCATACTGCAGAGTATATCAGTAGTAAAATATGTGAAGTCCTACAGAAGATTAGGAGTGGTAAAGTATTTGCTTTGCTGACTGACAATGCAAGTAACATGAAAGCAGTATGGGAAATCATAATGGATAAATACCCACATATTACTGTAACAGGATGTGCATCCCATGGGCTAAACTTGCTTCTTAATGACATCATGAAGTTGGACACTCTGCAAAAGATCTATAGAAGAGCAAAAGTTATCAAACATGTAAAAGCTACTCATATTGTTGCTGCAGTCTTTAAGAAGAACCAGGAAGAAAAAGAAGGCAAAGAATAAAATAGTGACACTCAAACTCTGTAGTAAAACTAGACGGGGTGGAGTGGTGATCTCATTTGAAAGTTTTACTAAAAAACAAAGAAGCTCCTCAAGAAACAGTAATAACTGAGGATCTTAAAGCACCCAGAAGTGTAAGGAACACTGTACTTGATGAGGATGTCTTCTGGGTTCAGCTGCAGAACTCCCTGAAGACTCTAAAGCCAGTTTCTTCATCAAATCACTGCATCTGAATTAGACAGTGCACTTTTGTCAGACATTCCTTACCAAATGGCCCAGATAGATTCTCAAAAACAGTTGATTGTAAGTGCATCTCCACTTACAAGTACACAAGAAAGGTGAAAGCCTTTATTAACAGACGGGAAGAATTTTGTTGCCAATCAATTCATGCTGCTGCAAATCTCTTGGATTCAAGATTCAAAGGCAGAAATGTTAGTGATGAATGATAGCACTGCCACAGCATTTGACTGGATTACAAAACAAGCAACACGCTTAGGACTTGATATTGGAAAGGTGCTTTCAAATGTTGCAGAATACAGAACATCTTCAGGTATTTGGTCCAGGAATGCAGTCGGGGATTCTGCCAAGCATATCCCTCCCGCAACATGGTGGTAAGGTCTTTGCACAACACAATCTCCTCTTGCTTCTCACCTGCTTCAGATTCTTCCATCCTCTGCAGCATATGAAAGAAACTGTTGGGAAATACTCAGACCAAATCAAGAAATAAACTAACAAGTAAAAGAGTAGAGAAGCTTGTCTCAACCCAGGCAAACCTTCAGTTTTCAGAAGTCCATGAAGATGATAAAAATGAAGGATCAGAAGAAGCAGAAACTGCTGATAGTGATAGCTCAGAAAATTAGACTGATTAGATAAAGTTTCATGTAGCAAAATTTGCATTCAATGAGTCTTGGGGTTTTTTCCCCCTTTCTTCCTCAGCTCTTTTTCTAAAAATGAGTGCTTTCTGTATTTGCTTGACACTGTGGAGGAGACGAAGTCCAGAATACAAAAAAATAACTTTCTTTGTTTTACTATAATGTTGATGATTTCTTCTATTTTCAACTTTAATTTTTGCCTGCTTCTCAAACTGGCAAAAACTAAGAGATGCTAGGTTCCTTAGAGTTCAGCAGCTTGTAGCTCCATTTGTAACAAAAATTAAAAACATTTTAAAGTAAATTAAATTAGTACATTTGTACTTGTTGTCTGAGTAAACTATACTTTTACATTTAATAAATATACCAAATATGATAATTTTATGAGCAAAACCAATAATAACGTATTATACATAATAAATTTATGTTCTTAAAGTAGCAAAGTGAATTTAGATCTGTAAAGGGTGCTAGGAAAATAAGTACTGCATATATTTAAATTTTTCCCAAAATGTCAGTTTTTTTCACACAAAAAAATGTTTTTTTTCCCCATGGCTTCAAAATTTCCAGAAATTTTACATCCCTAGTCCAAAGCCCTGCTCAAAGCAAAACCATCCCCAACCAGGTCATCCAAGCCAAAGCCTTGTCTAGATGGGTTTTGAAAGCCTCCGAGGATGGATCTTCCACCACCTCTGGGTAACCTGCTCCAGTGTTTTACTACCCTCCTAGTAAGAAAATTCTTCCTAATGTCTAAACTAAACTTCCCATGCTGCAACTTGAGACCATTGCTCCTTGTTCTGTCATCTGCTACCACTGAGAACAGTCCATCTCCATCCTCTTTCGAACCCCCTTCAGGTAGTTGAAGGCTGCTATTAAGTCCCCTCTCAGTCTCCTCTTCTCTAAACTAAATAAGCCCAGTTCCCTTAGTCATGTCCCCCAGCCCCCTCACCATGTTATTTCCATCTGCTGAACTCTCTCCAATTTGTCTACATCCTTTCTGCAATGGGGGGCCCAAAACTGAACACACTACTCCAGATGTGGCCTCACAAGTGCTGAATACAGGGGAATAATCACTTCCCTTGAAATACTGGCAACACACTACCAATGCAGCACAGTATGCCAATTAGCCTTCTTGGCAACAAGGGCACACTGCTGGCTCATATTCAGCTTATTGTCCACTGTAACCTTCAGGCCCTTTTCTGCAGAGCTGCTGCCCAGCCAGTCAGCCCCCAGCCTGTACTGGTGCATGGGATTGTTCCATCCTAAGTACAGGACTTTGCACTTGTCCTTGTTGACCCTCATGAGATTTCTTTTGGCCCAATCCTCCAATCTGACTAGGTCCCGCTGAATCCTAGCCCTACCCTCCAGTGTATCTATTACTCCTCCCAACTTGGTATCATGTGCAAACTTTCTGAGGGTGCACTCTATGCCATCTTTCAGATTGTTGATGAGGACACTGAACAAAACCGGCCCCAAGACCAACCCCCAGGGCACTCCACTTGATACCAGCTGCCAACTAGACACTGAGCCATTGATTACTACTCTCTGTGCCTGATGCTCCCGCCAGTTTTCTATCCACCTTATAGTCCATTCATCCAGCCCATACTTTCTTAGCTGGCCTGCGCAAATGTTGTGGGAGACTGTATCAAAAGCCTTCATAAAATCAAGGTATAACACTGGTCTCCCTATATCCACAGAGCCAGCCATCTCATCAAAGAAGGCAATCTGGCTGGTCAGGCATGCTGACTATTCCTAATTACCCTTTTCTCCTCCAAGTGCTTACAAATGGATTCCTTGAGGACCTGCTCAATGATTTTTCCTGGGACTGAGGAGAGGCTGGCTGGTCTGTAGTTCCCTGGATCCTCCTTCTTCCCTTCCTTAACCTTCATATATTCTCATGGGGTAATTTCCTACCCCAAATGCATACTTTGTGCAGTGTCTTACGGTTAGTTAATTCTTAAAATCTTCTTTTTTAGGACATTGTCACTGGCACCACAGTGCACAATATCCCCAAAGAACAGCCAGCTTACATAAATGGTCTGCTCTCTGTGGTTGAAAAACTGCCCAGGGTAACAGGTTACCCCAGGTGTGAATGTGTTTTTTTATATAGGGTAACAACTTACACCAAGCCCATGTTAACTGCAATTTTTGTATAAATGACAGGCCTAGACCTGTTTGGCCACTTTGGGTGGATGCATCTGAAAGGTCATCATTCATTCATACCTCATTCATGTCCACTTCAGGTATCCATGGTAACTAATAGATGGCCTTCCTCCACTCTGATTTTGCAGAAGATGTGGTAAACCCTTTTTCTAACCACGTTGTTTGTAGGCTTCAAGGACATCAAAATACGCTGCCCTTTGCCAAAAAACCTGAAACCCTTTGTCACAGCAAATCCACCCCTGCTCTCTTTTCTCATGGCAAAACCCCACCTCACCTGCCCCTTTCATAACATACAAGCTAGTTTGCCCTGCTTTGCTGGATGTGAAGACAAGGAGCAAAGGGATAGCAGAGAAGAAATAGAACATCATACTGCAATACAGCGTACACCATGGAGTCTCCTTCAATGGCAAGGGCTTGACATCCCCCATAGCCCTTTTACCTGCTCTCAATAAGCCTCTGCATGTGTGGTTTC
This sequence comes from Alligator sinensis, assembly GCF_000455745.1. Lineage (NCBI taxonomy): Eukaryota > Metazoa > Chordata > Crocodylia > Alligatoridae > Alligator > Alligator sinensis. The sequence continues at coordinate 425,367 of NW_005842436.1, forward strand.
CAAACAGCATCCACCCACATTTGGCTTGCCTGCAAAGGGTAGATGTTGGTCTCTGGCTTCTATGCCCAGGAGAGGGTGATACCTGCGCTGCCATAGGGCAGGGCAGAATTGCTTCTGTGACAGCATAGGTGAAAAGGCTTGTCTTTGATTATTATTTATATGCATTCAGCAGTAATCAATTTCTTTTTTTTTTCTACAGTCCAGGATGAGAAGGCAGCGCATATTCAGTGCTGAAGCCTGTCTTGCACAGGTAACCAGGGATGACAGCGACACATCCACTGATGAAATCTTATCCCAAGGCAGTGAGGATGCTGACTTTGTTCCAGATATGGGAGACTGTTCAGAGCAAGAAGACCATGTGTCTATGGAAGCTTCATCCAGCTCAGATGAGGAGTCATCACTTGGTGCCATCACTTCGGCTTGTGGCAGCCAGTTGGTGCCACAAGAGAAATGTGATGCCAACACTTCCAGTGGGAAAGGGAAGAGGATCAGCCTGGGGCTGCCATGGAAGACCAAGGAGAGCTACAGCAGGATGTGGAGCAGAACCACTGCAACCACCCCCAGAAAACATTGCAGATGATGACAGCTTTAGAGGAAGGAATGGCAGAGTGTGGGGAAAAAGTCCACAGCTAATACATCATCAGAGAACAGCCAAGGACATGATCCATGAAAGTGCTGGGCCAACAAGAGAAAGTAATAAAGACACAGTGGTGGAAACTTTCCACCTGTTTCTCTCAGAAGATATCCTGACAGTTATCATAGGAGAAACAAACAAAGAGGCAGAAAGAAGATTCAGCCTATAAGAGAAACAAACAGAGAGGCAAGAAAGAAGATTCAGGGAGTGGAATGATAGCCATCCTGAAAATAGAAAGGAGTGGAAAAAGCTGGACAAAACAGAGCTGAAAGCCTACTTTGGCCTCCTACTGCTGAGTGGTCTATACCACGGTGGTCACGAGGCACTGGAGGAGTTGTGGGAGCAACGCACTGGGTGTCCTTGTTTTCATTCCGCCATGAGTTTAAAACAATTGCATCAAATCACCAATTACCTGAGATTTGACAACAAACTGACACGTGAGGAAAAGAGAGCTGTGGACAAGCTTGCTGCCTTCAGAGATATTTGGACACAATTTGTGAAGCAGCTCAGGAAATAGTATATTCCAGGAACACACCTGACAGCTGATGAGCCTCTCATTATTTTCAGGGGTTGCTGTCCCTTCACACCATATATGCCCAGCAAACCTGCCAAATATGGCTTGAAAATTTGGTGGTGCTGTGATGCAGCAACATCATTCCCCCTGTCTGGAGACATCTACCTGGGTAAGCAACCAGAAGCTCTATGTCAAGGTAATTTTGGTACCCAGGTCATTGAAAACTTGTTTCATCCCTGGTACAAGATGGGAAGGAACACTGTGGATGACAACTTCTTCACAAGTACTGACCTGGCAGAAAGACTGCTACAGCAAGACTTGACCTATGTGGGTATGATTTGGAAAAACGAGGTCCATATCCCAAATGAAATGCAAGCAAATTGAAGAAGGGAAACTTTTTTATCCATTTTTGCTTTTTATGGGGAACTCACCCTAGTATCTTATGTCCCAAAGAAGTCCAAAGTTGTGCCGTTGCTGTCAAGCATGCACCGTGACCTGTCAGTGGGTGGAGAGCAAAGAAAGCTGGACATTATCCATGACTACAATAAAAACAAGGGTGGGGTGGATAACCTTGACCACTTAGTCTGTATGACCACCTGCAGACGGAAAATCAACAGGTGGCCAATGACACTATTTTTCAATATGCTGGATGTGGTTGCCATTGCCACCACATCATTTGGCTAGGCCACAACGTAAACTGGAAGAAAAGATCACATTTAAGAAGATGGCACTTTTACAACGATCACATTTAAGATGACACTGCTTTTTTTTGTTGCAGGAACTTGGAGAACAGTTGATTGACAGACAAATAAAATGATGGATACACATAATCTGTCTAAGTCCGTTAAGTCTGGTATGACTGCCCTAAAATACAAATTGCTACAATCCACCACAGTAGAACCATCTACAAGCATGAGTGGACGTTGTGCTTTTTGTGCAAGGAAAGATGACTGCAAAACCTGGAAACAATGCAAAGATTGTAAGCAATTTGCTTGTGTGCACCACAGTACATCACTGCTGCTTTGTAAGGAATGCACTATTTAGTTAAAACAGTTAAGAAATGTTTTTACACGTGATTGTTAGTTTGAATACAGTGTGAACTGCAGACTTAGCAAACTGTTCATTTATGTTTTAAAACTCTAAAAGAAGTTTAAATTTTGTTCATAGTTCTAGTTAAATAATATTTTGGGTTCAAATGATCATAAATACTCTTTCAAACAATCTGTATGTTTAATAAATATTTTTATAATGTTGTCACTGGTTCGATTTCGTTCATGCGGGTAGGGTAACAAGTTACCCCATGAGAACAACAATGGTTACAGTTTCATGAGAACAGATGAGGGTTAAATATGGCCACTATGTTTGTCCTTTTCCAAGCATCCAGGACCTCTCCTGATAGCCATGAGTTTTCAAAGAGATGGCCAATGGCTCTGCAATCACATCGGTCAATTTCCTCAGCACCCTCAGATGCATCCCATCCAGCCCCATGGACTCCTACTCATCCAGCTTTTCTAAGTAGTCTCTAATCCCATACAGAAACTTAAAGAACAAGGTGCTTCCTGGTTCAATAAAGAATGTGTAGAACAGAAAAGATCATTAAATAGAAAAGCCAGGGAATTAAGAAAAATTGTATACACTGGAAGAACTTTTCAGAGTGTGTTTCGAAAGTTATGAAAAGCATATAAACTGCTCCTCCAGAATAAGAAGAAAGAATATTATAACCAGCAACAGGATAAATTGAGGTCGGCAATTATTGCTAAAGCTAGTAAAACCTTTTGGCTACTTCTATCAAAGGGAACAGCCAATTATCATTATAACACTGAAAATAACGTTACCACAGACATTTGGGTAGAATATTTTTCCAATCAGTTTACTCCTTCTATGGAACAAATAAATAGTAGTCTAGGGGGTAATATACCCCTTATTGATACAACTAAGTATTGGGTAACAAATGATCAAATAGTACATCTCCTCAAAGTACAATGGAAGAATAAAGCCCCAGGCCCAGATAGCATACTGATAGAAGCTTATATTGATAACATCAAATGGTGGACTCCAGTCTTGGAAAAGTGGTATAACTCTATAATTGAGCTGGGTCAAACCCTAGATTCTTGGAAAGGGAGTACCATTGTACCTATTTTCAAGAAAGATTTAAAAGCCAGAATCATATCACCCTATAAGTTTAATGGAAGTTTCAACTACAATTTTTGGGCACCATTTGTTATACCATCTCATAGCATGGGTAAAAGGATACAACATATTACTTGAACATCAGACCAGATTCAAGGACGGATATTCCATTATTGATAACATATTTATTCTTCAGTTTGAGACACAAATATATGCAAATGCGCAAATCAGCATTGTATGTTGCATTTGTTGATCTGTGTGACAGGGCACTGTGGGTGCCTGCCACTTTAAGAGCGGAGCCAAGCAGCCAGCAGGTGCTTGATTGCGGCGGGCCGTTTGAATCCCCCGCCTTATAACCAGATCAGTTTCCTACTGGCAGGGTAGGCAGCAACACTGCTTGGCTGCTAGTATCATCCTGGAGGTAAGGGAGGAGCTGTAGGGGATGGCTAGGAGGGTCCTGGTCCTGGTCCTGGTCCTGGTCCTGGTCCTGGTCCTGGTCCTGACCTAAAACTGCACCCTGCCGGGAGTGGGTGGCCTGGTGGGGCTCTTAGTGGTGTGGGAGCCCCCAGGAAATGCCAAGCCAGTTACCACCCCAGAGAAAGGTGGGTAGGGGCACTTTAACCTCAAGCCCTTGCCTTCAGGTAGGTTTATGTAACACTGGAGGTACTTGGGGCCAGGCATGGCTATGGCCACCTAAGCCCACCGGGGAGGGAAGCTCCGTGGCCCCAAGTGAGGGGGTGATATGGAGCCCCAAGTGAGGGGGTGGAGATAAGAAGCCCAAGTGAAGGGGGCAGTGTGGAGCTCCAAGTGAGGAAAGTAGGCCTAGGTATGTCTCCAGATGCCTGAGGCTGTGGCTTGGGCCAGAGGCCAAGTAAGGGGGCTCAGTCTGAGAGAGAGAGGGGCATGTTCTGACCCCGGTAAGTCTTCCACTGCTGGGATGCTGAGTGTGGGTTGAAAGCAAGACCTATAGTGGAGCACAATGACACGGGGAGTGAGAGTCCCCATGAGAGCCTGGAGCACCAGTCGTGGTGTGGGATAAGAATGCCCTGGTGAGGGGTGGCCCCAGAAAGGGGGTGGAGATGAGGAGCCCCAGTGGGGGGAAGGAAAACCAGAGGGCTGAGTGCCCAGTATGTTTATATGTATAGAGTTGCCCCTGGAAGGGGCCAGAGCAAGGTTAGACCTGGTCGGGTAACTGGCTGGCCACTACCCCGGTGAGGGTCACAGAAGAGGCCCAAAAGACGGTATGTCTGCCACCCAAGGTACGAACTAGCTAACCCTATGGCCTAAGGGGCCCACTCCAAGAGGGAGCAAGGTAGCATAAGTTGTCGATGCATGAAAGAGACCCTGTGACAGGGGGTGGAGTGTGAGAGGAGGGTGGTATGAATGTGAGTGTCTGAGGCCTGACAACGAGGCCTAAGCATGGTCCAGCAGTGAGCCAGGAGCACGGTGTCATCTGGATGCCATCTGCAAGGCTTGGGCTGCAGTGTAGGGGAGGAATGGAGCTGCATATAGCATCCCCTGGCATCGGGGCAAGAATGGGCAGCCTCCTGCCTTAATTAATTAACAACAAGGAATGGCAGGCAAGTCAGGTAGGGGGAGTGCCCAAAGGCAAGTGGGGAAAACTAGCACAGTGGCTAGTCAGGGAGTCCTACTTCACCACAATCTGTTAAGAGCTTTTGACAGTATAGATAGAAGTAAACTTTGGGGGAAATTGTTGAATTATGGGATTGACCCCTCTATTGCACCTGCTGATAGAATATTATAAAGATAGATGAGCACAAGTTAGGTGGGGCTTCAGGGGCAAACTCATACAAATTTCAGTTACAAAAAGGTGTTGGACAAGGATGTATCTTGGCCCCCTTGTTATTTAATCTTTACATTAATGATATTATTGGAAATATGCAGGATGCTCATTTCCATCTCCTCAAATTATTAGCAACTCCGATCCCTATTTTAATGTATGCAGATGACACCGTTATAATGCCAAGAACCCCTATTGGATTACAGAGAACAATTACAACTTTTGTGCATCTTGGTGGACAAAACAACTTAAAGATAAATTATGATAAATCCAAAATAATGTGTTGGGGAAGCCGTTTGATGAAATACCATGGAACATGGGGGGAACCAAAGTCGAAGTTGTTAAAACCTATAGGTATCTGGGTGCAATATTTACAGCTTTTCCATCACGGAAACACCATATTCAGTCAGTTAAAACTAAAGCAGCCCAATTGGCTGCGGCTATAAAGAAATTTTATGAGACCGCAGCAGGACTATCAGTCCAAGCTCCTATATCAGCATATAAAGTCAAATTTGCATCTCAGATGCCATATGGCGCTGAAGTATAGGGTTATGCCACCAGTAATGATGTAGACATACCTCAGAACAAGTTTCTTAGGGCTCTTCTTGGTCTTCTTCCTTCAACACCTGCATCTTTTTTGAGATTAGAGATGGGACTAGATTCTATTTTAATTAATATATTAGAATGGTGGGATTTTAGTTTAAAATCTTGCCTCTTCTACCATCTCATCTGCTTAAATTGTTTCTCTTCAATCTCCACGATTTAGTTTTCTTTCCCGTAACTTTGCAGTTTCTGGGATGGGATACTAATGCCAAAGACAACGAAAGATTTTTCTTCCCTATAGACAAAGTTCAGGTTTTTCAGAGGTTACAAGATATTGCCAGGCAGATGATTTTGCAGCGGATAGGGCTACTTGTATTGACCTTTTATATACTCTTTGGAAATTAGATTGAGGGGGGAGAGAGGTATTTACAGCTGGATCTCAACAATAAATGGTGATCCTCTTTGACTAGACTTAGTACTGAACAGATGCCTTTAGCCATTCCAAGGGCTAAAAGATGTTGCCCATCTTGTCTAGGAGTTTTGGAAGACACTATTCATTATGTTTTAGAATTTTCTCTACATAACGACATAAAGAGAACCTATTTATCACCATTCTTGCAGAAACTGATACTCTCTTCAAACACAGAGAAACTAATCTGGCTCTTCCACCAAACAGACCTATATTTAGTAAGCCGTCTTGCAATTTTTGCTCTTAAGGTTGAAGCAATTAAAGGTCCCTTACTGTTGATATAATTGATAAATTTTAACACTATATCTGATTTTACTGTGTCAACTGTGGATCTATGTACAACATTTTTATAGATTCATGATCCAGTTTATTACTATATTTATACTAATGTTTTATAATGGTTGGCTCTATTTTATTATTATATTTGTATTTCTGTTGTTTTTGCTTACAACCATAATATAAATAAATGTATGTTGTTTCCGGGAGCATGGCTTTCAGCCAGAATCCTTAATAAATTGAAGTAGTCCCTAACCTATTCTTTCCCACTGAGGGCTGCTCACCTCCTTCCCAAACTGTGCTGCCAGGTACAGTAGTCTGGGAGCTGACCTTGCCTGTGAAGACTGAGGCAAGAAAGGCATTGAGCACTTCAGCCTTTTCTGCATCCTCTGTCATTCGGTTGCCTCCCTCATTCAGAAATGGACCCACTTCCCTGATCTTTCTCTTGTTACTGACATACTTGTAGGAAACTCTTCTTGTTTCCCTTCGCGTCCCTTGCTAGCTGCAACTCCAACTGTGCTTTGGCCTTTCTAGCTTCATCCCTGCATGCCCAAGCAATACTCATATATTCCTCCCTAGTAGTTTGTTCAAGTTTCCACTTCTTTAAGCTTGGTTTTCTGTGATTTAGTTTACTGAAGAGTACCCTGCTAAGCCAAGCTGGTCTTCTGCCATACTTGCTAGTCTTCCTGCACATCAGGATTGTTTGTTCCTGCACTTTCAGTAAGGCTTCTTGAAAGTACAACCAGCTCTCCTAGACTCCTCTCTCCCTCAGTCTGGCTTCCCAGGGGATCCTGCCACGAGTTCCCTGAGTGAGTCAAAGTCTGCTTTTCTGAAGTCCAGGGTCCTTACTCTGCTGCTCTCCATCCTTCCTTTCCTCAGGATCCTGAAATAAATCATCTCGTGGTCACTGCTGCCCAAGTTGCCATCCATCTGACCCATCTTGTCCTGGCTTCTGTATTATCCTTACCCTACTCTGCCCTGTCAAAGACTTTTTGCAAGGGCATAAAACTACTTTTTCACACTCCACCAGTGCCTAGGCTCCAGTTCCCACGTTTCCCATCTGGTCCCAACGGAATGAAGTCTTAGCCTTACCCCTCTGGACTCTTCATCCTGGTGCTGTTGCCTCCACCTCCCTGCATTTCTGGTCTCCTTAAACAGTGAATCCCAATCCCCCAGCGCCCCCTCTCTTCTGAACTCTGGTCATCAGTTACCCTGCTCATATTTGCATTCTGGTTTGTCTGAGTCTCAGTCTCCTCCAGGCTTTTCATTCAACTTCAGTACCCTCCCTCCTGCAAATAATTCAGTTTCTTTGCCAAGCCAGCGCCAGCCTCCCTGCCCCACCCTCCTTGACTCTTAGTTCTAGTCTCTCTGCCCTTTGCTTGGGCAGTGGTGGGAAGGGAGAAGGAACAGCTAGACAGGGATGAGTCTGTGCTTACCTCCTCACGCAGGGTTTGGGCAGTATGTGTTTGGGCAATGCAGCCAGGCAGAAATGAGCCCGTGCTTATCTCCCTGCACCCTGCAACACTCAAAGGATTTCAACTCTATCACCCCAGTTGCAAATCACTGGATTAGGGGGTCTGGTTCTCATCCCCCTC
>NW_005842436.1:433359-441654 GCF_000455745.1 Alligator sinensis
ACTTCTGTGGCATCAGAGCCCAGAAAGAAAGGGACATCATGTCAGCAACATCACAGATAAGGCCATTGCTCTGTCAGTACATGGACCTGAAAAGGGCAAACTTCAGCCCAGAGCTATAATCATATGAAAAGTCTGCTCAGTCTGGGCCTGGGACATGCCCAGTGCTGGCACAACCTTCAGGGAACTCGGCTATAAAAACCCTAAGGTGTATTCCCCCCCACCCCAAGCCTGTAATTTAACTAAATTTGGGCAGATTTTCATATGAGATACCAAAGGCTGATCCTAGGCACAAAGGTCACCTGCTGCCAGATTTTAAGTCCTTGCTCCAAAGTGTGAAGGCAATAGAACTTCCCAAAGAAAAGATGGTTACAATTTTTGTAATGTAAGCGAAAGTTGTAATTTTCCCTACCTCTTCTGGGAAATAGCTGAACTATTTAGGCTGATGTTTTCTAAAATAATTCTGTCTGAAGTGGGTAGCAAGCCCTGTATGGTTAAAGGGGTCTTTTAACAGGGGAAGTGTTAGACGACCTTAATAATGCATGTATTTATATGCATGTATGTGTAATACACACAATACACATACACTGATATACTCATAACCAAATATAATTAGTCCCAATGTGGACCTTAGTATGGGGAAAATCTTCACTGTTGTCAGCTTTCAAACTTGACAAATATTAATTGATTCTTACTCAATGAACTTAGTTTTCCATCCCTTAACTGCTTCCTGACTTATGCTGACAAATGGCTATTCAACCCACTTGGTTTCCTTCACATCCTCTTGTGGGAAACTCAAAAGTTGACTGAAAGAATAAACAAAGCTAACCTGGTCATTATTCCTTACATTATTAATATGCTGAAAAACTTTTGATGGATTTGTGAGCACATTTTTTCTTTGTAGAGCCATGTTGCTTTGTTCTCATCATACCCAGTTCTTCCAGGGTGTTTTTATGCTATTTTTACTACTACTTTCATCCAATTTATTAAGTACCAAAACAAGACTTGCAGGTTCGTAATTCCCCAGATTTCCCCTTGAGCCTTTTTGAAAACAAGAACAATATTTGCTCCCCTCCAGTCCTCAGTACAGAATAGGAGGTTGACTTTAATGAAAGTATGTATTGTTTGGCAGCCCAGCCAATTTTTATTCTGGAATAGCTTCAGAACGCTTGGCTGTAGACTTCTAGAGCCTGGGGACTTGCACTGTTCTTTAACTCAGCTGGGGGGGTTTTCAGCACTTCCTCTTTTGACACTTCAGTCCTTGACATTACTTCTTTATCACATGTAAACAGTACACGTTCCCCAACATCCTTTGAGGCTGTAAAGAAATCATTAAGGGCTCCTTTCAGCAAACCCCTTAAGCACAGACAATTTTTAAGCATATGTTTATGCTCCATCAAAGTCAACAGAACTTCTGTGTTAGTTTATTTTTAATGCCCTTATCCTTTTCTACTTATGTTTTTACCACCTCATGGTCCACCAAACTCGGCAATTCTATTATGGACATCTTGCTCCTAATAAACCAAAAGGATTTTTCCTGTTTTTTATGAGAGGGGGTGCTCTTCAAATTTCACTACATTCTAGTTCATATTTTTGTCTTGTCCCGTTCTTGCCCAAGCCTGTCGGCTTTACTAATTTCTCAAGGGCCAATATTTCAACTGAGTGATGATGTTCATTAACCGAACTGGCTTTTAAACTGCCTCCTTGTTTGCAGGGTTTCTGTAACTGCTTTCCTCATGCTCAAAGAGACTCCAGGTTTAGTTAAAATCAGCTGGAGGGAGCTGTCTACCCAAGATACTCACTTCTGCTTCTCTGCCTTGTACTGCTGTGTGCAGTCATCAAACAATTTTTGATTCATCTCCATGAACAGCTTCAATGCATTGTAGATCAGCCCATGAATGGTCCTGCAAAAGGCAGAAGAGGGATAGTGTCACTTACAATATCTTGATGGTATTTGTCCCTTATCCTGCCCCTCCAGAGCAGGGGATTGGGTTAAGGGGAAGATAACAGCTCTTGCTGACAATTCAGTTAGAGCTAGAGCTCTCATTCTGAAAAGAACAGAGGCTGCATCCATTAGATTAACTGCAGGACAGGGATGACAGTCTTGGCAAGGCTCCCTTTACATTGGTTAGGACCGGAGAGCCCTAGAGCCAGAACTTGCAATTCTTCCTGGGCAGCTCCCAGCACAGAGGTCAGTAGGTAACAGACATCCCAAATCCCTGGACTTTCCCCAAGAGAAGCTAGAGAGGAAGGAAGGTGGGTGCCAGCATAGGGCTGTTCCCTGAAGCATTGGTTCTCAACTGATGCAGAAGTGCCATGGGTAGGTATGAATGGGGCTGGGGGAAGTCAGCTGAACCACTGCTGAAAGTTTGCACAGTTGCATCATGCCGAGTCCCCATCCTGCACCCTACAAACTAACCTCCCAAACAGAAAGCAATACAGCCATCTTAGTGCAGTACCACAGAGGAGCAAATACCTCAGCCAAGATTCAGAGCTAGTCGGTGAGGTCACTGTGCCACATTAAGAAGGCTAGACAAGTTCTTATCTGGGAGGCAGTTTGTGCAGAGTTCAGGTAACTATACAGTGCTGCCCCATACCAACACTGCATAACACACACCTACACTACACTGCCTCTGATCTTCCTGGTCATGGAGATCATTTTGCAAGTATTAAGGTGAGTGATGAGATCAGAACAGTAGAGAAGCTCTACCCTAGAGGCCTTTGTTCAACCTAGTTTACAACCTCAAAGGATGGGTCCTGCAGTGAACCAGGTATATTGTTCCATTTCGCCAAAACTGAATCACTCAGTTACCTCCATCACTGTGCAGGGCCCAGCCACCTAGAATTTCCATCATCCTAAAACTTAACAGCATTTCAGAGATGGAAATTAGCACCAAGAGGGATGCTAATTTCCTGCCTCCTTCTTTTGGTGATGCTACCTCCTTCTTTTGAACCAAGAATATTTGCCATGGGTCATATTGTATTTAAGCATGATACAAGCTTCTGAGGCAGAGTATGTCTTGTGTGCAAAGGGCTGCGCATGTCTGTGGTGCCAGTAAATAATAACAGACTGGAATCATTCCTGGAAGAAGCACCACTAAAAAGCAAGATGACAAGAGACTCCCAGTGTCTGTGCTACCTTGGACAAGTCCCCCCATCTGGGCCTCCTTTCTCTTAAGTGGGAACAATGGTACTAACCTACTTTTAGAAGCAGACTGCAATAAAGGAAGAGCTACTAGATGCTCTTTTTTTGTTATACATGGCTTCTGAGCAAATGGGCTGGGGGAAGAAAGGCCAAATTCACTAAGTCATTCCAAGCATTCTAGGAAAGCGAGGGGCAGAAATGCAGGGAGGGACAAATTAACAAAAGAAAAGATTCCAGCAAAAATTGGAAGCAGTCATGAAAAGAGGGCAAGAACTTTCCCATGGGTCAGGAAGACAAAGTAGTGGGAAGGAGAGCACAAGAGGAATTGAGGGCTGGTGAGCTTAACACATGTCCCCAGCTCATACAATGACTGCAGATAAAACTCAGGTTTGTGTCTCTTTACAAGAAAGAGGGAAAAGGAAGCAGAACCAAGAGAAAGCAGTGTTGCAAACACATTTTATTCTGCAGTCCATGTTTTTGGCAGGACAGAAACACACACCATCCCAGCCCTCAATCCTTCCCTTAGATTTTATTATTTTATTTCCAATGTATGACAGAGGCCTGAAAGGGGGACAGGTGGAAAAGTTGTACCTTTTTGTTTTTTCCCCTCAGAAATATCAGCAATGTTACCTTTGCAATGTAATCTTTCTGGGCTTTTGTTAGAGAACTCAAGAATCTCAGTTGTAGATTATGAGCTTCCTTAGCCATTCACAGAAGGGGCAAGAGTGTTTTTAAAAAAAAGTGAAAGACCTTTGTTAAAGATCAAACACCTTCTTAACTTTAACAAGTAACAACAAGAAGAAAAACTGGTAGGGAGCTGAAGGAAGGATGACAAGATGATCTGGTATCACAGAAACAGATCTCAAACTGAAGAATATGCAACAGCTTGTCTCCCTGGTTGGTTCTGCTTTCCTTATGCTCCTTCATATTCAGCAACCCATCTAACAATGCCTTTAATCAGCACTGAAGACCACAGAAAGATTTACTGACTTGTGAGCAGCTCCAACATTGAGCTAGACTATTTCAACCCAGCTGTTAGGCAGACTTACAGAGATATCCAGCTATCAAATGAATGGGTTGGCTAAAAAGCCACAAAGTTGTTTTTTTTTCTTCCCCCAATAGGAGCCACCTGCTCAAGCTGCTGTGACCAACTCAGTTCTTTTGATTGTACCCAGGTATTAATCTCCCTTTCAGTTCAGCAGCTGAGCACCACACTTCTTCTCCGTGAAGCCATTGAGCAGCAACACAGTGTGGCACTGCAGCTGTGTGCAAACACCTCCCCAATCCTACAGTGGGCTTGAGCCCCCCTAAACACAAACTCCTGTATTGCCTGTGGGTCACACATGCACAGAAAATACCTACTTGTTCCAGTGACTCTTGGAATTCTTGTACAGTGCTGGGAACATGATGGGGAGAATTTTGGCTGCATTGTCACTGATCAGACTCATGATGTATTCATTGTTCCAGTAGTACAGCGCCCGCTCTGCCACCTGCAGCAGGAGGGAAGCATAGGAGAATTCCACTCATCACCACACAGGCACATGCTCGGGCACTGCCCTGCCAGGAAAGTGGATTCGCAAAACTCTGAAGCAATGGCCCACTTCTGTCACCTCTGTCACAAGCATTTTCTTTCCTTGCACTGAGAGTCACCTCTCTTGGCTTCTATTCTTTCCTACATCTCTGTTATGAGTGCCTTCACCCCAGTGGGGACCCACAGGACTCTGACCTTGTCCATCCTTGGGTAGTCTCCCTATGTCACTTGCCTTCAGCTGTGCTTTTAAACACCTACCTTCAACCATCTCCCTTACTCTGAACACCTCTCACCTTTACAAATCTCTCCCATGGGCTTCCCCCATCTTAGCCCAATCTCAGGCTCCATTTCCTGTCCTTCAGGCTTTTGCACCTACTGCCTTCACCCCACCTGTACGCCTTTTCTTGTTACCTTCCACATAGTCCCAATCCTACAGCTCCTTGACCTGTCCCACAAAGTTTTTTCCTCCTCTTTTGTGGGCAGGTCAGCCAACAAGCCCACAAATCCATGCCCTCCTTTCAGGGAATGATGAAAACATCTTGCCTCTAAAAATTAAAATAAATCTGTGGCTCTATCAAATCAGGTGCTGTATGCCCCAGCCACTGGCAGATCTAGGATTTTAAAAAAGAGGGTACAGGTAGTGTGGTGTATCACCCCATAGCACACTGCATATTTTTCTCCAATTAAAAAGAAAGAAGCTTTAATAATATGCTAGAGGTGTATGGCTTTATTATTCCGGTTATGATCTGAGCAAAAACAAATAAAAGTGAGTCTGTATGGGGCTGACTGACAGCTCTAGGGTAGGGCAGGCACCTGGTCCCCAGGGTGGCGGGGTACAGCTGCTACCCCTGGGCCTGGCAACAGACAGAACTGCTCCCTGCACAAGTTCCCCAGACACTACAACCAAAGTGGCCCCTCACTTTCTTTATGCATTCTCCTTGCCACCTCAAATGTCTCCTGGCTCTATCCCACAGACCTACCCCATCATGCCCCAAACCCAGACCCAACCATCCCTCTCATGCCTCCCCTCAAATCATACCCTGTGCCCTCATTAATCTATTGCACCCTGAATTTTCCATCATGCTTCATCATCCCCAACCCTTCATCATCCCCCTCTCATCCCACTGAGTCCTCCCACCATGTGCTCAGAGGAGCAAACCTTACTCCAGCCCTCACACTCACTGCCCTCCCCCTAACCCTCTATTTCACCCTCACTGCCCTACTGTCCCTAAGCCTCAAATTCCATCTGCCTCTTACACCTTCCCACCACCATAACACCCCCGCCCCTCTTCACCTCACAGGCTCCCCTCCCCACCAGAAAAGCTTTGTGGTGCTCATGACCCCGCATCCAGCCCTCAGGTCACCCAGGAGTGTCTTCCCCTCAAAACCCCTCCCAAACAGTTCTCCCAGACCCTCACAGCATGTAGGGGTAGGACTAACTGCCCCTCTACTCATCATACGGAAGGAAATAAAGGCCTTACAGAAAGAAACAACTGGGGTTCAAGAAGGACATACTTCAGCTGTTGGTAGTGCCCCTATCCCTCTCATCCATCTATGCATAGCTTTCTGCCGCCTTGGCTGTGCCACTAGTTCAGTTCTCCATCATCTGCTGTAATGAATAACTCAGGAAAGGGTCACGCGGTAACTGACCTCTCCGTCTCATCTTTGCAACTCCCTCCTGCCTCCAACTGCTGTGCCAATGCACAACTCTGCCTGCTTTTAGCCCTCCCCGCCACGTCTCTGAATTGTTGTGGGTTCAAATCTCATAGGAACAAAGCCACGCAGTACAGGTCCCTATGTTGCAGCACACCTTCACTGGGCATGCTAGGGGGTGAGCAGAGAAACATTACCCAGAAAAGGGAACAGATAGGATAATTGTAGAAGAAAGGGTAGCCTGATTGAGAGATGGGAGAAAGTGGAAATAAAAAATCATCTTGCTGGGTGATCTGATCCCCAATGGCTTCCTGGGGGCTGGACCCAATTATCTCACAAGCCCTAATGTCTATGAAATACTACTACTACTACTACTAATACTATAAGGGTTAACACCTGTGAGGTGCACTAACAGATGAGACTAAATCAGAGACCTTGCTGAAATATAAGAATTTTATAGCCACTCAGTTACTTGTCACATAAATTTAGGTCATCCAAAACTATGCTACTTTTGACAAGACATTTCCACATTAACTGGCATTCATTATTCCTTTGCATCTTGGTGCTGCCCTCCACCATGCCTGCATCTGCATGGAATTTATGAGATCTGAGAGGCAGAAATATTATTTTCCTAAGCTTCTGTGAAATGCCCCTCATGTTGTTGTCCCTACAGCAGGGGTGTCAAACTCATTAGGCCCCACAAGCTGGACAAGTAGCATAAGGCTGGATCGGGCCCACAAACCAGCCCTGCGTACCAGATCCAGCATAAAGAGTCAATCCAACATGGGTACTGCATGCAGCATGCACATCTCCAGCCTCAAACGCTATGTTCCAGATCTGCCCCTACATCATATGTGGGGCTCATCTGGTATGTGCTGCACAAGGTGTGCAGGTCCAATTCGATGCTAATAGGAAGCAACCTGGGGCAAATGATAGGGCTCCAGGGGCTGGACCTGCCCCCGCAAACCGGATCTTTAACACCCCAGCCCTACAGGACCAAACAACAAGCAACCATGCAGAGGAGGGGGTTGCTGAATGGCTGAAGTGCCTCCCATCACTGTAGCATGAGGTCAACACCATCATCTTCTTCACTTAGTTTCACTGGAGTCATTTAGAGTATCTGATTTCCCCTACCCTTCCATCACCTAACAGAATGATCCAGTATCCCCAGTGCTAAGCCAATACAAGGCACCCACTTTGTCAGCACATAACACTGGGAATATTTGGGAGGTAGGACTTTTCCTTAGTTGACTATCCTCTGATACTTCAGACAATTAGATACTTTGATACAGTATAGGTGCAGAACTCAGCAAGGAGATGAAGCTGAATGGTACCCACCACCGTCTCTGTACCTATTGGCCACCTACAACCAGAGACAATACCATGTGCTTGCACTAGCTCTGCACTGCTGTGATACTCAGAGCTGGATAATCCTGCCTAGCCAGGAAGGACTGTTCTGATAGCTTGAACAAGTCTTTCTCAACACTTCTTCTGGATTATATTGGCTCCCAATGCCTCTTACTTTTGTGGCAGGTATCCTAGTCAGAATCCCAAATATCCTACAATTCATCAGCCATAGTTTTTGACCGAATCTCCTAACTCCTAGAGAATCATGGTTCACAATTATTTGAATGTCCTCTTTCAAACCTGAGCTGGATGCAAGCAATGTCATATTGTTTATTGAACCTGGGACCTACCTGAAAGTGTGGGCTGGAGACGCACTTGGCCAACTGCCTGAAGAGGGGCTCCATAACTTTTACAAATTCAGAGGGCTCAATCACATCTAGTATCTCCTCCAGCTCATTGAGAAACATCACTTCCTTAGGGCTATGTGTTTTTGGCCAGAACTTCAGCAAGCCCATAATTACCTGAGAAGAGACAAAGCAGACTGCCAGCATTAGGAAGCAGAATGCAAAATCATGGGCAAGGCATCCCAGCATCAATGGGTACAAAAATTTGGTGACAGCAG
>NW_005842436.1:441687-448810 GCF_000455745.1 Alligator sinensis
TTGGGTGAAAGCAGGAATCAAAAAGCAGTTGTATCCACATACTATACAGTCGCAGTACGTGTAGACTCAGAGTTAGCCATGGTAGACACATAAACCATCAGCTCCATAACACTCCTGTTACCACACCCCATCCCCTCCCCTATACCACTGCACCCAGGGCCCCACAGACCTGCACAGAGGTACTGAATGCCTCTTTGTCCTCCCATCCCTTTCCAAGGTGCTCAGGAGAACTCCATCAAGATATTGGTGCCTTACAAATCCCAGCAACAGGACTGTCCCTTAAGCCCTAAGCTAAGGAACATGGACTGAGTGAACTCTATTCTATTCTCC
The DNA here is from genome assembly GCF_000455745.1 of Alligator sinensis. Taxonomy (NCBI): domain Eukaryota; kingdom Metazoa; phylum Chordata; order Crocodylia; family Alligatoridae; genus Alligator; species Alligator sinensis. Next base: position 442,018 of record NW_005842436.1, read on the forward strand.
TCTGAAGCGGGCTGGCTTCATTCCCCACTTTTCTCTCTCCTCTGTGTTCTCCATCCAACTTGCCCTCAACACCAGTAAACAGACACTCCGGAGCCTCATTCCAGAAGCTGCCAAATAACTTTACCACCCTTCCATTCCCAGGCAACTTCCCTGCAGGCAGCTTCTGCAGTACGTGTAAACAAAGGAAGGCAGGATGCAGACGCTTGCCCAACCCAGGAGATCCTTGTTATAGCTCCTTTTTCCTGGGCACAGCTCTTCCTATTCTCTTCAGGTTCTTGCACAATTCTTATCATGTCAGCCTTTTAGAATTAGGAAACTAAGCAAGAAGTCTTCTGTCCGTTTCTCTCAAAGGAAAGTTGACTGCATAGCAAATAGGGTTTCTGGGTCAATTAATAGGCACTGTAGTGTTCTAAGAAAAGACATGATGAAAAGGGGCAACCTTGCATGCGAATCAAAAAAGCTCCTTTTGAGCCTACATGGGCCTTCACATACCTAGGGGAAAAACAGAGTCCTGCATGCTCATACTGTGAAGGAAAAGAACTGCACCTACTGACTTCACCAAACCTGAGATCAAGAGGCAACTCAACATCATATGCTGGTGACTGAGAACAAAGGAGGTGTCCTACATCCAAGAGAATATGGTTGCCCTGTGCACTCAGTGGCAGCAGACTCAGCCACAGGACAAGCACAGCAGTTTTCTGGACAGCAACATCTATGGTCATGGATGCTAAGATACAGGATATTCAACCCAATGTACCATGGTGTGAACTAGCTGCCTTTGAGTTGGAAAGGAAGCTCTCTTCCACATGCAGGACTGTGTCAACCGGCGCACAGGCACTTTACATTGTATGCCAGGTAATGGCAAAGGCAGACCACTTGACCCTATGGACCAGTGACTGGGATAATACTATTTCCCCAAGAAAGATGAGACAAATCCACTGCATACCAAATACCAGCTCTTGGTGCCTTTTGGATCAAAACCTAGATGCATGTATTTAAAGTTGTAACTATTCTTTTCAAAACCAAATCTTTCTGAAGTTATTAAATCAATGTGGTATAGCACCTGAAATTTAAGTCTTGACATACATCAGCACATACTGGATTCAAGTTTAATAACTGGAAAGAGCGGTCCTCTAACACCTGCAATTTATATTTCCACTAGTTCCAGGGCTTGGCCATGATAGTCTGGTGGTCATTATACTTTCAGGCCTTGTTTAAACTTGGCTGCTTCTGCTGACAGTTCTGGTGGAAGACAGCAGCCACCCTAGGGGAACTGCCAGAGAAGGTGGGGGTGGGCAGCAACCAGAAGCCACAATCATGTCTCTAGGCACCTTTTCTTTGAGAGATGGTGTTGCTCCGCCAGCTGAAAGATCTTCTATTCCCAAAGGGGAACTAGGAATGTGGATGTACACTGCTTTCAAATACATATCAGGCCACATTCCCTCACTTCTGCCATGGAGTCAACAGTGATGTTGTAAGCAGGTTGCTGCCCATGGGCTTCTTCAGGTAGGCTTTTGCTACCTGAACCTTTCCAGGCCCCAGCAACAAACAAACAATACCCCCCTTCCCATACTGGGAGAGGTCCCCTGTGGCTCCTGCCTGCTTTGCCCTCCACATAGTCCAGCTCACCACTGTTTCTCCTATCTTTTCACTCCCTGATTACCAGCCTTTTCACAGCTGCAGCTCCTCAGCCAGGCAGACTGACTCCCCTTAAAGGAAACCACACTGTTACACATGCGTACTGGACAGTCAAGTGTGGCAAGGCCCTTCCTCTTTTAAAGCAATTAAGAATTATGTTTGTCTGCAGCTTTAGTCCCAGCTCCAAAGGAAATTTCTTCTAGAGCAAGTGTTAGCAAGGATGAGTGGGAGTATGTCTCTGTTCCAGTTATTACTCTCACTGCCGTTCCAGAGCCCATTTACTCAGCTGACCTCAGTATGGTAGATCTTGCATTAGTGCAGCCTGAATTAATGGTAAATGCTTAATCTCTGCCTCAAAGTGCTTTAAAATCTGGGTAAAATTTGGCCACGATGAGACTTCCAGCAGTTTAGTTTTCCAGCCTCTTCCCAGTACAGGTAGAGCCATGCTAATCTGCAAACCTAGTAGCTCTCACTGAAACTTGGTGGTCTCAGCCACATTAATTATGACCTCTTGTGACCAAAGTGTCTTTTCCATAGAATTGGATAACCTTGTGGAGTGCAGCAATAGTAATGGTGTGAAGTTTCACAGGACAAAGTTCCCTGTCCTACATTTACAGAATATAACAAACCTTCACTGTAAAACGAGGGGTCAAAAACTGGAGGCAACAGAGGAAAGTGACCTGGGGGCATTTGCTGGCCCATAGGATGACTGTGAGCTGTTAACATGATGTGGACATGAAACAGGTTAATACAATCTAAGGCTGTGGGAGGCAAGATATTTCTAGCGTTGAAAAGGAAGTATTAGTACCATTATACCTCCCACTGGTAAGACCCAGTTTAGAATAATGTGTACACCAGGACTGTCCAGCTTCTAAGTGGTAAAGGACTGCACACCACATGGGCTGCACCAGCATGGAGCACAACAGGACTCCTTGATGCACTGCACTGTACAGGCTCCTCAGCCCCCAATTCCAGCTTCCTGGTCACTGGCTCCCCTCCTGTACCATACCATGCCATGCAGATGCTCCACTCCAGGCCATCGGATCCCTGTGTCATGCTGCCCTGCCCCTTGGGGTAGGTTGGAAGTAGAAGCCAGAGCAGGAGCCTGGAGACCCAGCTTCTGCTGCAGCCAAAGCATTGGGCTGGGGGGGTGGGGCAGTGGTTAGGTGGGAGCCTGGGGACTGCATGTTAAACCTCCGTGGACAGCCCTGGCATACACCTTTGGTTGCCTACCTTCAAAATGGTGTATTTATACGAGGACAGATACAAAGGTCTAGGAGGATGATTATAGGAGTGGAGATGAAATGAGATTGCCTTGTTTAGCTTTGCAAAATATAGGCTGACAGGGCATACGATTACTCTCTTTAAACATATTTCCAGGGTGAATATCAGGGAAGGAGAAGAGCCATTTAAAGTTCAGAACATTATTGGCACAAGAGCAAATAGATGCAAGTTGGTTACAAACAAATTTAGATTGGAAATTAGATGCAGACTTAACCATCAGAGGACCCAAGTTTTGGAAAGGCCTTCTGAACAACATAATGAAGATAAGGTACCTGAACTGCTTCAAAATTAAAATTTGAATAGCTTATGGAAGAAGTGACAGCATGACAGGAAATGGGTGTGCTTGGTGCAGTCATCTGAGTGTGTCACATAGATACTTATGTATTTGTTACTTCCATGAAAGAGCTAAAAGGAAACACTCTGTGTGGGAGGTTTTTGGAAATCCCATGCTTCAGCACTTCCCATGGTTGTTTGTAGGGACCAAGAAGAAACCCCCTTCCTCCACACCTCTCCCCTCCCCTCCCCACCCGAGACTCCTTTGCTGGCTTCTGGGGTTCCCTCCCACCCCATATTCAGTTAAAGCATTGAACACTGGACACAGCTACAGTTTAGCTGGGATATGGTAGTTCTCCAAGGGCACTTGAGAACCTCTTCAGTGCTTATCTCATGGGATTAGGTCATGAATTTAAAGTCAAACCACTTGCCAAGTTTGGCATTGGGAAGGAACTATTTTCCAGGTCAAACTGGCATAGACAACGGCTCTCCTCTGTAGCACAGGGCACAGTCATTTTCCTAGAACCATCTGAGCATATATTAACCTAACTAAATGTCATACTGTTACAGTAGCAAAGCACTGGTTGCACCCTTGTGGCAGGTGTTTCTGATTTTCTCTTGAGGTGCTTTCTGGCTGATGTATGCAAGAGGGGTCAGAGTAGGTGTTCACAGAATCATAGAAAGTGAGGGTTGGAAGGGATCAGGATGTCATCTAGTCCAACCCCCTGCTCAGAGCAGGGCCATCCCAGCCAGGGCTTTGTCAAGCCGGGCCTTAAAAACCTTCAAAATCTCCACTACCTCTCTAGGTAACTTGTTCCAGTGCTTCACCACCCTTCTAGTGAGAAAGTTTTTCCTAATATCCAACCTAAACCTCCCTTGCTGCAACTTGAGACTGTTGCTCCTTGTTCTGTCATCCATCACCAGCTCCATCCTTCGGTACCAACCTTCAGGTACTTAAAGGCTGTGTAACAGGATTTCCTTCCCAGTCAGGTCTACGCATCCAGTCTTCCCCCGTCTTTGGGCAGTCCGCCTGCTCCACTCACATGCCACCTCTCTCTCACCGGGGTCCCATTCACTCCACTGGCTCTCACCTGGCCTCTTTCATGCTGCCCTCTTTCCTGGGCCACATTCATACTGCCCAGCCTCACCCAGTTTTGGGCCTCTCTCTCCATGCCTCAGTCAGCCCCGGCAGTCTGTCAGTATCTCCTGCTGCCCTCACCTGAACGTTTGCTGAATGACTCTACAACTGTTAGCCTACTTTGCTCCTGGCCCCTCACCGGGCTTCCATGCCTCCACTGGGCCTCTTCCCTATGCCCCTCTTTTCGGGCCTCTTTCTCCATCGCCCCTTTTCTGTCACCCCCCTCCCTCAGGGTCTCTACTCATGCCCCCAGGCTTTACCCTTGCTCCCTGGGCAAGACTCCAGGTCCCTCCTCCAGCCTGGACTCTGCCTCAGGGCTCCTAAGGAGCCCGGGCTCCACCTGCTCTGCTGCAACACCACCAGGGTGTGGGGCTGGGGTTATAAGGCACCCTGACGCACCTTTCATCAGGGAAGTAACTGGCCTGGCATTTCCTGGAGGCTCCCACGCCACTAGGAGCCCCACCAAGCCACCCTTCCCCAGCAGGGTGCAGTTTCATGTCATGTCCAGGACCAGGAGCCTCCACCTGCCCATAGCCCTTTCCCTTACCTCCAGGTCCCCGAGCAGGAGCTCAGGCAGCCTCCCTTGCTAGCAGCCAACTGTCCTCTTGATATAGTTGGCCTGCATTTGAAAATGGCTGCTGCCTGCTCCAGTCCTTGAAGTGGCAGGCACCAAACGTTCATTGCCACAGGTTGCTATCAAATCCCCTCTCAGTCTTCTCTTCTCCAAACTAAATAAGCCCAGTTCTCTCAGCTTCTCCTAAACATTTTTGTCATGTGCCCCAGCCCCCTAAACATTTTTGTTGCCCTCTGCTGGACTCTCTCTAACATGTCCACATCCTTTCTATAGTGGGGGACCCAAAACTGGACACAGTACTCCAGATGTGGCCTCGCCAATACTGAATACAAGGGAATAATCACTTCCCTCAATCTGCTGGCAACACTCCTACTAATGCAGCCCACTATGCTGTTAGCTTTCTTGACAACAAGGGCACACAGTAGGCTCATATCCAGCTTACTGTCCACTGTAACCACCAGGTCCTTTTCTGCAGAGCTGCTGCTTAGCCAGTCAGTCACCAGGCTATAGTAGTTCATGAGATTCTTTTATCCTAAGCACATGGCTTTGCATGTGTCCTTGTTGGACCTCAGGAGATTTCTTTTGGCCCAATCCTCCATTTTGTCTAGGTCACTCTGAATCCTAGCTGTACCCCTCCAGCTTATCTACTACTCCCCCCAGTTTGGTGCCATCTGTGAACTTGCTGAGGGTGCAATCCATCCCATCTTCCAGATGGTTAATGAAGATATTGAACAAAACCAGCCCCAGGACCGACCCCTGGGGGACTCCACTTAGTACTGGCTGCTAGCTAGACACTGAGCCATTGATTACTAACCTGTTATTCTTTGAAAACTGGCTGCCTGCACGTTCAAGGACTGGACTCAGTGGCCTAGGAGACCACTTCCAGGCTTATATGCAGGAAATACATTTTGTGGTTAAACTGCGTTGTCTTCATGTTGTCCATTTGGTCATACAGCCCAATATAATAGCCCCTTGGAGGAAGTTCGTTCACTGCCTTCCTGGGGCATTGAATCAGGCTTTTACTCACTAATTTGCAGAAGTAATAAGTGCATCCCCCATCACCTGTAAGGATCTATAGCACTTGACTACAGTGCTTTGTTGTTTGAATGAAGTGCAAGCAGACACAATGAGAAGGACCCCTGAAATGTTGGAAAACAACCTATTTCTCTTCTCTCCTCCAACTTACGAGCTCCACAGCACCCTCCCTCCCCCCCTCCCAGTACTTTTAATAGCAGTCTTGAGGACCACTGGCTTGGGATCAGCAAGTTATGGAATGCAATAGAGATTTCTTGTTTGGAGCAGGCATTTGAGAACATAGGAAGCAGCCTCACCAGGCAGTGAGAGCCTGAACAAGGGGGCAAAAGGTTTCTCTCCAGAATGAGCAGTTGGGGGAACCTGAAGCAGCCTACTGAAAGTGGCTGGCCAACATTAGCTGAACACAGTCAAGCTCCTTGTCAGTGTGCAGCTGCCATCTCAGTACAAAAACCAAGCTGTAAATAATAGTTATTAACAAGCTATTCTTGCATTTGTACCACCAGAGCAGGAAACAACATACATGGTTTTTGGCCATCTGCCACTTTTGAACCAGTGAGGAACAGAACCACACAAGATGCTTCCCATGTGCTCAACCCCACTCTGTGGAGCAGGTGTAGACACACTGATCATTTCTCTGCTCCCCGTCAAGCCTGCAGCTAGCCTGTTTAGTGTTCCTGCTTGTCTGCATAGCCCCAGGAAACAAAATGTGCTTGAGCACTACAGCAACCTATTTAACCATGTATGGTCTGTGAACACAATGTCACAAAGGCAACTACACCTACTCTAGGAATTAGCATCCCGGAGATAAACTGGCAAGACAGGATGTGACACAGATACTCCAAAAACCTCAG